>NC_044391.1:49471125-49780375 GCF_006542625.1 Nomascus leucogenys | reverse complement strand
TACAGTGGTACAATATTATGGCTCACTGCGGCCTCAAACTTCCCAGCTCAAGCAATCCTCCCACCTCAGCCTCCTGAGTAGCTGGAACCACAGAAGCATCACCATGCCCAGCTAATTTTATTTATGATAGAGATGGTGTTTCTCCATGTTGTCCAGCTGGTCTCAAACTCCTGGGCTCAAGTGATCTGCCCACCTCGTCCTCCCAAAGTGTTGGGATTACAGGTGTGAGCCACTACGCCTGACCAAATTGAATTTCTCATTTATGCAATTCTATATTTAATGAAAGGGCTCATAGCAGGTGATTAAGAGCACAAGCTCTGGAACCAGACCAGCTGGGTTTAAATTCAGACTCAGCTACTTCCCATTGTGTCTTGGGACAAAATGCTTAACTATCCCCAGGTCCCTCATCTGTAAAATGGGACAATTATAGTTAATATCTGATGGAGTCATTTTGGGAATATGGATTAAATATACACGTGTCTAAATGTATATGTGTCATGGCACATAACTTGGACATGAAACAATTACATGTGAACGGAAAGACACTTGTCAGTTCTAGGAGTAACATGGCTATAATTTTAGTTATTATGAAGGCTGGGTCATAACAGACTTATTTCATTTTATAATTGCAGACTATTTGCTGCACTCTTGCATATTTAGTTAAAGTATGTGTTTCTTTTAAAAGGATCTATATACATGTGTGGAAAATACCATAGATGGCACAAATACACAAATCATATTTTTCTTTCTTACCTTGACCAAAGTACGTCCTAGGTGCAGAATACTAAAATTCCAAGCTTTCTAGTAGCCAGAAACGGTAACAGGTAACCAAGTTCTGGCTAATGAGAAGGGTGCGGAAATCCCTGGGAGGGTTTTCCTCCCCAAATCAAAAGACAAATCCTTGGGAGGAGAGGGCTTAATTCGGTGTGTTTACTTCACCCTTGGATGAATTTCACTATTCAGACTTCAGTTGTGATGCCTAGAAGTGCAGCAGCCATTTTCTGCCCCCATGAGATCCGAAGCCACATGCTTAAGAATGGTAGACCAAGGGAATGGAAAGGCTCTCCTTGTACGGCTATAGCATCCCTGAATGTCCACACTGGGTTTCTTGATATATGAGCAACATTGACCCTGAAAGACTGAATATACAGATATATGGGAAAAGAACTCTGATCTACATTCAAAGTCCTGATAGCCAAACCACAATCTGCAGCAATTGGCCTGGAATGATCAGGGCTTTGTCAAGGGTGATAGACAACTTCCCTTTTTTGGTTCCCTCTTCTAATTTAGAACCAAACAGAGAAAGCCAATTTTTCTCCCCAAACCAATCACATAAAATGCCCTAAATCTAATTGTGCCACCTCCATCTTTCCCATGCCAACAACCTACAATCAGAGCAATAAGGAAAAAAACCTTATCTTTTTCCACTGCCTTGCTTTCCAACTTTTCTAATTGCCTTTGAATCTCTGCCAAATGCAAATGATGGTGTCTGACTCCCTTACTTAGAAAGTTCACAATAAATAGCTATTTCTTGTTCTCCTTTGAGTGGTCTTCACTGATTTTCACAATCCCACATTTTTTAAACATCTGTTTGCCAGCTTTTGTGTTGCTCAAAGCTAAGGGAAATCCTAATGCACTATTATTTTGTTGTTATTTTAAGTAATCTACTACATGTTTTATATTACTAATAAGCAAAGAAATTTGTTCCATAGTGCAGTGCTTCTCAAATTTCAATGCAACATAAATGCCTGGGAGTTCTGATTTCATAGGCCTGGGGTGAGGCCCAAGACTTAACATTTCTAATAAACAAACTCCCAAGTAACATCAGTGTTACAGATACAAAGACAACACTTTGCATAGCAAGGCTATAGTGGATACCTTCCAGCCGGCATTTAGGCATTTCTCCCTTCAACAACCACTTTATTAACATTAAAAAAAGTACCACTTTCCTCTCTTTATTAGGGGAAGATGAATACTGAAAAGCACACAGGTCTAGCCAAAGAAGTGCAAGTGTTTTTTGTTTTTTTTTTTTTAATTTTCTCCTTGCCCCAATCTTTGAATCTTTGGTTTTGGGGGGCTCTCTGGTTTCTCTTCTAGACCATCTGTGTAGTCAAATCAGAAAGAGTTTTTCAAAATTCACTAGAAGACCAAGGATCTAATCTGAATCTGTCATTCAAACACACTCTTTCTTGTGAAATGAGATGAGAGATGGTGCCTGACAGTCTGGGTGCTGCACTCCTTGACTACCCAATGGTCACACAATCTGGCCCTCCAACATCAAAATGATGAGACAGAAATGTTTTGTTAATGAGATGAAAATGTTTTTAGAATGAGTGCTGAGTCTCCAACAGATAAATATGAGAATGAGACATAAGGGAATTCATCATCAAATATTCTTTCATATGCCACATTTTTTACACTTGCAACAAACATACAGCATTTTCCAAACCACTCTGTTATGCAAACTTGGTAAAAATAAAAAGGAGGGGTACCCCACCATAATAGATAATAAATCTGTTTCTTAACATCACAGAAGTTGTGCTCTAAATTTCTGGAGATCTCACTTGTTGAAAATTTAGTGAGACTGAGCCTGAAACCTTGTTTAAACAAAATCTTCACCACAGGCCTTATCGACAGAAGAAATAAAATCTTTGAACCCAGCGGTTATCGTTTTTCTGGTCATCTTGAAATGAATAAAATTCAAATAGAATTTGGCACTGTTCCCAGTGGTCACAAAGGCTATCTTGTCTCAATTAATTTATTACCACCTTGGTTTTAAAAACACTGTAAACAAAGCTACCAAGAACACACAGTTTTGAGAATTGTAAGTCAGACTAGCTGCTCATTTCACAGTGAAGCCATCATCAAACCACTTTTGCTGCCACCTGGAAATCTGTAACCCCCACTGAAAGAGTGAAGGACCATTGTATCTCCTGATATCTGATATATAGATATAAAGCCTGTGTAACTAGCAATTACCTCTTAATAAAGTGGTAATCTGGCAATCTTTGTGTTCTGATAGCATAACAAAGTAAATGCAATCTTCAACTGGATAGATGACTGGTATGGCCTGAATATTTCTCCTGACTAAACTTGTTTGACTAAAACTTCAGGCAGACTTCTTAACTCTAGCCCCTGACCTCCCTTTTCTTAAAACATCTACCTTAGAAAACTTTCATTTATAGATTCTTTCTCTCCCACTTTGAGTAGATATTTTTTAAGCCTCTTACCAGTTTTAAACCTTAGGAATGTCTTTCTCATGGATCTTGGTGCCATTTCTTTGAAATGTAATCATCAAAGAAGATAGTGCCCTCATTTTCCAATCTCTGTAGGAGGATAAGTGCCTAACTTCTGTGGGTGACTTGCTTCAAGTTGTAAAACTACCTCCTGCCATGAAGACAGAAGAAAGACTATTTTTCTTTTGAGGAAGGCCAACTAGCAAAAACAGTGGCCTAAGAATCTTTCTACCTCAGCAATTAAGAACTCTCCTACCATTTGTTTCAGTGGAGTTGAGTTGAGCGTGAATTTCGGCCTCTCTGCTCTTTTGTAATAATCTTGAATAAAGCCTTCCTTGTCTGTTTAACTTCATCTACTGCAATTTTTGCTTTGACATAGGCAAACATTCAATTATGTTAATTTATTTTTAAACATATGTAGCCATGTTCACTAACACATACACAACTAAAAAGATTAGTAAGACCGGGCAGTTTTCTAACCAGGGCTACCACTGCAACCACAAACACAACAGAAACATGAGCCTTCTGGAACTGGAGGAAAGCAACAAGAAATTAGTTTATTATGTCTCACAACAAACATGTCTTAATTTTATACCATATTCCAGGTAAAATGTAAGAAAATGGTGGTACAGAAATGAAAGGCACACTCTGCTCACTGTGGCACACTAGGCTCTTAGGGGAATCTGCAATGTAAATCAGCAATTGTAATTCAGTAGGGTAATTGCGTTCAGAGGAGTACAAGCACAGAGTCTTTAGAAGGTCAAAGAGAAGTATGTAATTTAGATTGGGGATGCTTTAGAGAGTAAGTGACATTTGAATTACAACTTGAAGGATCAGTAGGTATTAACCAGGCACAGAGTTAGTAGGGAATCTTGGGAACGGGAGCCACATGCACAAGCCTAGAAACATGGAAAGGCACAGCATAAAATGAGACGATCAGTAGTTCAGGGTGTGACTGGTTCATAAAGCGTGTGTGGAGCCATTGACGCTCTTCATCCCTCACCACGCAACACATTGGTTAGTAAATGCTTTCAGTTCATCTTCCAAAACAAAAACATAAGTCTGTCCACTTCTCTCCATTTCTACCCTACTGCAGACAACTTTGAAAAAAACAGAATATATTTTAAGGTTTCCATTTCAGGGGCTCAGAATTGAGTCTTTTCTGTTTGAGGAAGTTCATAACACTAGTAAAATGGTTAGCATTTCTTTTGTCTTTTTATTTATTTATTTTGGCTTACCATAGTGTAAACCCAAATTAAATTCTAGGGCCCCCTAACTATCTGAATAGACCCCCCCTCTCAGCCAAGGGCACTCCAAAGTTAAACTGAAAAACCTAGTTCAGGTCATGATGGAAGGAGGGGTCCAACATTCCTCAGTAAAACCTCCTCTCTTTTGAAATTCAGGAAAATCCAATCAGCATTAACATCAACAGAGACCTTACATATGATAAGAAGCATTTACAATCTATTCTCTCAGAAGCCTGCTACTTGGAGGCTTCATCTGCATGATAAACTCTTTGCCTCTGTAATAACTTATTGTAACCCATACATTCCTTTCTATTGATCATATCTCTTTCAACCAATTGCCAATCAGAAAAATTTTAAATTTATATATGACCTGGAAGCCTCCCACCTTTGAGTTGTCCTGCCTTTCCAGATCGAACCACTGTAAATCTTACATGTATTGATTGATGTATTCTGTGTCCCTAAAATATATGAAAGCAAGCTGTACCCCAACCTCCTTGGGTACATGTCATTAGAACTTCCTAAGGCCGTGCCACAGGCTCATCCTTAACCTTGACAAAATAAAGTTTCCGAATTGACTGAGACCTGACTCAAGACACTTTTGGGATCACAATAGCATTCAGCCACTTCTCACTACCCCCATCACGACCACCCTGGCCTGACCACCACATCTTTCATCTGGCTCATTCCGACAGCATCCTACCTCGTCTTCCTGCTACCACTTTTCATCCTTCTTTGATGGCAGCCCAAATGATCCTTCAAAATGCAAATATGTTACTCTCCTGGCTAAATTTTTGTGATGACTTTCCATTGCCCCCACAATAAAATCCACACTAATTGTTTGAGGGGAGGAGAACATTTCTGTCTGACTTCTCTGGTTCCATAAAGGATTTTCTGCTAAATAATCGTAGGTTTTTGTTCATTTTTAAATCCTCCCCAGGGAGGTATTTAATTGCTGGATCAGTGAGTTGAGGGAGAGGAACTGACCACACATATGGATTAGCCCCTTGCTGTCATCCCTTACTTTGTGATGTATACACACACAGAGAACTTGGCCTGCAGCTCTGCTGTTTGCCAGCAAGAGAAAGGGTTCTGTCTTCAGTGGGGATTTTTGTATGCTTGGCTCCTTCTTACATAGAGACTCATCTCAAATGGCATCTGATCATCCTGTCTAAAGTAAGCCCTTCCCCCATCACTCTTATAGGAACCACTGTTATTTTCTTTAAAACTCCACTCAGTGCCTGATATTTTATTGATCATTTCTGTTGTCTTTTTATTTTTCCTGTCATACCATACTGAAATGTAAATCCATAACCAGGGGAATCTTCATCTTCTTATGCACTGTTATATCTCCAAAGCCTATCTATAACCACACCTGGCACAGGTAGACGATAAATAATTATCAGATAGCTGAATCTGGAGAAGTAAAGGAAGGCTTGGTACTGAAAGACAGCTAAGTTCCCAAAATGTCATAGCAAAACATATTCACCCTCTTCAAAGAGAGAAATTTTGAAAAATTTAAACTTAAAAAAATTATTCAATATTTCTGTAACTGAATAAAGGAAAAAAGGAATTTAAGTAGTTAAACTTCCAAATAATGACTTTTACAAGGCACCTTAAGAAATAATTAAAATAGCTATAGCTATGCAGAATACACAGTGTTTTCTATTGGCTAGCTAAAAGAAATACATCAGTAGAGAAATTAGCACTTGATTATACCACAAATAGTCACATTTGGTTAATTGCTTAATAACTTAATAATGTAAATGGACATTTTACCTATAAGTAAAAGCCTGAAAAATGTAATTGAGTTTGCTCTCCTATATGAGTAATATCTAACTTTCATATTCTGTTAATCAGTTTTAATCACACACACACATACAAAATGCTGCTGCCCCCAGTTGTCTAAATAGAAACATTCATTGTGGATACAAAAGCAGCTGTAACATAACATTAATCTCTGTAACACCACAGGTGAGTTAAAGGACATGATTTTGAAACAATTGTCTTCCTTTTACTATATAAAGACACTTTTTAATTTACTGTCAATATCTCTTGGTCACTTGCTAGTGGTTTTATGGTAAGTCTGAGCTTAAAAAAATCTAAGGCATCATCTATCTGAGACACAGATAATGATCATCTTGACTGACAGTGTTTAAATTCCCACAGCCCCTATTCTCCAAAAAGAATGTATTCATGAAATTGAAGGTGCTCAGGAATTAAAAAGAAAAGAGGTAAGTTCCCCTTTTCACACTTCATTTCATTGATCCTCTCTATCTTTTCCTCTTACAGATGAAGCTTGGTAAGACATCTGGGCAACCGGATTATCACTGCTGTTGTCAAAGTGACATTTGATTAAGCCAAACTGCTAGGGTTTATCTCTAAAAGTACTGGATTCTTATGCTAAGAAGTTAATCCTTGTGTTTCTTATTCCATACATTTGCAGGTTCAGCCAGAGTTTTTAATTCTGCCTCTTCTTCCATGATAGTCTAAGAGACATTTGCTGTTTCTTTTGGAGATCTTCAAATAAAGCAATGTAGGTAGCCTTAGCAAATTCGCGTCCCTGCAAATGCCTCCCTCCTATTTTTATAAAGTAAGGAGGTTATTATATTCTCTTAGCTATTGATTTTTATTGATTCTTGCCAATGTTTCTAAAATGTAAAGTAATACAAAAACTGCTTTCAAAGAACAAAATATCTTAACTATTGGTGTTAAATTAATTTTTTGTAAAGGTACGTAAAAGTGATACAGACATAAATTCAGCTGTAAATTCCTTTTGTTTATAGATCTCAACTACTCTAAAACAGAAATAAACTGAAATATCACTTAAAAATTCCTATAAAACCAATAAAGTTATAATTTTATTTACTGCAAAGGAGGAAGTCGTGTTGCTAGAATTAAATTGCCAAAGTCAGAGATTTATTGTAAAAAGATAAAATCTCAGGTCTAGTTTTACATGTGACATACTTCTCAGTTTTAACTTAATAATAGTATTAATTCATAAAGTAGATATTTACACAAATATGATTGTTAAGAACACATCAATAACTCAAATTTTTGTCCACTAATACAGAAAACTCAGACAAGCACCTTTTATGAATCAAGTTCATCAGATGTACTCTCAAATGCCAATTTTAATAGTCACTTGATAACTGAAAACTCTCTTACTCAAATTAACATTAAACTGAGTTTAATTCAATAATTACTGGCATTGGGAAAATAAGAATTGTTCATTTCATATTTACTACCATAGTTCTTGCTAATGAAATACTATAAATTGACATACACAAATGGAACTAGTATGATACCATTGATTATAACATTTATATGTGGTACAATTTCAGCACAGGTACTTTGTGGTTGGTGAGCCTATACTATCTTGTGTCTCATAATCACACGATTGTCTCATTGATATTCTCTGGGCTACACTAATAACTTCTTTTACAATGTAATTGGCTTTTATCTGGGGCAAATACCATCTCAAACACAAATGTAAATGTAGGCAGTGTAATTACATGACAATACTCAATAGAACTCTTGAATGCTCAAAACTTTGCAGATCTATGGAAATTTTGACTTTTAATAGACATTAACTGCATAAAAAATGCAGATAATATTGATAAGTATGGTATGTGTTTCCGAGGAGAGCCACATTTTTTTCCTTTCCTTTCCTTATGTTTTCTAAACCTCTTACTCCATCTTCTCTCCCAACTAGACCCAGGAAAAGAGGGGCTCAGCAAGGCTAAAATTGTTACTTATCTTCTATATGCCTGGTGATTTACAAACTTAACCTCATTTAATTTTCACACCATTCTAGAAAGTTAATCAGTCAGGACACAGGAGTTCAGAAAGTTTACATAGCACTTAATCCTACAAACTGCAACCAGTTTCCAAAGCTAGTTTTTTCTCTCTCCAAATCCAGAACTCTTTCCCTTAGAAGATCAATCCAAAGAAAGTATATTATAAAATTTAAGCTATAATCATCTCTTTATTCTGATATTTTTTTCTCAAAAGACAGCAAACATTTTAAGCAGAGATGTATCATGTTCACTGTGGTGACAAGAGCCTAGCCTAGTGTATATATTTAATAGGGCCTCATTACCCTTCTGTTGAATGAATAAATGAATTACGTAAATGAAAGGAAGAATAAGCAAATCTGTTCCTGGACAAAAATTATACATTTTCAAATCAATCAAAGTTTAGCTCATTCTTTCCCTGCAACTGGAATGAGATATTATTCCACTGACTCTCTTTTTTAAGCTTTCATTGGCAAACACAGAAAACAAGAACAGAGACCTGGAATATTTGCCCTGTGGAACTAATCCTAGAAAATTTATATCTGGGCCGGGTGTGGTAGTTCACACCTTGTAATCCCAGCACTTTGGGAGGCCAAGGAGGGTGGATCATGAGGTCAGGGGTTCAAGACCAGCGCGGCCAACATGGTGAAACCCCATCTCTACTAAAAATACAAAAATTAGTCGGGTGTGGTGGTGGGCACCTGTAATCCCAGCTACTCCAGAGGCTAAGGTAGGAGAATCGCTTGAACTCGGGAGGCAGAGGTTGCAGATCACGCCACTGCACTCCAGCCTGGAAAAAAGAGCAAGGCTCCATCTTGGGGAGAAAAAAAAAGAAGAAAAGAAAAAGAAAAAAAATTTTATCAGGTGACAGAATTTTTTTTTATTTATTACCAAATACTTCTTCTTTTTTTTTTTGAGATTCAGTGTTTACATATGCAGGTTTATTACATGGATATATTGTGTGATGCTGAGGTTTGGGATTGAATTGAACCCGTCAGCCAAATAGTGAACATAATACCCAACAGGTAGTTTTTAATCTTAAGCTTCATGAGCTACAAGTGTGAAGTCAGGGCTTGAATGATACCCTATACAAATAAAACAATTCTGAAAGTTGTATTAGTATGTTTACTTTATTTGCCAGAGGAAAAAAAAAAGACTGATAGAAAAAAATTACTAATCAAAGTCCTAACACAGTGATCTTTCTCATGGGCCGCTAAATATGACACACTTTGTCTTATACTTCCCACTCATTCATTCATTTATTCATTTAGCTAATTATTATTTTTATTATTATCACCTGCTGTTTTCAATACTGTGCTGGATTCTAAAAAGTGTACCAGAAACTATTTTTTTCAATGTGTCCTTTTTTGAGAAAAAAAATGTCAGAGTAGAGGCAAGAAAATGGTAAATCATGCAACACAAGCAAAAATGCAAGCAGTATAAAGACAAATGCTAAATTAATTGGCCTTGACCTTAAATATAACAAGAAGGCATAATAGCTGTCACACTGAGACCCATGCAAGTGTTCTCAGATTGGAACTGAAAGTATCTCTACCTTGAAGCTTTGAGAAGAAAGTGACCATAATGAGTTTCCCAAAGATCATCCCCCAACTGTGTTATTTCCTTTTTGTTTACTTCTATAATTTGTTTTGAGAGGTACTCATAAGCCATGGTCTAGTTCAGCGGTAAATATTGTAAGATGGGACTGGCACAGGACACAGTTATGAGCACTGCTCACGGTTAAGAAAAGTTATTCATACATATAAAAAATAAGAGGATTTAAGTTTCTGCTAAAAGGAGTAGATACATGCAACAGCTGGGTGATTTCAATATGTTACCCACAAGCAAAATTCAGCAAAAAAAAGCTAACATAAAGGTGATTTGTTTCACAGTAACAGGCAAATTACAGTAAGTACATTATAATTGCAAATAACAGATGAGTTTGCAAAAACTTGACTACATCTTAATGAATTCTTAAATACTTTCTTTAGTGCCATTATAATTTTTTCTACTGTGGGGTCTTCAACAGCAATAACATGCTCTTTCTCATTCTCTGTGTGTATTAACTGGCCTGTTTGGAAGGATAGTAAATAGTGTGTTTAATATTAATTAGACTAACATAGGAGTATTGAGATCTATTTGTATTTGCAAATAATCCCTTTGCAAATAATTTCTTTTCAAATATAAATGGGGACAGAGGAGGTGGGGGACCTTTGAATTTTGGCAGTGTCAGAACATCTCTATCTTCATCGTATTTACAAAATACACAGAAAAATCCTCCTCTACTTTATTCACTGAGATTGGAAGCTGGAGCTGCTCAGAATAGGACCTCATATATTATTTTTTTGAAGTGCCCTCTGGCCTGGTCTCTTACGTGTTATAGTTAACACCATTTTGTTGTGTTGTTGTTGTTGTTATACACTTCCTCTGGAGCTGGGTATTTTTGGAACCCAACAAAGCTTAAGCTTCAGGGCTCCTCATCTGAAGAGGCTGGTTTCAAGCCCCTAAGAGAGACTCTGGCAATATTCTTCTGGTCTTATGCTTTGGTATAATTCGCAAAAAAATGTTTTAACTGCAATTAAATTTAAAGCACTTTTTTGAGGACATTTTCTCTTTCACAATGCTTCCCCTGTCAGGTATCATTGAAGTAGCCATAGGTATATTTGGATCGGGCACAAAGAAAAATGAGATGGTGATACACTTAGATTTTGCTTGGATTTAGTGGTATTTATGAATGCAGTTTGTAGTCATGTCTGTATATAGTTATTGCTAACTGCCTTGGTGAAGAAATGACATCTAGCAATTTTCTTGCTATCTGTACTAAATCTCTGGGCCTGAAATCTAAATGTGTCCCATGGTGTCCTGCACCTGAAGTATGTGGGTAGTTTCTGGCTCCATTTCTGCTTATTTATTCTTTATCAAGACTACTGAAATAAAATGGTTTTACCCAAAACCTGTTATGTCTTAGGAAAAGAAAGCTAAAGTTCAAACTTAATCACCTCAAATTTATTCCTCATTCCCACAAGAAAAGGTACGACAAATTTTAAAGATAGCTACGGCTATAGTTTGAATGTTTGTGCTCCTTCCAAAATTCATGTTGAAACTTAATCCCCAACGCAACAGTATTAAGACGTGGATGTTTTGGGGAGATGGTTAGGTCATGAGGAATCTTCCCTCATGAATGGGATTAATGACCTTATAAAAGAAGTGTGAGAGAGCTTTTTGTGCCTGTTGCCCTTCCACCTACTCCATGTGAGTATACGGCAACAAGGCACTGTCTTGAAGCAGCGAGAGAGAGACGCCCTCCCCAGACACTGAACCTGCTGGTGCCTTGACCTTGGACTTCCTAGCCTCCAAAACTGTGAGAAATAAGTTTCCATTAATCATAACTTACCCAGTCTCAGGTATTTTGCCATAGGAGCACAAACAGATGAAGACAACTGCAACATTTTTTTTTTCTAAAATAGTTTAAAATTTTTCTTTTCTAAGGAGTTCTCAAAAAATGAATAAAAACAGGCAGCAAAACAAAAGTGGGATTTTTAAAATACTGAGTCTCTTCATTCTATATTCACATTGTACTCCTGGCTGACAGATGAGGTGAACTCTTTGTGGCTAAGACGAGACCCTTGAAAGAAAATTAAGTGGTCATAATAGGGAAAAGTGATTGGTCACATCCTCCTACATTGTTAATTACTAGACTTGTTCATTGCCATAAGGTTTTCTTCCTGCAGTTAGGTAGAAACCTCTTCCAGGAAAACACTGCCCAGCTGGCTCCAGTGGACGGCCTGATGCCAGCTAAGTGGTAGATTCCCATCTTGGGGTCCTGCCAGCCACGCCCACCAGATAGATGACCAGCCTTACAAACATTCCTCCTGATAAGCAGCTACAGACACTGAGCCGGTTCCAGCCAGCCTACAAAGGCTACACACAAAATGTATTTGTGCCCTACAGCTCATCTTATGACATAAAAAGCCGAAATCCATCTAATTTTAATGTTAAAACCCTGTCCCAAAGTGAACATGGGATGTATGTTAGATATATGTTAACTCACTGCACATGTGCTTGACTTTTTTTAATAAATATTCACAGACATTCCCAAACCTGATGAATATGCATGGCTATGCATGGAGACAGACCATTGAAGGCTTAAATGACAATGTATTCTTCCTTTCTACAAAGTATGTGTTTTCAATTTCCTCAGAAGCTTCATTTCCCCAATTTACAGATTGTCACTCAGAAAATAAAGTTTTCTCCTTTTTCCTTCCTCCACAGATCTCATGGGCATTTGTTAACACCTGATTACATCAGACAGAAACGTGCTAAAACAGATCAATTTGTATCTATTTGAAAAAGTTCTCACTAATTAAGATTGTTGTATTTTCATGAAATACTAGATAAACACTACAACTCACACTCTTATTCTCTCTGGTAATAATACGATATTTTGAAAATAGAATTAAATTTAGTTATCTTGAAAATGTATTTTTTTTGTTTTTAAACAATTGAAAAAAGAGAGTTTATCAATTTTGTTTTCAACAGAATGAGTTTCATAGGTTCGTACATTTTTTTGGTACTTATTTTTACCCTGTTAGGAAATGTCAGTAAATGAGTAAAGGCTGTGTCCTCTTGATAAGAGAAAAAAAAATTGAATTGGTCCCTTCTCAACATTTTCAATTTACTTTGAAATTGTCTATTAGTATTAATACTTACAAGATTGGTGTCAGTTTTAACTAAGCTATCTCATCATTATTGGAATGGCACAGGAGATTAACGCTGCATTTGTTTTGAAGGCCACTTTCTCGTACAAGAGATATATGGATCGTTTTCTTGTGCAGCTTCTTACAGCTTCTTCTATGTAGCTTCAGAAAGAATGATACCTTAAATATTTACCGTAGAGAGGTGACAGAGGAAAGATACAATCCACAACAGAGACATATATTAGTAAAAGCCATTGTGCTAACTCCTTCAGTGAGCACCTCCTCTGTGTCGAGACAACTGTAGTCACTGGAAATACAGTGGTAACCAAGACTGATACTGTATTGGCCATTATCATACTTCAAACTGGTTGGATATAGAGGAGAGAACATTGAATTCCGAATTCAAAACGGAGTGCAATCAAAAGCTCAAAAAAGTAAGCCCCCAAGAGAAATGGCAAACAAATGAACTTGACTTCAGTGGAAAATATCATTTAGAGGCTGTGAAGTAAGATTCTGGAGTGGTGAAGAGGAAGGGAAAAGGAGTGGCTAAAATACTGAAATTAATGTGTTTTGTTGTTGTTGTTGTTTTCTTTTTTGAGATAGAGTCTCACTCTGTCGCCAGGCTGGAGTGCAGTAGCGCGATCTTGGCTCACTGCAACCTCCGCCTCCTGGGTTCAAGTGATTCTCCTGCCTCAGCCTCCCGAGTAGCTGGGACTACAGTCACACGCCACCATGCCCAGCTAATTTTTGTATTTTTAGTAGAGATGGGGTTTCACCATGTTGGCCAGGATGGTCTCGATCTCCTGACCTTGTGATCCGCCCACCTCAGCCTCCCAAAGTGCTGTGATTACAGGAGTGAGCCACCACACCAGGCCTGAAATTAACATTTTTAAATTAAATGAAAAATTGAATTTTAGATACAACCTAGTGTGTATCTGAGTGAAACTATAAACATATGTAGGTGCTCAATGAGTTTATTCAAACCATAAATGCATGTATGAAACTTCATTTAACCTAATTGGGTTGTGTTAGACTTTAAAATCATTTTTTAGTATTGTTTTTGGACATTTTGAATGTAGCATTTCAAACAAGCAGGTATCATGCTTTTTCCTTTGGTAAATTCGATTTTGGAGGAGGAATTTTGAAAAACGTAATTTATCAGTTAATCAAGAAAGATCAATTCTAAAAACATAAAATAATTGTAGAGAAAGTAATATTTATTCATTTGTTTAATACTTTTTCTTTGAATATCTATGTGCCAGGCACTACTTCTATGTCTCAGGAGTAAGACGGGAACCAAAAAGAAAATTTCTCTACCTTGCATTAAAGTGAGAGAGACAAATAAGAAGAGAACAAAAAAAATTATTACATAATACAATGACAGGTGGAGATATGTGCCATGAGAAAAAGTGGAACAGGTATAGGGAGGGGTGGAGGGGGTGGGAGGTGGCATGGATATTTTAGATACCAGGGTAGGGATGTCTGAGGAGGTGACATTTGAACAAGGACCTGAAGGAAATTGGGAATGAGCCATGTGAGAATCTTGCTGTGGGAGGGAAAGAGAGAGCTTCCAGGCAGAGGGAACGTGAATGTAAATGCCCCGAGGTAGGATCCATTGGGTCTGTGAGCAAACAGAAGTGGAATGAAAAGACAGAGTAGTAATCATGTAGGACAAATTAGTAAAGCCTTTGAATTTTATTCTGAATACAGTGAAAACCAGCTGGAGGTTTTGAGCAGAAGAATAACAAGATCTGACATATGTTTTAAAAAGATCTCCCTTTTGTGTTGGGAAAGACTGAAGGGCATGATGATAGAAACTGGAAAAGTTGTTAAAGTGCCATTAGGAATAATCTAAGTAAGAGATTTGGCTTGGATAAATGAGAGTAAGGAAGGTAGTCAAAAGTGGCTAAATTTTGAATGTATTTTGGAAAAGCACTGACAGAATCTGCTAACGGTATAGTGCATAAAGTCAGAAAATGAGCAGAGTTTATGATGACGCCGAAGTCTGGCATCTAGGCAGCTGGGTCAGTGGCCATGCCATTTACTAAACTGGGGACAATTCAGAGAGGAATAGTCAGGTGCATACAGTGGTAGTTGGCATTCTTTTGCATGCACCTGTAGTTTCAGCTACTTAGGAGTCTGAAGCAGGAGGATGGCTTGAGCCCAGTAGTTCCACTCCAGTTGGGACAATACAGCAAGACTCTGTCTCAAACAAAACGAATAACAAGCCAAAAAAAAAAAAAGAGAGAGAGAGAGAGAAAGAGAGAGGGATAGATTTGATGGGGAATGGAGAAAATGAGAGACAATCTAAGAAAATGTTGGAGAGATGCTCTTATTCAGTACAAAAATAGAAAGTAAAAGCAAGAAAGCAAGAGGTTAAGTGAAACATAAAGACCTAAGTCTCAAATTATACTTTAAATGTAGCAATTGTGTTTGATTGAAATTAAAGCCTTTTTAAAGTGCAATTACCTGACTTTATAATTGAATAGTTCTGTTGGCACAGACTAGGAAATATCCTCACATTACTGGCAGACTTTACATTGAATAGTCATTATATTATCATGATATTACGCTTCCCTGGAGAATCACTTTAACGGTATACTAATCTGTCAGTCACTTGAAGCCCGCAGACAAGTAAAGCACAGTAGGTCTGCATATTCATGTCTTACTGTCGAGACTGAAAAAGAAGGTGCCACAATCTAACATCTTGCTCACATGGAAAGTGATGGCAGCCCTAGAAGGTAATGATCTTCCATGGGGTGGACAAAGGGCCAGCATGCTGTTAGATGCTGCTAATGTGTCTTTCCAGAGCAACTCATTACTCAGAAGTTTTAAATTTTTTAAAGAAAAAAAGACTTTCAGGGCACAATTTTCTTTAGCGAATACTTATGACAGAGCATTCCCTCTTCTTTCTGGGTCACAAAGCTGCCTATCTATTAGGGACCGTTAAAGTCAGCTTTGATAAATTGGAAGCCCATTTAAAATTCTCCAGCTCAGAGCCATTATCTCTCCATGCCTTTTAGTATTTCTAATTTTCTATTTTCAATCTAATGGGAAAATGGGGAGAAAGGGTATCTCCCTTCTCATATAATATATGGCTTTGATTGCCGGGGTTTGGTTGCATAAGTTTGTAAGTCACAGGTATTGATTATATTAACATCAAACAGCAGTTTTTATAGCTATAAAATAGCACCGGAGTTGGTCCTAAAAGAAAACATGGTAAAATCATTCTTTGCACGTCAGCCCCTGATCCAATTCAAAATATTACAGCTTATCAGATTTTTGCTTTCCAGCATCTCTCCCACCATTTTAATAGAAATAACTTCATTAAGTATAGGGTTTGATCTTTTATCAATATACTATAGGAAAAAACAACAGCTGTAAGAATAAGAGATCTTACCCTAACACCTGAGAAGAAAACAAAAAAGGAGTGTCCAAAATTCTGGGGAGCAGTAGGGCTAAAACCAACCCTACTTGCCTTCCATTAATGTCTAGGATTAGCTCAGAATATCATAAGATGCATGGCAGTACAATTGGACAAACTCTACAGAACTAGCAGGTAAACCACTATGCCACTGAAGAACACAAAATCAAATTCTGAAGCATTGCAAGCTTAGGCAATTCCTATGCTTTGTGAGGTATACTCGTTCTACAAAGTTGTTGTCTAAACTTTTCCTATTAATATTTATTCTAAATAATTCCCCTTATCAGCAAGCTGAGTTTCATCCTCAAGTGCGTTTAAACCTAGCTGACCTTACTGGGATGTTTCACATTTGCCACACAATAAAACGGTTTGAAATGCAAGTTATCTCAGATACCACTAAGTAATTCCACCCTGCAGTGCAGACAATACATCTTCAAATCATTCTATTATCCCCTTTCCTCAGACTAATCCCCTGACCATTTCTAGCTGGCCCCTCTGCCATACAGGGCTCCTTTTATAAGTGACTGGCTTGTGTTTCTTTTAGTACTGATGATATTTTATTGTCTTAGTCCTCTTCACATTGAGTGTGACACCTAAAATTGCCTAGAACTAAGTAGGAGTTAAATAAATGTTAGTTACATTAACAAATTAATTCTAATGATACCATATCTAGCAAGACATTATTACTGCCTTTGAAAAGTTTTGGTTTAACTAGCAAGGTATTGGAAGACTTCCTAAGGAGATGATGGTTAAATATCTGAGCAGAATTTAAGAAAAGGGGGCATAGGCCCTGCTGGCCATAAACTCCTGCCTCCTGGAAATCCCTACAAATCCTTGCAATAGAAAGAGCCATTGATTAAAGCTTTAAGATCTGAATCTACATATTATCTAATGTTTGAGAAAACCTGCTTTATTAGCTCCAAATATAGCCAAAAAATGCAAAGCAGCCATTATTATTATTATTATTGCTACTGGATCATTATATATATATACAGACTATGTACTTTCCTTTGTGGTGCTTATGGAACTATAATTCATAAATACTTTGAAATCTTCAGGTAAAAGACATTATTTTAAATAAAGCAATTTAAGCATAATATATTGAGTTTTCTCCTTCCTTACTCTAGAGCAGACCTTTGCTTTGTATTCACAATGTTGCTCTATTTGGAGAAAACTTGTCTTAAACAACCGAGAGGAAAGCAGAGACTCATTTTAAAAAAAAGGCAGCCAAAGGAGTTATTATTTTCTCTTTTTAAAATAAGATGATGAGAAACCAGAACAAAGAGGTTAAATAATGAAAAGAAAAGGGATTCTGGAAGTCAGTAGTATGGCCCAGTTTGAGTGAGGTAATTTTCAGTTACATAATAAAGTGGTTTAAAAAAAAATAAGAAAGACTGCAGAAGAGGCGTGGGCACTGAGACGGTCCTAGGAGGACGCTGCCTCCTTCAGGAAGCTCACTAACACCTTCTTCTCTGGCCTGCTGTCCCACAGTGCTTGACACCCAAACATATACAGCCTTGCTTTTTTAAAGGAAAAGTCCTTGGCACGCATATTTGTCTTCATGGAAACTTCAATGCATACTTCTTAGAATCCTTCAAACAGTCTAGAACAATGCCAAGAAAATATTTGGTGAGTGCATCCCAGTCTGAGATACCATCTTGCTCTTCCTTTTCTTCTTCCTTCTTCTCCTCCTTTCTTCCTTTTCCTCCTCCTTCTTTTTCTTCCCCTATCCCTCTCTTACCAGCCCCCTTTCTTAAGTGACAATTTTTCTCTTCGCTCCCTAAAAGACATTTGGGACCTAAATATTTTGAATGAGCTGAGGCTTTCAGAGGTGATAAAGTCTCTTTCATTCTAATATGAACAATATTGTTCTTCCTCCTTTCCCAAAACAGCCCCTGAGGCATGGAAAGTAAAGGATCAGGCTACATTCTTCAAAGGGAGAAAGGTGGAGACACAATAGGAGGCACAGAAAATACAACTTCAAAAACCTGACATCTCAACAAAATATACTGCTAAAATAGCATGACCAAATTATTCACCCCAGGGAGAAACAAGATTTTGGCCTCCATTATTTTTCTATGAATAATTCAAATGGAACTCTCCTTGAACATGAGACAAAGTGGTAGGCAGCCTGTAGACCAGCAGCACTGGCATCACCTGGGAGCTTTTGGGATGCAGAATCTCAAGTCCCATCTAGACCTACCAGAGCTGACCTGCGGTGTAATAAGGATCCCAGGTGATTCCAGCGCTCACTAAGATTTGAGACACTCTGACAAAGACAGCAAGCTCTGGAGCCAGACTAGTAATAATGGCAATTCAGCACTGTGTTTGTTCCAGGAAAGGGGTCCCGATCCAGACCCCAAGAGAGGGTTCTTGGATCTTGCACAAGAAAGAATTCAGGGTGAGTCCGCAGTGCAAAGTGAAAGCAAGTTTATTAAGATAGTAAAGGAATAAAAGAATGGCTACTCCATAGACAGAGCAGCCCCAAGGGCTGCTGGTTGCCCATTTTTATGGTTATTTCTTGGTAATATGCTAAACAAGAGGGGGATGATGCATGCTTCCTCTCTTTAGACCTGACAGGGTAACTTCCTGACATCGCCATGGCATTTGTAAACTGTCGTGGTGTTGGTGGGAGTGTAGCAGAGAGGACGACCAGAGGTCAGTCTCTTCACCATTTTGGTTTTGGTGGATTTTGGCCGGCTCCTTTAGTGCAAACTGTTTTATCAGCAAGGTCTTTATGACCTGTATTTTGTGATGACCTCCTATCTTATCCTGTGACTTAGAATGCCTTAACCATCTGTGAATGCAGCCCAGTCAGTTTCAGCCTCCTTTTACCCAGCTCCTATGTCAGGTGGAGTTGTTCTTTGTTCACACACCCCTGACATGTTCACTACAGCTAAGAAATTTATGCTATCACCAACTTTGTGTGTGTGTGTGTGTGTGTGTGTGTGTGTGTGTGTGTATGAGGAAACAAGGCAATGAGCAGTAAAGTAGCTTCTCCAAAATCACAAAGCTAATACATTGAATCAGGAAGTTAAATAAAACAAGTTGAAACCCTAACTCTGGTGCTTACTGCTAGCTGACCTTAGCAAGTGTACCTATGCTTTCTTAGTCTGTTTTCTCATTTGAAAAATGGGTGTCATAGATACATCCCATAGTTGTTACATTGACTAAATTATATACAGAAGCATATGCACAAATATTATTTATATTTGCAATGTTTCCAATTGTCTCTGCAAAAAATAGTCATCCTATTCAGAAATATATTTAATCATCACTACAGTAGATAAGAGTTGCAAGATGTGAGTGATGCTAACTCCAACAGGAGGTTTATGAAACAGTACTAAGGAGAGTGTCCTTAATCTTCAGATCTTTGGTTGTGGTAATACATGATACATTCCAGGGACAGAGACTAGAGAAAAAAATTGACACATCAGAGACATCAGAGAGGAAAGGAAAGAAGTCAGGGAAGAAAGTGCTTAAAGGAGCATTTTTAATTGCCAGTTATCAAATGTTTTTAATTTAATATTTGTATTTATCAAACCCTCAAGTGCTTTAGGTTAGTATAATTTATCATTTTATCATGATTTTTCACTTTAGGCTTTCCTTTTATTCTGTTTTTTTGTTTCCTTTCTTTCCTTTCTTCTTTTTTAGCCAGAGCTTTACTCCGCAGGGTAGAAGAAGGTGAGAGAAATAAAAAGGTAGAACCTGTTGAGAAGTTGTGAGGTTAAAATCATGTTCCTAGAATTCTGATAGTACACTACGCTTGCCAAGCCGTGAGGCAAACTGAGAAATCTCCTGCAGTGTTTTCAAAGGAACCAGATACAAAAACAATCTAAAAACAAGCAGTATGAGATGTGACAGACAACATGCTGCTGCAAAGACGCTCCTTCCCTTTAACCCTGACACACGTACTCTATATGACAGCCCACATTCAGCCCTCCACATAGACACACACAACACACGTGTGTGCACACATGCGTGCACTGTCTTATATACCCTCCTTATCTCTCTGTTCCTAATATATTGCTCTGCTGACCACTGGACTAGAGGTTCTGAAATTATACTATGTGGAATACATATGAAAAAGAAAACAAAGTTGATTTACATTTCCTCTGAAATAGATTTTTGTTTTGAAATCTATCACCAAGCACATGTAACATAGGCACCCTACAGAGCAGGCTGGGGGAAGATTGTTGGGGTTCTCAGTACCGTTTGAATCGCCAATTTCCTAATTATCACCTACTTACTACTTCTTAGAATGAACCTATTAGTGTATTTTACAATATTAATAGGTATTTTATTAGCTATTATGTTTTAGAATTGCTTTTTATATAAAAGCCGTGCACTAACTATGTCATGCCATTGATCTTACCTCAATGTGCTCCTTACAGTCAACTGTAAGGAGCTAATAACTTGCTATATATTACAGCTAATAACTTGCTAATATAACTTTACAGGTACATTTTGTACCTTTCTCTCCACCAGTTGTGGACATACCAGCTCATTAAGCACTGTGAAAGAGCACAGGCTAAAGCCCTTTCGTTTAACAAGCCAGTGGTGTGAAACCAAAGTGTAAGCCCTTGTTCTGTAATGGTCTTGATGCACCCCCTCCACAATACCAGGAGGTAGGATGTAGGGAGAAAACGTCTCAGAGAGCTGCTTCCACAAAGGATAATTATTATTTTGGTGGTATTTCTAAAGTTTTCTTTTAGATGTTGCTTTAATCTTCCCATTCCTATCTCGGGTCATTTCAAAGCCTTGTCGGTACTGTTGGCTGCTGGCTAAATGAAAAGCATTAACAAGGTCAACTGTTGAACAATGAAACTTGTGTCAAGGCACAGTTACGCATTAATATAACTTGTTCTAGCCCATATCTACTCCTAACAACACATAAAATTTGCTGGCACTTGGCAAAATAGCATCAAGGATGGTGTGACTGCAGAAATCCTCATGGAACAATGATTGCTAACACAGTTACTAACTATAAAACAGGATTTTTCTATTCTCAGTGGTCCTTGTGAGTGCGTATCATTATTTGGGGGTTAAGTTAGAATGAAAGGTGTTTGCATTAGTCCCAACCATTTAATAAACTGTTTACAGGTAGGAAAGAAATATGCCTGAAATTGTTTATATACTCAATAAGAAAATGGAGTCAGTGAACAGTAGAACCAAAAAGAACTTAGTAGACTCTCTTACTGAATTTACCATATATTTATGTAAAGCAGATATTGCATACCTGCCAGAACACAGAGCTTCATTTGAATGCCATTATTCCAGTCAAATTAACACAAGATGACAAAATCATTTGATAATTAAATTATTTTATTATACCCCCTGCTTATGCTTTCAAATAAAATCAGTCAGATTTTACAAACAGTGGTTTTCATAGAAGACTTTTTAGTAAATGCCTGCTTCAGAGAAAACCCCCGCTGACTTAATTCACTTACAGATATTTTCATAACCTCTCTCACATGAACATAAATGTTCATGGGCTACATTCAAGAAGTTAACAAGCCTAAGATAACAGCTTAGCCAAGCTATGGAACTCAATTCCTGCTCCACTTTGAGAGAGAACAATGCGATGTTAGCAAATAATGAAATGCAATACATCAAACTGTCTGCCTAGAGAACTCAACTTGTTTAGAATAAATTAACTTAAGCTGCCCATAAAGGGAGTTGAAATGCAGATGAACCAATATGACTGCATTACCAATTCCATCTAGTTTTCACCATAGAGTTAGTTTTAAGTGATTGGAACATAGAGATAGTGGCTCTCACCACAGTGCTCCTATAGTGCTTTGTCCACACTGCTTTTCCAGTCTTTTCTTCAATGTATTGTAGTTATTTCTTTGGATGAATTTTTTCACCTACTGATTCTGAGTTCCTTGTAGGTAAGGATCATATTTACTGTTTTAATAAATACTATTTTAATAAATAAGTGAAAGAATAAGTGAATTAATTAGGGTCATGAGTGGCTTAATGACAGGAAGACATTTTGAGAAATGCATGGTTGGGTGATTTCATCACTGTGTAAATATTACACAGTTCATTTACACAAACCAAGATGACATAACCTACTATACACCTAGGCTATATGGTATAGCCTATTTCTCTTAGGCTGCAAAACTGTACAGAATGATATTGTGCAACTCAGCCTTTATTATAAAGATCGTAAGATGTTTGTTTAACTTATTTTCCTTTTATCTTGTCCTTTCCTGCCTCCATACATGTTTACTTGTCATTTTGGTAGACAGTAGTCCCTGGTAACTGATTAATTTGATATCCTCATCCCCAGGGGCTGGCCACAAGATTAATAAATTGTTTTTCTTTTAAAGAACAATGATTCTTAGGTCATACCGAACTTCTTGATGGCCCCTAAAGTTTGATTGGGCTGAGGGACTCCAATAGCTTTGATCATTGGGGGAACCCACCTCCCACATACCTACTGTCAGGCCTCTGGTCCCAAGCCTGCACGTATACATCCAGATGGCCTGAAGTAACTGAAGAATGACAAAAGAAGTGAAAATGGCTGGTTCCTGCCTTAACTGATGACATTACCTTGTGAAATTCCTTCTCCTGGCTCATCCTGGCTCAAAAGCTTCCCCACTGAGCACCTTGTGACCCCCACCCCTGCCAGCCAGAGAATAACTCCCTTTTACTATAATTTTCCACTACCTACCCAAATCCTATAAAATGGTCCCAACCCTATTTCCCTTTGCTGACTCTCTTTTTGGACTCAGACCACCTGCACCCAGGTGACTAAAAAGCTTTATTGCTCACACAAAGCCTGTTTGGTGGTCTCTTCACATGAATGCACGTGAAATTTGGTGCCATGACTCGGATCGGGGGACCTCCTTTGGGAGATCAATACCCTGTCCTCCTGCTCTTTGCTCCATGAGAAAAGTCCACCTACAACATCAGGTCCTCAGACCAACCAGCCCAAGGAACATCTCACCAATTTTAAATCAGGTAAGCGGCCTCTTTTTACTCTCTTCTCCAACCTCTCTCACTATCCCTCAACCTCTTTCTCCTTTCAATCTTGGTGCCATCCTTCAGTCTCTCTCTTCTCTTAATTTCTATTCTTTTCCTTTTCTGGTAGAGACAGAGGAGATGCATTTTATCCATGAACCCAAAACTCCGGTGCTAGTCATGGACTCAGGAAAACAGTCTTCCCTTGGTGTTTAATCACTGCAAAGATGCCTGCTTGATTATCCACCCACGTTTCAGAGGTGTCTGATCACCATGGGGATGCCTACCTTGATCCTTCACCCTTAGCGGCAAGCATTGCTTTTCTGGGGGCAAGCACCCCCCCACCCCTTCTCTCTGTGTCTCTACCCTTTTCCACTTTCCTGGGAGGCAAGCACCTCCCACCCTTCACCACTTTCCTTGGGGGCAAGCACCCCCAACCCCTTCTCTCCGTGTCTCTACCCTCTCTTTTCTCTGGGCTTGCCTCCTTCACTATGGGCAAACTTCCACCCTCCATTCCTCCCTCTTATGCTTTAGCCTGTGTTCTCAAAAACTTAAAACCTCTTCAACTCGCACCTGACCTAAAACCTAAATGCCTTATTTTCTTCTGCAACACCGCTTGGCCCCAATACAAACTTGATAATGGCTCTGAATGGCCAGAAAATGGCACTTTCAATTTCTCCATCCTACAAGACCTAGATAATTTTTGTCGAGAAATGGGCAAATGGTCTGAGGTGCCTTACATCCAGACATTTTTCACACTTCGTTCCCTCCCTAGTCTCTGTTCCCAATGCAATTCCTCCCAAATCCTCCTTCTCTCCTTCCCGCCTGTCCCCTCAGTCCCAACCTCAAGCATCGCTGAATCTTTCCAATCTTCCTTTTCTACAGACCCATCTGACCTCTCCCCTCCTCCCCAGGCTGCTCCTCAGCAGGCTGAGCCAGGTCCCAGTTCTTCCTCAGCCTCTGCTTCTCCACCCTATAATCCTTCTGTCACCTCCCCTGCTTAAATCTGGTCTGGCTTATGGTTTAGTTCTGTGACTAGCTCTCCCCCACCTGCCCAACAATGTCCTCTTAGAGAGGTGGCTGGAGCTGAAGGCATAGTCAGGGTACATGTGCCTTTTTCTCTATCAGACCTCTCTCAGCTCAGTCAGCATTTGGGCTCTTTCTCATCAGACCCCACTAAATATATACAGGAATTCCAATATCTAACTCTGTCCTACAATTTAACCTGGAGTGACTTAAATGTCATCCTAACTTCTACCCTCTCCCCAGATGAATGGGAAAGAGTTTTTTCTCTGGCCCAATCTCACACTGACAACTGTCGGCTTCACGAGCCAGACCTCCAGGGAGGCATTAGAGCAGTTCCCCAAGAGGATCCCCAGTGGAACTATCAGGAAAATTCCCCAGGTATACCTAGGTGAGATTACATGATTTCCTGCCTAGTTGAAGGGCTTAAAAAGACAGCTTACAAAGCTGTTAATTATGACAAGCTTAAAGAAACTACCCAAGGTAAAGACAAAAACCCAGCCCAGTTCACGGCTTGTTTGGCAGCAACTCTGAGACACTTTACAGCCCTAGACTGTGAAGGGTCAGAAAGCTGTCTCATTCTAAATACGCATTTTATCACCCAGTCAGCTCCTGACATTAGAAAAGAACTTCAAAAATTAGAATCCAGCCCTCAAACCACACAATAGGAATTAATCAACCTCACCTTCAAGATGTACAAGAATAGAGGGGAGGCAGCCAGATGGCAATGCATTCCTGAGTTACAATTACTTGCCTCTGCTGTGAGACAAAACCCTGCTGCACCTCCAGCACACAAGAACTTCAAAATGCCTAAGCCACACACGCCTAAGCTGCAGCAGTCAAGCATTCCTACAGGACTTCCTCCATCAGGATCTTGCTTCAAGTGCCAGAAATCTGGCCACTGGGCTAAGGAATGCCCGCAGCCTGGGATTCCTCCCAAGCTGTGTCCCATCTGTGCAGGCACCCACTGGAAATCAGACTGCCCAGCTCACCCGGCAGCCACTCCTAGAGCCCCTAAAGCTCTAGCCCAAGGCTCTCTGACTGACTCCTTCCCAGATCTGCTCAGCTTAGCGGCTGAAGACTGATGCTGCCCGATCACCTCAGAAACCCCATGGACCATCACGGACACTGAGCTTCAGGTAACTCTCACAGTGGACTGACCCTGACACCCATCAGTCCCAGCAGCTTACCTGGGCTGTGCTGCCTCAAGGCTTCAGGGACAGCCCTCATTACTTTAGCCAAGCTCTTTCTCATTATTTACTTTCTTTCCACCCCTCCACTTCTCACCTTATTCAATATATTGATGACCTTCTACTTTGTAGCCCCTCCATTGAATCTTCCCAACAAGACACCCTCCTGCTCTTTCAACATTTATTCTCCAAAGGATATCGGGTATCCCCCTCCAAAGCTCAAATTTCTTCTCCATCCGTTACCTACCTCAGCATAATTCTTCATAAAAACACACGTGCTCTCCCTACAGATCATGTCCAACTGATCTCTCAAACCCCAACACCTTCTACAAAACAACTCCTTTCCTTCCTAGGCATGGTTGGATACTTTTGCCTTTGGATACCTTGTTTTGCCATCCTAACAAAACCATTATATAAACTCACAAAAGGAAACGTAGCTGACCCCATAGATCCTAAATCCTTTCCCCACTCCTCTTTCTGTTCCTTGAAAACAGCTTTAGAAACTGCCCCCACACTAGCTCTCCCTGACTCATCCCAACCCTTTTCATTACACATAGCCGAAGTGCAGGGCTGTGCAGTTGGAATTCTTACACAAGGACCAGGACCGTACCCTGTAGCCTTTTTATCCAAACAACTTGACCTTACTGTTTTAGGCTGGCCATCATGTCTCCGTGCAGTGGCTGCCACCACCCTAATACTTTTAGAGGCCTTCAAAATCATGAACTATGCTCAACTCACTCTCTACAGCTCTCATAACTTCCAAAATCTATTTTCTTCCTCACACCTGACACATACTTTCTGCTCCCCGGCTCCTTCAGCTGTACTCACTCTTTGTTGAGTCTCTCACAATTACCATTGTCCCTGGCCTGGACTTCAATCCAGCCTCCCACATTATTCCAGATACCACACCTGACCCCCATGACTGTATCTCTCTGATCCACCTGACATTCACCCCATTTCCCCCATATTTCCTTCTTTCCTGTTCCTCACCCTGATCACATTTGGTTTATTGACGGCAGCTCCACCAGGCCTAAGCGCCACTCACCAGCAAAGGCAGGCTATGCTAGAGTATCTTCCATGCCTATCATTGAGGCTACTGCTCTGCCTCCCTCCACTACCTCTCAGCAAGCTGAATTCTTTGCCTTAACTCGGGCCCTCACTCTTGCAAAGGGTCTACACGTCAATATTTATACTGACTCTAAATACGCCTTCCATATCCTGCACCACCATGCTGTTGTATGGGCAGAAAGAGGTTTCCTCACTACACAAGGGTCCTCCATCATTAATGCCTCTTTAATAAAAACACTTCTCAAGGACGCTTTACTTCCAAAGGAAGCTGGAGTCATTCACTGCAAGGGCCACCAAAAGGCATCAGATCCCTTTGCTCTAGGCAACGCTTATGCTAATAAGGTAGCTAAAGGAGTAGCCAGCTTTCCAACTTCTGTCCCTCACGGCCAGTTTTTCTCCTTCACATCAGTCGCTCCCACCTACTCCCCTGCTGAAACTTCCACCTATCAATCTCTTCCCACACAAGGCAAATATCTTGGACCAAGGAAAATATCTCCTTCCAGCCTCACAGGCCCATTCTATTCTGTCATCATTTCATAACCTCTTCCATGTAGGTTACAAGTCGCTAGCCCATCTCTTAGAACCTTTCATTTTCTTTCCATCATGGAAATCTATCCTCAAGGAAATCACTTCTCAGTGTCCTATTTGCTATTCTACTGTCCCTCAGGTATTGTTCAGGCCCCCTCCCTTCCCTACACATCAAGCTCGGGGATTTGCCCCTGCCCAGGACTGGCAAATTGACTTTACTCACATGTCCCGAGTCAGGAAATGAAAATACCTCTTGGTCTGGGTAGACACTTTCACTGGATGGGTAGAGGCCTTTCCCACAGGGTCTGAGAAGGCCACCGCGGTCATTTCTTCCCTTCTGTCAGACATAACTCCTCGGTTTGGCCTTCCCACCTCTATACAGTCTGATAACGGACTGGCCTTTACTAGTCAAATCACCCAAGCAGTTTCTCAGGCTCTTGGTATTCAGTGGAACCTTCATACCCCTTACCGTCCTCAATCTTCAGGAAAGGTAAAACGGACTAATGGTCTTTTAAAAACACACCTCACCAAGCTCAGCCTCCAACTTAAAGGACTGGACAATACTTTTACCACTTTCCCTTCTCAGAATTCGTGCCAGTCCTCGGGATGCTATAGGTTACAGCCCATTTGAGCTCCTGTATGGACACTCCTTTTTATTAGGCCCCAGTCTCATTCCAGACACCAGCCCAACTTGAACTGCAACTCAAAAACTTGGATAGAGCCTAAAAACTCACCAACCAACCAAGCAATTATGCTGAACCCCCTTGGGCACTCTCTAATCGGATGTCCTGGGTCCTCCCAGTTCTTAGTCCTTTAATACCTGTTTTTCTCCTTCTCTTATTTGGACCTCGTGTCTTCTGTTTAGTTTCTCAATTCATACAAAACTGCATCCAGGCCATCACCAATCATTCTATGTGACAAATGCTCCTTTTAACAACCCCACAATATCGCCTCTTACCACAAAATCTTCCTTCAGCTTAATCTCTCCCACTCTAGGTTCCCAAGCAGACCCTAATCCCACTCGAAGCAGCCCTGAGAAACATCACCCATTATCTCTCCATACCACCCCCAAAAATTTTCACTGCCCCAACACTTTACCACTATTTCGTTTTATTTTTCTTATTAATATAAGAAGACAGGAATGTCAGGCCTCTGGACCCAAGCCTGCACATACACATCCAGATGGCCTGAAGTAACTGAAGAATGACAAAAGAAGTGCAAATAGCCAGTTCCTGCCTTAACTGATGACATTACCTTGTGAAACATCTTCTCCTGGCTCATCCTGGCTCAAAAGCTCCCCCACTGAGCACCTTGTGACCCTGACCCCTGCTAGCCAGAGAACAACCCCCTTTGTAATTTTCCACTACCTACCCAAATCCTATAAAATGGCCCCACCCCTATCTCCCTTTTCTGACTCTCTTTTCAGACTCAGCCCACCTGCACCCAGGTGATTAAAAAGCTTTACTGCTCACACAAAGCCTGTTTGGTGGTCCCTTCACACGGACGTGCATGAAACCTTCCTTACTTGTAAAAGCCTTCAGTTATGTTCAAAGGCAAGTCAGATTTGAAGAACTGTCTTTCCTGCCCTCTCACTTTGACCAAATCAAATAAACCATTCTCTGCTTTTAAGCACTGATTTGTCAGTGTTTGGCTTACTGCACCTCAGGTACACAAAACTAAATTTGAGGGTTCAATAGCAACTGTATAAAATACTGTACACTGTAGGCAACTGTAACACAATGATAAGTATTTGTGTATCCAAACATATCTAAATGTGGAAACGGTGTTGTAAACAAAAGATTTTAAAAATGGTACACCTATACAGGGCACTTACCATGCATGGAGCTTGCAGGACTGGAAGTTGCTCTGGGTGAGTCAGTCAGTGATTGGTGTGACAATGTGAAGGCCTAGGCCATTATTCTATACTACTGTTGACTTCATAAACACTGTACAGTTAGGCTACACCAAATTTATTTTAAGAAGTTTTTTCTTCAATAATTAATTAACCTTAGCTTACTGTAACTTTTATACTATATAAACTTTAAATTGTTAAGCTTTTTGACTCTTGTAATAATGCTTAAAATAGAAACATTGTACAGATGTATGGAAATATTGTTTCTTTATATTCTTTTTCTATAAGCTTTTTTCTATTTATAAAATTTTCTATTTTCTGGGTTTTTTTACTTTTTTTTTTTTTTGAGACAGAGTCTCGCTCTGTCACCCAGGCTGGAGTGCAGTGGCGCGATCTCAGCTCACTGCAAGCTCCGCCTCCTGGGTTCACACCATTCTCCTGCCTCAGCCTCTCCGAGTAGCTGGGACTACAGGCGCCCACCACCACACCCAGCTAATTTTTTTTGTATTTTTAGTAGAGATGGGGTTTCACCATGGTCTCGATCTCCTGACCTTGTGATCTACCCGCCTCGGCCTCCCAAAGTGCTGGGATTAAAAGCGTGAGCCACCGCGCCCGGCCTTTTTTTACTTTTAAAACTGTTTCATGAAAAAACAAACAATCCCATCAAAAAGTAGACAAAGGATAAGAACAGACACTTCTCAAAATAAGACATTTATGCAGCCAACAAACATATGAAAGAAAGCTCATCATAACTGGTCATTACAGAAATGCAAATCAAAGCTACATTGAGATACCATCTCAAGCCAGTTAGAATGGCAATCATTAAAAAGTCAGGAAACAACAGATGCTGGACAGAATGTGGAGAAATAGGAACACTTTTACACTGTTGGTGGGAATATAAATTAGTTCAACCACTGTGGAAGACAGTGTGACAATTCCTCAAGGATCTAGAACTAGAAATACCATTTGACCCAGCAATCCAATTACTGAGTATATACCCAAAGGATTATAAATCATTCTACTATAAAGACTCATGCACACGTGTGTTTATTGTGGCACTGTTCACAATAGTAAAGGCTTGGAACCAACCCAAATGCCCATCAAAGATAGACTGGATAAAGAAAGTGTGGCATATATACACCATAGAATACTATGCAGCCATAAAAAAGGATGAGTTCATGTCCTTTGCAGGGACACGGATGAAGCTGGAAACCATCATTCTCAGCAAGCTTACACAGGAACAGAAAACAAAACACTGCATGTTCTCACTCATAAGTGGGAGTTGAACAGTGAGGACATATGGATACAGGGAGGGCAACACAGGGAGGAGAACACTGAGGCCTGTGGTTGGTGGGGGGCTAGGGGAGGGATAGCATTAGGAGAAATACCTAATGGAGATGACAGGTTGATGGGTGCAGCAAACCACCATTTCACATGTATACCCATGTAACAAACCTGCACGTTCTGCACATGTACCCCAGAACTTAAAGTATATATATATATATATATATATATAAACTAAGACAAAAACACAAGTATTAGCCTAGGCTTACACAGGGTCATGATCAAGACATCCCCTCCGGTGGATAAAAATTTTTCAGCTCCATTATGGTCTGCGGGGACCATCACTCTGTGTGTGTGTGTGTGTGTGTGTGTGTGTGTGTGTGTGTGTGTGTATGTATGTGTGTGTGTGTGTGTATATATATATATATATATATTTTTTTTTTTTTTTTTTTTGTAGTGATGGAGTCTCACTCTGTCACGCATGTTGCCCAGGCTGGAGTGCAGTGACGCAATATCAGGTTACGGCAACCTCTGCCTCACAGGTTCAAGTGATTCTCCTGCCTCAGCCTCCCAAGTAGCTGGTACTACAGGTGCACGCCACCACACCCAGCTAACTTTTTGTATTTTAATAGAGACAGGGTTCCACCATGCTTGCCCAAGCTGGTCCCAAACTCCTGAGCTCAGGCAATCCACCCACCTCAGCCTCCCAAAGTGCTTGGATTACAGAGTGAGCAGTTCATCACTCACCAATACTTAGTTATGCTGTCAGTGTTTACCTGTAATTGAACACTAAACATTTCCATTTTCTTTTCAAATGACTTGAGTTCTTCATTTCTAAATTTTATTATGTGTTTAATATTAATACTATTTTATGTTTGCATATATCTTAAATTTCAAATCTACCAGCTAACTTTATCGTGTTAATTGTTTTTCAAAGACCATTTCCAACGTCACTTCAACCATGATGCCTTTGTTAATGCCTCTGTTATAATCTCTCCCCCTTTAGAAAACCTATAACACTTGAATTGTATTTCTGTTTGAGAACTTTTCTTGCTGTCTGTAATTTACAATTATTTATATAATTATATTATTTGCCTAACCCACAATAGGCTACAGTTTCTTCCAGGGTAGGGACCACATTTTCATCCATCGTTGAGTTCACCATGCAGCCATGTACATTGTAGGTGTTTGACTCAAGGCAACCTAACCAAAATTACTGGCAACAGCATATGGTTCAATACTATAAAAGACAGATTAATAATTTTCAAAAAACAAGTAAGACATGCTTCCTGCTTATAAAACATTCTGACCTTAAAATTAAAATACATAAAATAGATACTAATTCACCAAAAGTATGAATGTGGGCTAAAATAGCTTTATATATCTGCATAGAAAAAGAGGTAAAATTTTCCAGAATAAATAAGAAGCATAATCTATGAAAGGCAAATCTTAGATGCTATATTATGGTATAGATTAATGAGTTCTGCTATTTGCTAGTTTGTGTGACCTTGATAAAATTGCATTGCCTTTTGGGGTCTCTGTAAAATAGACATAATTTTTTTTATTTTACTTTAACTTCTGGGATACATGTGCAGAAAAATAGACATAATTATGCTTACTTTATTTAATTGTTGTGAGAAGAATAAGATTTCTGAAGCTTCTTCAGACTCTAAGATGATACACAAACACAAGATGTTTTTCAATATATAGAAGATGCAGGTTCAGGAATAGATGGGAGTGACAAAGGGTGGCAAGTGTAAGGTCATACTGAAAGCTCTCAAAGTCACAGTAGTTTGGATTTGATGAAGTAGAAAATAGAATGCATGTATATATCCTTATTACATGAAATTACTTTATAAAAGTGGTATTAAGATGCATAACCAAGAAGTAATCAGCAGGCAATGGTGATTGAGAGCTAGGAGATAGTTATAGGAATTTAGTCAGGAAATGATTAAAGCCTGACTAGGACAATGGTACACAGAATGCAGGAGAAGGAAAAGACCAGAGACATTCTAGTGTAATATTGACTAAAACTTGATGAACAATTAGGTATACAATGGGCAAAGCCTAAAGATTAATAAAACTGAGAGACAAGGAAAATGGATGGTGGCACAAGTAATAGATGGAAAAGGAAAAGCAATGTAATCCCTTACCTTGGATATAAAGTTGGAAACAATGGCCAAAATCTGAAATTTGAGATCTAACCAAATTCCACTACTGGAATCACACAGATTTTGGAGGAACTAGATACCTTATTATCCAGAAAATTTGATCCAGCCCTCAACTTTCTGGATGGAAAATATTCATTGTCTTAAGTGATAATATTCTCAGGAAGTACACCTGTCACAGACCATATTAGACCTGCCTTTTCTTAATCTTGGAATTCTGTCTTTCTGATATTACAGTCTGTTAAAAAGTCTCAATTACATAAATGGGATCAACTTTTATTTGGAAAATCTAAGTGAATTATTTATTGGATACCTAGCATTATTTTAAAAGTAACGAAATGCAAAACAGACAATCAAGGATTCTGCATGTGTTCACAAACTGTTTACAGTCTACAAATTAAAATACAGGTTCATAATTCTTTCCAGATGCTATTAATGAGATGTGTTAACTCCAAAATCAGTTATATCTGTTTCCTGAATTAATTCTGGCCAAAACAGTTGGAATTTTAACAAGGAAGAAATTCACATTCCTTTGAAGATCCAGTGTCTAGTGTAAGCCTCAATAACGTGAAAACCTACTAAATTAGAATGTAATCTTACCTCTCTTCCTTGTGCAGTAGCTGGGTTTCTGCTTCAGTTTCTTTGCTTAGCCTTCATGCTCTGAACTTTAGTATTTTGACTGTAAATTTAGGTTATGTTAGATCCTTTCCCTTGAACACAAGTTTATACATATCCTGGCCTCGCCTGGCTGTACATTTACTTCGAGTGTATTATGTTACCTGGATTCCTCTTACTATTATTTATTCATCAGATTTAGTCATTATGCCCTTCAGCAAATACTTACTGAGCATCTAATACATTCCCTGTTGGCCCCCAATTACTTTTATCAGCCTGATTCAAGCCTAGTCCTTCAAACAACTCTACAATGAATTTCTTACAACGTCATGACAGGAATAAAACCTATAGCCAAGTCTATTATTCACCTGTCAAATCTGGACTACTTCTTGCTTCTAATGCAATGCCTCAGCACCTCATTGGCTCTTGTTGCCAAGGTTCTAGCATGCACTGTGGCTGGGTCTGTCCATATCATTTATGACAGCAGGGATATTTACCTAATCAATAGATACAGATATAAGACCAAAATAGGAAACTCTCTAAGGAAATTAAAACAAGTGTGTAGTACCCTATGCTGTAACGTATACTTTTTGCAGTTTCCTCTATGAGCTTGCTGGGATGCAGTCTCACAACTCCATAGTGTTTCTTATGTTCTTCCACCTCCCACTTGGTTTCCAACCCCGATATTGATCCCTACTCACCTACCCATTCCATCTTCATTCACATGACAAATGCAAACTTCTTTTCCGTGCTCAAGCTCTGGCCCAATTTGTTGCTTGCCATCTTCCCTTTTGTTTTTTGGCAGAGTAAATTATTCCTGCCTCTGTGGAAGCTTGAAAAACACATGATTATAGAAGGGCTTCTTACCCAAATCTTCCCATTCTGGGCACTGCAATGTTAAGTAAAATTGTCTAGATGGCCCTACCTATCTAAATATCAACATAAGAGAATACCTGAGCAACTAAAAAGGTTGTTTAACTGTAAACCTTTTGAGGACAGCGAAATACTTAGTTAAGGGTGACAATCCATTCTATGGAATAAGAATTTTATATATATATAAAATATTTATAAATATACGTACACACATATTACATACATAAAACATAGTATAATTATGTAAAATCATTATTTTTTAAAAGCTCTACATGCAGGCAGACTATGAGAGTAATCCTGTTAATCCTCATTAAGGAGTGATGAAAACCTTTAGTGTAATATGGCATCAATCCAGCTGGGATACCTGCTTTTTTGTTGTCGTTGTCAAAGTAAACACTGGTCTTCTTCTGTGTATCCCACACAGTTCTTACCTTCTGAAACTCTGTTCACAGATGTTCTTTTTTTTTTTAATCACAGCGTCCTTATCCTCGAAGTTCTGTTTGAAAATTACTAAATTTTAATAATAAATACCTAATCTGGGGCAGAGATAAGTTGGCTACTCACCAAACCCATGTTGTCTTTCTACTTGATTTCCAGTGGAATGCAAGTAGTAGCCACACTCATAAAAACCTTCTTCTCCATGCTCCCCTTAAGTGCATGGAAGAAATATGATCCTAAGGACCACCTTATGATCCAGGGGTTAAATATGATGGAGTCACAAGGAAAAAGAGCCTAGGTTTCTACATCATTGTTGGAGGAGAGCCACCTGCCCATCTGGAACACTTGCTTGGGCACCCTGAGATAGAGAAGTAAACTTGTAGAATAATCCACTGAAATTTGGAGTTATATCTATTTTAACAGAAGTATGTTCTTAAACTTGACATATGCTTTATCTACAATACCAAGGGCAGCTTGATATATAGATATGTATGTAAATATATACAAAATGCTACAATGTGGGAAGATTAACATTCAGACACGTTCATTGATTTCAGAGTTTCTTTGCTAAGTTTCTCTGTCATATTCTCTAGGTTTACATCATCAAAAGGAAAATCATACTTTAAGGGTACTTCAGTATAATGAATATAAGCCTGTGTAATCAATCATTGATAAACTGATGTGAAGTAACTTGCAGTTCCCATTTCCAACTCTCAGAGTTAGGATTAAAAACATCATGTCATGAACTCACACAACAAGGACATACAGCATCCTTTAATTTTCTACACATTGATCTGCCATTAGGTTGGACTTCCAAACTTTCCAGAAAGGAAAGAACTGTGAACGTGTCTCTCTTATACCTGTTCTTCTCACCTTGGTTCAGTTCCAGCTTGTGTATTGTCCAGACTGCTCAGGAGGTGATGATTGCAGGGAGGATGTCATGCTCGTCATGAAAATGCTTTGGTTCATCAGAATTTGAAGAAGGCTTCCTTGGCCCAGTGCTCACGGTGCCTCCAGGGCAGTATGAAGCTTTGAAGCAATCATTTAGGTCATGAGGTAAGGTCAGAAGATAAGTGCTGTCCACAGGACCAACTCAAAATGTTGCCTTTGGGTTTCCAAATGGTTGGTGCATCTTCTTGCATTAGGCTTGCTCCCAAACACAATGTGTTTATCGCTCATTCTCCTTTGTATCACACTGATTCTGCATCTAAGGAAAGGAGGCCTGGATCCAGGAGGTGAGATGCTTTCCACCTCCTAATGCTGATGCCTGGGTGAGCTTTGCAGCATGACGAGCAGAGCCTGAAATTCCTTGCTGCGGGCTGATTCAAGGTGTTAGATCTTCCTCCTATGGATCCCAATTCAGAAAAGATTATACCTTTTCCTGAAACTCTGGTTAACAAGTATTGATCTAAAAGACTTGACATTTCTGTAGAGTGCTGGTGTGGTTACTCAAGCAAATAAGATTGTTCCTCAGTCGGTAGTGCCTGCTGCTGCCACATGCATGTCAACGTGTGCTGGCTGCTGAAAGTGGCTCTTCCTGAGCTTCCCATTTGACCATGAAACCCTATGGCCATTCGCTCTACCACTCCATAATGTGTAATATCTCTTGCTGACCTAAGACTGTGAATTTATTGCTAAGAATTATTATATTGTGGCTGAGTAGAGTCCTTAAAGGGCAGTACTGCCAGGCGAGTGTGCTCACTATTCTTTTTCTCCTGGAATTTTCCTTGGTATGGGACTTACAAAGGAGTCTAAATATGTGAAAGCCTTCCTCTTAGAATTGATACTGTTGACACACAACTCAAAAGTGTCAGAAGAAGGTGAGAAATCTCTCCTCTTGGCACAGACCGGGTTGGCTGGATCATCATTACCGGGCTTGATACCTGGCTTACACAGCCCACAGAGGAATGGCAACAACCAAAGGACCTGTGGAGTGGAGGAAGAGCTGGTACAAATGCCTGGTTGGTTGCTGCCAAAAGGATTGGAGGGAAGAAAGTGATGAGAGCTGCTTGGGGCAATGTACAAGTTGCTTGGTCCACCTGGACAGTCAAGTGAGGTTTTCAACTTCGGTGTTTTGCCGAGGAATTCATGGACCTACTCTTGCTCTTCCCTGCATGCCTAGCTTTTTGATTCTTAAACAATATCTGAATTCTGGATCCTGAAATTCCTATGTAGTCCAATTCTTCTGCAGTAGCAATTCCAGAAAATCAATTCTTCTTAAAGGCTTGAAGAAAGATACTGGTTTGTGACCTACTGATGGGTTTTTGCTTTTGTTTGGCTTCTTGGCCACGTTTTAAAGTCCAAGCCTGAGGCAGCTGCTACCACTGGAGTTGTTCTTCTCCTCAAGAGCATCCAAATCCCAGTCAACTCCTCCTGAGGTGATATATTCTTTGCTTTTGAAACCTAGTATGTATTTTAGACTCTGGAATTCCAATGTCTTTGGCCAGTTGTTCTCTGGTAGTTATCCTACGGTAGTGGTTTTTCTCAGGTTCAAAACAATCCTCCTTCATAGCAATTCTTTTGAGAGACAGCCATATGAAGTGCTTGTCAAATCCACAGTGGGAAGAGTCACCTGGATTCCACAGAGACTGCTGGCCACTTGAGCAGCTCCCAGAAGCCCAGGACTTACCAAGACCAGCATTTTCCACTTATCTCTTAAATACCTTTCCAGCTTATCCCTTCTTAAATATTTAAGACCTTGATGGAATTAAAGGAAGCCATCAAAAGTTAAATTTTAAGGCAACTACAGGTGCTACCAGATAATATTACATCTCACATAATATTTTTCCAAATACAGCTTTTATTCCAGACTCCCTAGTTTTGACATTTCCAAATATTTTGGTCTATGTTATATTCCAGCCTTCTTGTTTCTTCATTAGTATGGATGACCACATTATTAAAAAGACAGAATGCCTCTTCCCATATGTGTAGTTTGCATACTTTTCTCTGCTTTTCCTGGAACACTTATTACATCATCAGATCAATTGTTTTATGTCAGTGGAATGACATGATAGAGCAAACTATATATTGGTAAACTGTTATCAGGGTCAAATAACAGATGATTCCAAATAGCACTGCATCTTGTACAGAAGGCAACCAATCTAATGCAACTACAAAATATAGCAAGGCTATATCAGATAACAAACGGCAGAGAATGGGATATTCACTTTTATGCTGCGAAGGAAAAAAAATACCAAACTATAAGTGGTTAGGCTCACCTGTTCTTGAATGCCATGATAAAAGTAAGTCAAGAAATGCATGATCTCAGAAAAGGATGTGCTGCTTAACAAGATGGGGTAGAGAGGAGAAGAGGATAAATAGAACATGTAAAGAAAAGCAGAAGTTCTACTTCATTGAAAGACTGAAATTTTTCTCTTTTTTTTATTTTGAAACAGGATCTTGTTCTGTCACCCAAGCTGGAGTGCAGTGTCATGATCATAGATCCCTGCAGACTCTTACTCCTGGACTCAAGAAATTCCCCACCTCAGCCTCCCAAGTAGCTGGCATCACAGGCATGCACCACCATTCTAGGCTATTTTATTTCATTTCATTTCATTTTTGTACAGACAGGGTCTCACCATGTTGCCCTGGCTGGCCTCAAACTTCTAGGCTCAGGCAGTCCTTCTACCTTGGCCTCCCAAAGTGCTGGGATTACAGGCACAAGCCACTGTGCCCCGGCCAGAAATTTTTTTCTCCAAAAGTGAAGAAAAAGAAACAAAGAAAGAACGTGAAGACTCACTGTGTTTTAAAATAGAAACAAAATATAGCAAACTCCTACTTGGGTTATAGATGTGACATCTGTGCTTTAAGCAATGATTAAATAAAAACCACCACCTGCAAATCATTCCAATTAGCTATAGGGCTCCAGAAAACGTTTTAAAATAATGTGATGTGTACTCTGCCACAGACATCTGAGAAACTTAAGTTCCATGAACTACAGCGAGGACAATAAAAACTAGTCGAACTGAATTGGGGTGGGATTGATTACCGCTGAGTCTTAGTCCATTTAGGGTTGCTATAACAGAATAGCCAAGGCTGGGTAATTTATGAAGAAAAGAGATTAATTTGGTTCATGATTCTTGTGATGAAAAGTCTAAGAGCATGGCACTAGCTTCTGCTTTGCTTCTAGTGAGGGTCATGTGCTATGTCACAACATGGCACGGAAGCAGAAAGGCAAGTGGGCATATGCAAAAAGAGACCAAACATGGAGGCAACTTTGCTTTAAAATAAGTTGCCCTCACAGTAAATATTCCAGTGCTGCAAGAGTGAGAACTCGCTCCCGCAAGACAGCATTAGTTTGTTCATCAGGGATGTGCCACCATGGCATAAACATCTCCCACTAGGCCCCACACCCCAACACGGCTCCACTGGCAATCAAATTTCAACATGAGATTGAAAGGGAAAAAAACTAAAATTCAAACCATAGAATCCTGGGACTAAATGTGCTCAAATGGATTAAAGCATTGTGTGTGTGTGTGTGTGTGTGCGTGCCTGTGTGTGTGTGTGTGTGATGGTGCATGTTTGCAATTAAGTATCAGAAGAGCTTCTGGCTTAAACTAAAGGAAGCAGTATGAGTTTAAATAAAAACAATGTTCTGTGGAATGCTAGGATCCTACACAGTTAGCGGGCTGCTCTCTGGCCTTGGGTTTTAGCTGGGGCTTCTCTGAGGGTAGCCGGTCAACACAGCAAGTATGTCAGTGGAGGGACTCCATGGAGGTTGCAAGGACTTTGTTGGGGGCTAGGCACTAACTGGAAAATTCCATTAAAGAATAAATACACAATAGCTGGCCAGGAGCTAAGTCTTGATTTTGACTCCAGAGGGAAAATGGACACTTCTTGTACCTATGATTTCTTCCCCACTCTGAATGAGGTAGATAGATGGCACCTGGGAATGGATGCCTCCCAAACCAGAAGCAGCCTACTACTTTTGTGACTTGATCTCGAAGACTTTTGATCCCCAGTTCTCAGGGACTGGGAGTTGGAGAGCAATGTCATCCTCTCGCTAGCTCCCCAAGGTCCTTCCCTTTGAGTGGGGATGTCATTGCAGAGAAAAACCTCTGAACCTCAACATGGATTCTAGCCTATACTCCAGGCAATCAGAACCTCCAAGCTCCACTGTGGATATTCTGCCTCCTAACTTGTTTTTGAGAGCAGCGGGCACTATTTAATCAGTAGCCAGGGCCTCCTCAAAGCATGCAGGAGGTCCAAATCCACCTGAAACCCAGCTCCCCGCATCATGTATGGCCTTTGGAAGTTCCATTTCAAACAAATATTAAGGTCTCTATGCTGCTAGAGTCTTTTCTCCCCTGAGCAACAAACAGCCATCTCTTCAACCTGACTTCCCTTGTCCATGGCTGAAGACTTCTTTTGCTTGAGGCCACCATCTCCAGAACCCTTATTCAGAAGGCATATCCCACCATTTCCATCAAGGAAAAACATACTTTCCCTCTCTCAATAGGAGCTGTAGTCACATTTGTAAATACACAGATAAGAAGAGAGGGTCATAACAGGGGGAGACAAATAACAGGAGGAGACGAATTGTTGGAATGGATATTTGCAGGGAGATATATACTCTATATACATATATAGATTAGGATGTAGATATACATACAAATATATTTTGTATATACATTACGTTTGTCCAATATCAGGCTTTTGGGATACATTTATTTATTTTTAATTGACAAGTAATAATGTATATTCATGGGGTATAATGTGATATGCTTTTCTATATATACCTTGTAGAAAGGTTAAATCTAGATAATTAACATACCCATCACTTACCAACTTATCATTTCTGTGTGTGGTGGGAACGTTAAAATATCTATTCTTGCCAGGCAAGGTGGCACACTTGTAATCCCAGCTACTTGGGAGGCTAAGGTGGGAGGATCACTTGAGGCCAGGGTTTTGAGGCTGCAGAGCATTAAGTTTATGCTTGTGAATAGCCACTGCACTTCAGCCTGGGCATCACAGCAATATCCCATCTCTTTAAAACATAAACTATCCTTTAAGCAATTTTGAAATAGGCAATGCATTATTATTGGCCGTGGTCATCATGCAGTGCAATAAATTACTAAGACTTATACCTCCAGCCTAACTGAAACTTTGTACCCTTTAATCAACATCTCCCCTTACCTCATCTGTCCTACTTCTCCCACTTTTCTCCAGCCTCTGTTAACCACCTTTCTACTCTGTTTCTATGAGATTGTCTTTTTGATCCCATATGTAAACGAGATCATACACTATTTGTCTTTCTGTGCCTGACTTATTTCACTTAGCATAATATCCTGAAGGTCCATCTATATTGCCACAAAAGATGAATTCCCTTCTATTTTAAGGCTGTATGGCATTCAATTGTGTATATATGCCACATTTTCTTTATTCATTAATCCATTGATAGAAACTTAGCTTGTTTCTATATCAGGGTCATTGTGAGAATGCTGATATAAACATGGGAGTGCAGACGTCTCTTCCATATTTTGATTTCAGATCCTTTGGATATGTACTCAGAAGTAGGATTGTTGGGTCTTAGAGTAATTTTATTTTTGTTTCTTGAAGAAGCTTCACCCTACTTTCCAAAATAGCTGTACTAACTTACATTCTCACCAACAGTGTACCAGAGTTCACTTTTCTCCACCTCCTCACCAACACTTGTTATCATTCATCTTTTTTATAATAACCATTCTACCAAGTGTGAAGAGATACCTCATTGTGATTTTACTTTGCATTTCCCTGATGATTAGTGATGTTTAGCATTTTTTCATATATCTTGTGGCCATTCGTATGTATTCTTTTGAGAAATATCTGCACAGGTCCTTTGTCCATTTCTTTAAATAGGTTATTTTTTTCAATTCAGTTGTTTGAATTTTTTTATATATTTTTATGTTTCCCCCTTATTGGATGTATGGCTTGCAAATATTTTTCACAATCTGTAGGTTGTCTCTCCACTATGTTCATTGTTTTCTTTACTGTACAGAAGTATTTTAGTTGGATGTTATCCCATTTGTCTGTTTTTACTTTTGTTGTGCATGCTTTTAGAGTCTAATCCAGTAAATCATTGTCCAGACCAACAACATGAAGATTTTCCCCTAAGTATTCTTTTATGATTTTTATAGTTTTGGGTCTTATGTTTAAGTCTGCAATCCATTTTGAGTTGATTTTTGTATATGGTGTGAGATAAGAGCCCAAGTTCATTCTTCTGCAAGTGGATATCCAGTTTCCCTAACACCATTTATTGAAGAGACAGTCCTTTCCCCATTGTGTTTCCTTGGCATCTTTGTGGAAAATCATTTGACTGTAAGTATTTGGGTATATATCGGAGCTTTCTAGCCTGTTCCATTAGTTGATATGTCTGTCTTTATACCAATACCATGCTGTTTTGGTTATAATAGGTTTATAATACGTTTAGAAATCAGGAAGTGTGATACCTCCAGCTTTTTTCTTTTCTTCAAGATTGCTTTGGCTATTCAATGTCTTTTCTTGTTCTATATAATTAGAATTTTGGTAGGGATTTTATTGAATCTGTAAATCACATTGGGTGGTACGAACATTTTAAGAATATTAATTATTCCAATCCATGAAAACAGGATAACTTTCCACTTATTTGTGTCTTCTTCAAATCTTTCATCAATGCTTTGTATTTTTCAGTGTGCAAATCATCACCTCATTGGTTATATTTACTCCTTTTTTGATGCTATCTTATATGGAATTGTTTATTTTCTTTTTTGAATAGTTCATCATTAGTGTATAGAAATACCACTGATTTCTCACAATGACCCTGATATAGAAACAAGCTAAGTTTCTATCAATGGATTAATGAATAAAGAAAATGTGGCATATATACACAATTGAATGCCATACAGCCTTAAAATAGAAGGGAATTCATCTTTTGTGGCAATATAGATGGACTTTCAGGATATTATGCTAAGTGAAATAAGTCAGGCACAGAAAGACAAATAGTGTATGATCTCGTTTACATATGGGATCAAAAAGACAATCTCACAGCTGGGTGTGGTGGCTAATGCCTGTAATCCCAGCATTTTGGAAGGCCAAGGTGGGTGGATCAGTTGAGGGCAAAAGTTCAAGAAAAGCTTGGCCAATATGGCGAAACTCCACCTCTACTAAAAATACAAAAAAAAAAAAAAATTAGCTGGGCATGGTGGTGCATGCCTGTAGTCCCAGCTACTCTGGAGGCTGAGGCACAATAATCACTTGAACCCAGAAACCAGAGTTTGCAGTGAGCTGAGATTGTGCCACTGTACTCCAGCCTGGGCAACAGAGTGAGACTCTAAACAAAAAAATAAGAAAAATAAATACTGCTGATTTGTGTATGTTGATTCCATAACCTACAACTTTATTGATTTGTCATTTGTAACAGTTTGGTTGGTTTTTTGAAGAGGTATGGGGGTTTTCTATATATAAAATTGTGTCATCAACAAACAGAAATGATTTCAGTTCTCTCTTTCCCAATTAGATATGTTTTGTTTCTTTTTCTTGCCTAATGGCTCAGGTTAGGAATTCCAGTACTATATTGAATGGAAGTGGCAAAAGTAGGCATCCTTGCCTTGTTGCTGATCTTAGAGGATCTTTGCCATTGAGCATGATGTTACCTGTGGGCTTGTCATGTATGGACTTTATTGTGTTGAGGTATAATGTGGTTCGGATGTTCATTCCCTCCAATTCTCGCATTGAAATGTGATCACAAATGTTGGAGGTGGGGCCTAGTGGGAGGTGTTTTGGTAAAGGAGATGGATTCCTCATTAATAACTTGATGTCACCCCCTTGGTGATGAGCGAGTTCTCCGTCTTAGTTCATGTGAGAGCTAGTTGTTTAAAAGAGCCTGGTATCTTCCCTCTCTCTCTTCTTGTTCAGTCCCTCTTGCCATGTGACACACTTGTCCTCCTTCTTTCACCATGATTGTAAGTTTCCTGAGGCCTCACCAGAAGGAGGTGCCAGCACCATGCTTCTGTACAGTTTGCAGAACCATGAGCCACAATAAATCTCTTTTCTGTATAAATCACCCAATCTCAGGTATTACTTTATAGCAATACAAAATGGATTAACATAAACTACATTCCTTCTGTTCTTATTTTTTGTTTGTATTATAAATTGATGTTGAATTTTGCCAAATGACCTTTCTGTACCTAGTGAGATGATCATGTGATTTTTGTGCATTTTGTTTATATGGTGCATCACATTTATTAATTTATGTATGTTGAACCATCCTAACGTCTCTGAGTTAAATTCCATTTGATTATGGTAAAGGACCTTTATAATATTTTGTTTAATTTGGTTTGCTAGTATTTTGTTGAGAATTATTGCATCTATATTCATCAGAGATATTGGTCTGAAGTTTTCTTTTCTTATACTGTCCTTGTCTCTGACTTTGGTCTCAGTGTAATGTGGGCCTCATACAATGATTTTGAAAGTATTCTTTCCTCTTCAATTTTTTGGAAGAGTTTGAGAAGGATTGGTGCCAGTTATTTAAATATTTGGTAGAATTCAGCAATGAAGGCATTAGGTCCTGGGTTTTCTTTCATGGGATACTTAATTCTTATTACTGGTCCAATCCCCTTGCTCATTACTGATCTTTTCAGATTTTCTATTTCATCCTGATTCAGTCATGGAAGATTATATGTTTCCAGGAATTTGATTTTTTTCTAGGGTGTCCAATTTTTTTGTTTATAATTGCACATAGTAGTTTTCTATGAGCTTTCCAATTTCTGTGTTTTCCATTATAATGTCTCCTCTTTCATTTATGATTTTGTTTGGTCTCCTCTGTTCTTTTCTGCGTTAGTCTAGCAAATGGTTTGTCACTTTTATCTTTTCAAAAAACCAATTTTTTATTTTGATCTTTTGTACTGTTTTTCTAGTCTCTATTTTATTTATTTCTACTCTTATCACTGTCATTTCCCTTTTTCTGCTAAGTTTGGGCTTACTTTATTATTCTTTTTCTAGCTCCTTAAGGAATAACATTAGGTTGTATGTTTGAGATTTTTCTTCTTTATTAATGTAGGCATTTATTGCTATAACTTCCCTCTCAGAACTCTTTTTACTGCATCCCGTAAGTTTTGGCATGTTATGTTTTTATTTTTGTTTGCGTCAAGATGTTTTTAAATTTTTACTTTAACTTCTTCTTTGACCCATTGGTTGTTCAGAAGCACATTGTTTAATTCCCACACATTTATGTGTTCATCAGAATTTCTTCTGCTATTTATCTCTAGTTCCATTGTGTCATCAACAAAAAGAGATGATTTCAATTCTCTCTTTCTCAATTAGATGTCTTTTGTTTCTTTTTCTTGCCTAATTGCTCAGGTTAGGAATTCCAATACTATATTGAATAGAAGTTTTGCAGTCAGAAAAGATAATCAACATGATTTCAAGCTCCTTAAATTAGTTAAGACTAGTTTTGTGGAGAATGTTTTGTGTGCACTTGAGAAAAATGTGTATTCTGTTGCTGTTAGATGGAAAGTTCTGTAAATATATCGTAGGTCTATTTGGTCTAAAGCATAGTTCAAAATTTATGTTTTCTAATTGATTTTCTGTCTAGATGATGCATTCAGTGTTGAATGTGAGGTATTGAAGCCTCCTAATATTATAATACTGCAGTCTATCTCTCACTTTAGATCTACTCATATTTCCTTTATATATTTAGGTATTCCAATGTGAGGTGCATATGTATTTAAAATTGCTATATTCTCTTGATGAATTGACCCCTTTATCATTACATAATGACTTTCTTTGTTTCCTTTTACAGTTTTTGACTTAAAGTCTATTATGTCTGCTGTAAGTATAGCTACCCCCACTCTCTTTTGGTTTTCATTTGTGTAGAATAACTTTGTCCATTCCTTCACTTCCAGTTTCTTTGTATTTCTAAAGATAAAGTGAATCTCTTATAGGCAGCATAGAGTTGGGTCTTGTTTTCCAATCCATTCAGCCACTGAATATTTTTAATTGAAGAATTTAATTCAATTGAAAGAAATTGAATTCATTCGATTGAATGTAAGTGAATTCTTCAATTAACAAAGAAGAGAAGGTAGGTAAGAAATACTACTGCCATTTTTTACATTGTTTTCTGATTATGTGGTAGAGTCTTTGTTCTCTTTCTCTCTAGCTGTCTTCCTCTGTGGTTTGATAATTTTGCATAGTAGTATGCTTTGAATCCTTTCTTTTTATCTTTTGTGTATCTACGAATGGTCTTTATGGTTGCCATGAGGCTTACATAAAACATCTTATAGTTATAACAGGCTATTTTAAATGGACAAGTTAACTTTTATCATTTGCACAAACTCTACACATTTATTCCCCTCCCCAATTGATGCTTCTGATGTGACATTTGATATCTTTTATAGTTTTAATCCCTTGACAAATTACTACAGCTATGGTTGTTTTTGGTAGTTTTGTCTCTATGCCAGAGATATAATTGACTTCTCACCTTTATGACAAGATTAGTTTGTTTGTTTGTTGTTGTTGTTGTTTTTTGAGACAGAGTCTCACTCTGTCACCCAGGCTGGAGTGCAATGGTGTGATGTCGGCTCACTGCAACCTCCGCCTCCTAGGTTCAAGTGATTCTCCCCACTCAGCCTCCTGAGTAGCTGGAATTACAGGCACCTACCATATGCCCAGCTAATATTTTTATTTTCAGTAGAGATGGGGTTTGACCATGTTGGTCAGGCTGGTCTTGAACTCTTGACTTCAGGTGATCCAACCACCTCAGCCTCCCGAAGTGCTGAGATTACACACCCGGTCACAATATTAATTTTCTGACTTTCATTATATATTGACTTTTACCAGTAAGTTTTACATTTTCATGTATTCTTATGTTGCTACTTAGTTACCCTTTCCTTCAGCTTTAAAGACTCACTTTAGCATTTCTTTTAAGTTAGATCTAGTGGTGATAAATTTCCTCAGCTGTTGTGTGTCTGAAGAAGTTTTTATTGTTCCTTCATTTTTGAAAGACAGGATTGTTAGGGATAGCACTACTGTTGGCAGTTTTGTCTTCTGCTTGATTTAGTCTGCTGTTGAACATCTTTATCGAATTGTTGAGTTCTGTTATTATGTTCTTCAGCTTCATCATTTCTTTTTGGTCCTTTTTAATATTCTCTATCTTTTTGTTGAAATTCTCAGTTTGCTCATGTATTGCTCTTCTTACCTAAGTGAACACCTATATGGCTGTTCTTTTGAATTTCCTGTAAGGTAAATTACATATGTCTATTTCATTAATGTTGGTTTCTGGAAATTTATCTTGTTTCTTTATTTGAAATATATTTATTCCTGTCTTTATTTTCTGTGGCTCTCTTTGTTGGTTTCTGTTCATTAGATAAGAAACTTCACTTTGCTAGACTGGTGTTGTAAATAAGATTTTCCTCCCTAATCAGCCCAGCCAGAGATCCCAGGTGACTAAATTATCTGTATCGTCCAACTTACTGTCTTTGTTTTTTATGGCCCCTAAGAGATTAGAAAATGTCAAGGTGTGCTATTACCTTGAGAGAAAAGTAGGATAGAAGCCAGCCCCTTGAGATGCAGCTGAAGAAGCTGGGGTGTTAGATATGTGTCCCAGTTCCTTCTTTCCTTGTGGAGAAGCTGAGAGCCAGAGTTTATCTCTCATTTGTTCCGTCCTATGCCAAGGAGAAAATCTGCAGCAGATGCTCATGCCTTTTTTTAGACTGATTACTTTGAACTTGGAGAGATAGATGCTGCATGTTTACAGGTTTAAAAATCACCTTTTGGTTCTCTGTGATCTAACAGACTTAGAAGTGCAGAGCACTGTCAACTCCTAGAGCTAGGTAATTTAAGAGCCAGTCCCTTGGGTCAATTGCTATAAAACTTGAGGCACCCAAGGCATGCAGAAACTACTTGCAAGGAGAGCTTGCAGATTTGGATTTACTGCTGGAGCAATCCTGGGAAGAAGTAACAGGGAGTGCTCACTCTCCTGTATGAGCAATAGAAGTTTCATAACCTCCTTGCAGTGAGAGATTTCTGATCTGGAGTTATAACTGAAGTAAGCCAGGGAAGAAGGAACAGAGAATACCTACTTTCTCTTTTAGGCATGGAGTAGTTCCCCAGCCTCCTTCCAATAAGAAATTTCAGGAATTTATCTCTAGAGCAAACAGAGAAAGATGGCTCAGGGAGTGCCATCCCTCCAGTACTTGCTGGCAGAGACCTGTAACCTCTTTCCGCAAATAAATTGCAGGCTAAAAGTATCACTGGAGCAAGCTGGAGAAGAAGGCACAGGAAGTGCTACTTCTCCCACTTAGGCTCCAGAAGTTTATTCTTTATTTGCTACATAGTCTCCCAGATAATGGCTTGATAGAAGCTAGAACCACAGGAAGCTGCTGGAAAAGTATTCAGCAAACCGTTTCCAAAGGGGAAGCTGGAAGCTAGGCTGATTCTAGGGAGTACAACTGCTGGAAGTGCTCGCGAGGTTAAAACTCCAGTTTGTTATTTGTGCTTGAAAGAAATCCTCCAATGCCCTCTTCCTGCTCCCCTTCAAACAAGGTGATTTAAAAGCCATGCTCTACAGCAGGTACTGTAAAAGTTGGGTGCTTTATGTGTCATAACTACTACTTACTTCTCAGGAAGAATTTGGGAGTTGGGATTTCCTTCCCAATGTAAGGTTCTGTGCTCAGGGTAAGGCTAGTACACAACGTATCTCTGTTTTTCCTGTTCATTTTTATGTGGATATTTTCTCAGTCATCCAATGGTAGGAATCTTTCAACTGGATTCTGGTTTTCTCTTAGAAAGATTGATGTGTATGTAGATATACATTCAGTGTTGTCTGTGGGAAAAGGAATAATCAAGACCCTCCTATCCATTATGTTGCTGATGTCACCCCACAGCTAGTATTATCTTAATAGCACACTGTATTATTTAGGCCTGGAAATGGACAAAGTGTTGTATTTCTGCTCAGTGTCTTTTTGAGTTGTGTTCTGTGCTTCGCCACTCATCTGCTAGGAATTTTATTCATTTGCGTCATGGGTTGAATTTCAAAGACTTAATTAATTTTCCATTACTTTTTTCCTTAATAGCAAACCATTTTACCCTAACTCTAGTTATAATCCAAGAACAAAGATTATTTATGCGTTTCTTATCTTCCTATTGCTATGACATAAAAGAGATAGAGAACATGAAATAAAAAAGCATACGACTTCTCAAAGAGGCTCACTTTGCAGCAATGAAGGAAAACAATCCTTATTAGTTGTGATAAGACTGGACTAGAGCATCTGAATGTGTCAACAGGTAAGGAACAAAATAGATCTTCAAAATCAAATTCCAGTTTGGAAAGTGGTCTGGGAAACTGCTCTGTCACACAGTAGCTCACATGAAAATTGTCCACTTAGATAGGGATGGTCATAACATAGAAGGTGGTGGCTGAAAACCTATCTCAGCTCTCAGATACTCCACCACGTACAGTAGCAAGCCCCCGCCCCTTATCCATGGGGATACATCCCAAGACTCCCAGTGAATGCCTGAAGCCACAGATAGTACCAAATCCAATTGCCATCAATCAGAACACGTTTCTTTCACGTCTTCCACCTACACATTTAGTGCCTTTCCATCCTAACTAAGCACTTATCATGCACTATGATCATAACTTTTGCAGTCTTACGTGAGACAGAAAACTAGCATAAATTTCTTTTTCTTCACAATTTCATGGATAGAAGATTTGTTCTTACCATAGGTCTTAGCAACCACAGCATATAACTTTTTTCCTTATTAAACTGTGAACTTTCATTTTCTTACTTAAAGGAAGCACTTTATGTCTTCTCTTTTGGCATGACCACTCCTCTTGCACTTTAGGCCCACTATTAAGTAAAATAAAGTTACTCGAACGTAAGCACTGTGATAGTGCAACAGTCATCCTGATGATGAGGAACATACTAAGTGACTGCCAGGTAGGTAGCATAGACAGTGTGGATATGCTAGAAAAAGGATGAATCACATCCTGGACGGGACAGAGTAAGATGATGTGAGATTTCATCAGGCTATTTAAGATGATGTGCAATTTAAAATTATAAATGCTTTATTTTTGGAAATTTCCACGTAATATTTTGAATCATGGTTGACTGTGGGTAAGTGAAACTGCAGAAAGCAAAACCATGAATAAGGGGGACTACCATATGTTTCTATCCCCTCCATCTACCCATGGAGAGATGTGCCCACGTCCTCGTGTTCTCTGGGGCACCTGCCCTCTCAGGTGGCTTTTACTTCGTATGGCAGATATTTTTCTTCTGGGCCCTATCTCAATGTTTAGAATTTAAGACATGCTTTACAGCTCTATTAACACCCATCTCTATTATGGCAGGAAATCTATACAAGTTAACATTCATTCTGTCCAGGATAAGTAGCTCTCTTATTCCATCTTCTCACACAGGTATCTATTCTTATATTCACTACTGTCACAGGATTGCTGACCCAGAAATAGAGTCACTATAAAATGTCGTGAGAGGTAAAAGAGAAGTTTCTTGAATTGGGATTGAGTCTTCAAACTTTTATTCATGTAAAATACTATTCAAGAAACATTTATTAAGCATCTATTCGTGCAAGGCACTGTGCTTGGCTCTAGCTGTGAATAAAGAAGGCTCATCCCCTGCCCCCAGAGGAGCTTCATGTCTAATCAAACCTGTTGAGAGGGATTAATATGGAAGGTATATTCTGGTTTTTTTTTTCCAAGAATTGCACTTTTGTGATGGTTATCTGAGAAGAAAGCACATTTCTGCTTAGCATCAGTACTGGTTTGAAGTAGCTAAGTGGTATAATATTTAAAATACTCACATTCTACATCACATGGGTTATAACGAACAGTGTGTATGTTAACATGTATTTACCTGTCTTTTTCCTAGCAAGTTTGTACATTTTTTAGCACAGGAACTGTATTTTACTTACCAGGATTTTCACTGTCAAGCACAATGCCTGGCCCCATAGCAAGCCCTCAATGAACATTTGTTAAGTTATTTCTACAAATAGTTCCGTGACCAGGATGCCAGGGTACTATTTCTACTGGCAAGAAAAATGGCTGCCTAAATATCTCACTTTTACTATTCATATAAGAATCATGGAAATGTGTCAGAGTGATTGTGAAAAGGCTTTGATCAATCCTAGCAGAAATATCTTCATTAAACCTGTTGTTTTCAGTTCTGAATCAAATCTCCTTTCTTCTTATACTGTTGCCAACATCTCAATCACATTTCTAACTCATGGAAATTATTTCTGGGTATACCCACCTACTCACACTGGAAAAAAAACACCAGGGCAAGTTTATATGCTTGCCCTTATTTCAAGAGAAGTGACTGTGAGAGTATATTCATCAATCACTCTCTAGAAAGCAATGAGAGAAGTAAAATCTTTGGGAAATCAATAATAAGGTGAGTGGGTGTGCAGGAGACAGATGGTAGAATCTTGAAAATCACAGTTATTTCAATGACAGGACTTCCTTACTCTAGATACTATATGAAACACCAAAATATTACAAGAAATTTTTAAAATAACAAATTTTAAAACTATTGAGTACAGTTTTCAAGAAATCTTTGGTACTGGCCTATTTATTTCTACATTGACACCAAATCTTTCCAAATGAATAATTAAAACTTGGTCTTGGAGATCACAAACTGTTTATTCACAAATTCCCCAGGAAACATACATTTTTTTAAAGCAAGATTTTGACTTAGATCTTTATTTTGGGGCTCTGTGATGAGGGGCTATGTGTGTATTACTGTTGAATGTTTTAAAAGCTCACACACATACATGCATGTGTGTGTGCTTGCATATTCATTTTAACATTATATATATATACATATATACATATATATGTATATATATATATACACACACATACACACACACACACACACACAATCTCCTGGTGTAGTTGAAAGCATTTATGATGTTTTTGTTAGCCTGTAAAATTATAAGTTGTTTAGGTGATAGCTATATCAAATAAAAAATGCTTTCATTTCTTATACCCTTTAAAGCTTTTACTATATTAACAGCTTATAAAATACAAACATAATAAAATAAGACCTGCACATTCCTCAAATTTAATTGGCAACTAAAAAACAGCCAGCTTCAGTAAGGTTCAAAAACTAATATGATTAATTATTTAGTATTTTTAACTTTTATAAACTTTTTGAAATAGGAATAAATAATACCATCAACTTAATTTATTTGATAAAGATACATTAATACTAAAAGTCAGATACTCTGACTTTCAAATCAAAATTTCACTAATCTAGATGGCTTCCTATAAATATTAAAATCCAAAACAATGCTTATATTAACCATTTAACCATATTATAGTATTCACAGTCTTGTTCAACGAGTAGAATGATCCATTTCATTTAAAAGGGGAGGTGGTATAATAGTCAAAACTGAAACACATTAAGAAATGCCAGAGAAGAGAAGAATAACAATAATCCTAACACATTAATATATCAGACATGTCAAGTATTTATGGCAAGAAAAACATAACTAAAAAAAAAACATTAAATTTCTTAAGTAAAGGAGGAGTAAAAGAAGAAAAACAGTATTCCCCAGATGCATGTATATATGTGCGATCTGCTGCATTGAATGGGTGAATGATAAAGTGAGAATATGTCTTCAAGCTATTCATAATTCTAACTCCTATCCCCATAGTTCATATGCTTTAAAATGTAAGTCTGAGTATATGCCCCTACAAAAAATTTCCACCCTTTACCCTCAAACTTCAAGGTTATCTTTTGGGAGGTGATAAATAGAACCTTCAGTTGATCCTAAGAAGGAATTCAATTTGATTTCTCCTGAGGCAGCATCTTGCCACCCACACGTTATCTATCCCTCAAGCTGAAATATTTCTTTGCATTCAAATGAACAAAAGTTCAAAAATGCGGAAAAGCCAGATCTCAGACTATTGAACTGCTGTGCAAATCTGACTACATAAATTTATGGAGTTAATATAAAACCCAAAGCTGAGTCACAATGTGGTGAATATATGGGTACATACACTCATCATAAGCAGCTCTATAGAAAAAAAAAAACTAAGGAAATCCATATAAAATAGTAGTGAATTTCAGTTTTGGGTCAACTCTCACTACAAAGAACTATCATATTTAGTGCTTAGGGAAAGGGAAGCAGCAATAATAGAGAAGTGGTCCTCACTGGCACTTCTTTCCGTATTCTGGATTCAGATCACTCCACATGGTGACGAGGGTGCTTTTGTTTGTTTAGTTTTCCTTCTCCCCATACAATTTCTCTCTGTTTACAGTGCTCTTTTTAAAGCCAAGATCACCAAAGTGGCAGCTCAGCATTTCAATTTCTTAAATAGGCAGCACAACACAAACACATTCAAAGCAAATGTCATCACACTGGGAAAGAACATTCACCCAGCTGCTGTGGGTGGACCTCCACCTTTGATGCTTCTCTACCAAAGAAGTCCCAATGTGGCCATGATTTCCTGAGTATCATGAATCATACACAAAGCAAAAAGCAAATGTCATTTGAATTATAATTCATTAATGTGCATTAATTTTCTAAAAACAGAAATTGTAATTTTAAATATCACACACGATTATTTTTTCAAATATGAGAAACTCATAAGACATAAAAGAAAAAATGTGGCCGGGCGCGGTGGCTCATGCCTGTAATCCCAGCACTTTGGGAGGCCGAAGCGGGCGGATCACCTGAGGTTAGGAGTTCGAGACCAGCCTGGCCAACATGGTGAAACCTTATCTCTACTAAAAATACAAAAAATTAGCTGGGCATGGTGGCCGGTGCCTGTAATCTGAGCTCTTCTGGAGGCTGAGGCAGGAGAATTGCTTGAACCCGGGAGACAGACAGAGGCTGCAGTGAGCCAAAATCACACCATTGCACTCCATCCTGGGCAACAAGAGTGAAACTCCGTCTCAAAAAAAAAAGAAAAAAGAAAAAAAGAAATAATGTAGCTGGTCATTATGTCACCACTTGGATAGAACCATAGCTAATATTTTAGAACATGTTTCTACTGTGTTCTATGAATTCACGAATGTGTTCATATGTGAGTGAAATATTATATTATGGCTAACAAAATATTTTACTTTTTATAGCCTGTATTTTTGATTAATATATCATTACTTATTGTGTAACTAAAATTTCTTCATAGCAATAATTCTAATGACTACTTTATAATATATATATTTTTAATGTGGAACACTGTAGCTCACACTTTTGATGGCTACCCAAATGGTCATTCCCAATCTCCTTCTCCTTTGCCTGTACCTCATACTAAAAGCTAGACAAAACTATTCACTTCATTTTCCAGGGTCCTTATAGTTAGGGTCACCAAAGAACCAATCTCTCATTATAAGAGAAAATGATCTTTCACTAGAATTATTTCAAAAGTATTTGCTTTCCTTATAAAAAGAATAGATGGTTTGTTACATAGGTAAAGTTGAGTCATTGGGGTTTGTTGTACAGATTATTTCATCATCCAGGTATGAATCCTAGTACCCATTAGTTATTTTTCCTGATCCTCTCCCTTCTTCCACCCTCCACACTCCACAATAGGTGTCAGTGTGTGCTGTTCCCCTCTATGTGCCCAACCTGCACATGTACCCCTAAACTTAAAATAAAACTTACAAAAAAGAAAACTCTATTTCAGAAAATTGTACTCAACAATTACATTTAAAATTTTACCAATAAAATATGTAATTAAAAAATGTAAAAAAAAACTGTGTGGGAGTTAGACTTTTTGGTGAACAGATCTTTCACCATCTTGGTTAAATTTATTCTGAAGTATTTTATTCTTGTTGATGCTGTTCTAAATGAGATTGTTTTTTGAAAATTTTTTCAGATAGTTTCTTATCAGTGTATAGAAGTGTCAATGACTTTTAAATGTTCATTTTGTGTTCTTAAATTTTACTGAATTTGTTTATTAATTTTAATAGTTATTGGGTGGCATCTTTAGGGTTTTCGATGTATAAAATCACGCTATCTGCAAAACAGAAATAATTTTACTTCTTCATTTTCAATTTTGATGCCTTTTATTTCTTTTTCTTGTGTAATTGTTTCAGCTAGGATATCCAGTACTATGTTAAATACAAGTGGTGAGAGTGGGCACCCTTGTCTTGTCTGCAATCATAGAGGAAAAGCTTTCAGCTTTTTAATATAGAATATGATGTTAGCTGGGGGTTTGTAGTATATGACCTTTATTATATTGTGGCACATTCTTTCTATAAGCAATTTGTTGAGAGTATTTATCATGAAAGGATGTTAAAAATTGTCAAATGCTTTTTATGCATGTATTGATTACATAATTTTTACTATTAAATATTTTAATAGGGTATATCACATTTATTGATTTGTGTACATTGAATCTTTTCATCTCAGAGATAAATCCCACTTGATAATGATGTATGAACATTGTAATGTGCTATTGATGAGAGTATTTAAAGATGACATGAATAAATGAAAAGCTATCTTGTGTTCATGAAAGAATTAGGATTGTAAAAATGTCCAAACTATCCAAAGTAATCTACAGATTCAATGTAATTATAATCAAAATTCAAATGACATTTTTTGCAGAAATAGAAACAATCCTATATTCTTATGGACCCATAAAAGACCTCAAAGAGATGAAGCAATCTTGAGCAAGAACAAAGCTAGAAGTAAACACTTCCTGATTTCAAATTATATTACAAAGCTATAGTAATCAAAACAGTATGGTGCTAGCATAAAAACAGACACATAGAACAATGGAACAGAATACAGAGCCAGAGATAAACCCAGGCATATATGGCCAATTGATCTGCAATAAAGTTGCCAAGAATATAAAATGAAAGGAAAGGAGATTTCTTCAATAAATAGTGCCACAAAACTGTTTGTTCACATTTACAAAAATAAAATTGAACATTTATTTTATACCACATATAAAAAGCAACATGAAATGGATAGAAATTTTAAATGTAAAAACATAAATTATAAAACGAATAGAAAAAAACCCAGGAAAACAACTCCAAGACATTAATCTGAGGAATAATTTTTGGATTTGCAAAAGCACAGGCAAAAAAAGCAAAAAATAAACAAGTGAGACTGTACCAAGTTAAAAACCTTCTGCACAGCAAAGAAAACAATCAACAGAATGAAAAGACAGTCTTTGAACTAAGAGAAAATACTGAATCCTATAAGGAGTTAATATCCAAAACATATATGGAACACCTACAATTCAATAGCAAAAAAACAAATAACCCAATTACTAAGTGGGCAAAAGACCTGAATAGACATTTTCCCAAAAAGCATATACAAATGACCAAAAAGTATATGAAGAGCTATTCAACACACCTAATCATCAGGGAAATGCATATCAGAACACAATGAGATGTCACCCCACACCTGCCTAAATGGCTATCATCAAAGTCAAAAGATCACAAGTATTGTCAAGGACATAGAGAAAAGGAAACTCTTGTGCAGTTGGTTGGAATGTAAATTGGTATAGCCATTACAGATAACTGTATGAAGGTTTCTTAAAAACTGAAAAATACAACTATCATATAATTCACCAATGTATGTGCATTTGTGTTTGTTATATATGTATATGTGTTTGTTTGTGTGTTATATATGTATGTGTGTATTATATATAAACATTTCATTCATATATATAATATATATATATATATGGGATATTGTTCAGCCTTAAACAAAAAGGAAATCTTGACACTTGTGCCAAGTTGGATGAAACTGGAGAGCATTATGGTAAGTGAAATAAGCCAGACACAGAAAGACAAGTACTGTATGAGCTGACTTATATGTGGAATCTCAAAATATATATATATTAACTCATAGTAACAGAGAGTATAATGGTGGTTGCCAGGCCCTGGGGAGTGGAAGAAAATAGGAGATGTTGGTCAAAGGGTAAAAACTTACACTTTTAAGATAAACAAGCTCTGAAGACCTAATGTATAGCATGTTGAATATAGTTAATAATGGTGTATTATATAGTGTACATTTTCCCAGAAAGTAGATCTTCCAGTATTCTTACTACAGAAAAAGAGATAACTATGTGAGGTGATGTATATGTTAGTTAGCTTGATTGTGGTAATCATTTTACAATCTATATATATATATCAAAATAACATATTGTACATCTCAAATATATATAATTTCTTATTTTTCAATCATACCACAGTGAAAAAAAATACTGGAAAAAATACTTCCAAAAAAAGCATAATTAGGAAAATAAAGATGGAGAGATGCATCTGCCTCCCATTTCTCCTATCTCCTTGAACATAAAAGTGATGTCTCCAGTAGTGCAGCCATTTTTCAGCTATGTAGTAACAAGAGTGAAGATAAAGTATCAGTATATGAAAGGTGTTCATGATGGCTGACTAGAAGCATTTTATGCCTGCCTCCTCCACTTAAAAGAACCAAAGTAATTTACAGTCAGTCACACTTTGAGTATGTTATCCATAATGGAATAGTGAAATTCAACAGAGAAGTGACAGGGGGCACCAAAAATGGGGAAGAAGGATGAGAGACAGCTTACCTGGATGGAATCAGCTGGGAGCCAGGAATGACTTTCCAACATGGGAATGGGTAAGAGATTTCCAATAGTCATGGGACAGTGTGTCATCCATCCTAATCACTGAAAGTAACACAGAAAGTTGCTAGGAGACCATGGGACAGAGTTGGCCCAGGAAAAGAAGTCACCCTGGGTCCCATACCTTATCTGAGACCTAAGCAGCTAGAGCAAGGTGCCATTGTCAAACCTAGCCTCTGGCAACCCAGCAGCACCGGAAATGAGGCATCATAGAAATTCAGGCTGTCAGGCGGGGCGCTGTGGCTCACGCCTGTAATCCCAGCACTTTGGGAGGCCAAGGTGGGCAGATCACAAGGTCAGGAGTTCAAGACCAGCCTGGCCAACATAGTGAACCCTCGTCTCTGCTAAAAACACAAAAAATTGGCTGGGCGTGGTGGCAGGGCCTGTAATCTCAGCTACTTGGGAGGCTGAGGCAGGGTAATCACTTGAACCCAGGAGGTGGAGGTTGCAGTGAGCTGAGGTTGTGCCATTGCCCTCCAGCCCAGGTGACAGTGGGAGACTTCATCTCAAAAAAAAAGAAAAAAGAAAAAGAAAAATTTAAAAATTTTAAAAAAAAGAAAGAAAAAGAAAAAAAAAAGAAATGCAGGCTGTCACTCCTAGGACAGAGGAGAGAGTCAGGAGCACTCCTGCACCCAGGGGTAGGAAGTGAGCATTACACTGCCAAGATTTGAGGTAGTGAGGCAAGCAGATCATGATTTGCCACTGGGATTTGGTTGCAACCTGGGTGTGAGATCCTGCAGCCAGGGTCGGGAGTAAGCCCCACCAGGACTAGGGCATGAAGAGACATGTGTTTCTTCCCCTCTAGCCAAAGCAGTGACCACCGAGGGAGGCCCCATCCTCTCCAGTGGTGGGGCTTCAGCACAACTGCTAAAGTTCCTCATTCAAGCATTCTGCTTAGAGCCTGAGGATTAACCTGCCTCTTTTCTACATGCTTTGTACCTACTCTCACCATTAGGGGGCCTGAGCATAAGCCTGCCCAGCCTAGCGTGGCCACCCACTTCCTCAAAATAGCACATAGCCCCGGGGTCCTGGGGATTGCCCAACACAATCCACCACGTTGGGAACCTAAGCACTTCTCCCAGGGACCTGATGTTGGGCAAAAGCTCCTGACAACTACCACCTCAGCTGGTGATACCTGCTGAGTGACACCTGTGGGCTTGAAGACTGGCCTGCTCAGCCCATTGTGGCCACTTCCAACATCAACACACCACTCGGGACCCCGAGAAACATCCTGTCATTTCTACGCTCTTTGCCCATGGCACACTGACTGCCAAGGAGGCTGAAAATCTGCCTGTCCACTCAGGCCACTTCTGACTACCAGCATCCAAGCAAGCCATCTGGAGGCACAAGTGCCAGCATACACTACCCTGGGACACAAAGATAAGCATGCTGAACACAACACTGCCAACACTGAGGCCTGAAAACTAACCCACCTGGCATCCTAGTCCCCAGCACGACTTCACCACAGCCTCTACTAATAACCATACCCTAAACCACTATGAAAATCAGGTACCATTAATGCTGTTTACAGCCAAATAAATCATACAGAGGCTACACTACTGCACACACCCAAAATCAAAACCAAAGTGTCCTCCCTATACACCACCATAGATTCAGCTTTAGGACAAAGTCCTCCCCTATGAAAGTAAATGCAAAAATAGAAAGAACCAATTGTTACACCAGATGCACAGATATCAATGTAAGGGCATAGGAAACATGAAACAACAAGGAAATATGATACGTTCAAAGGAACACAATAATTTTCCAGCAATAGATCTTAATCAAAAAGAAATTTTTATAATCCCAGATAAATAATTCAAAATATTGATTTTAAAGAAGCTCAGCAAAATGCAAGAAAATTCTGAAAAACAATACAAGGAAAGCAGACAGACAATTCAGGATATGAATAAGAAATTCACCAAAGAGGTAGATATTTTTTAAAAGAACCAAATAGAAATTTTGGAACTGAAGTATTCATTGAAGGAGATACTTCAAGGATACATTTGAAAGCTTCAATAATAGACTAGATTAAGCAGAAGACAAAATATCAGAACTTAAAGACAGTCCTTCTGAAATAAACCATTAAGACAAAGTAAAGAAAAAAAAGAATGAGCAAAGCATTCATAAATTTAAGACAACACTAAGGAACCAAATATATGAATTACTGGTATCCCCAAGTGTGAAGAGAAAATAAAATGATTAGAAAATCTATTTAACAAAATAATAGATGAAAGCTTTCCACAGCTAGCAAGAGATTTACATATTTAGATAGAGGGGGCTCAACGAACCCCAGGTAGATAAAATTCAAAAAACACATTATAATCAGACTGTCTAAAGTCAAGGACAAAAGGTATATCCTTTTGCAAGAGAAATCTACCCAGTCACCTATACAGGAAAACCCGTCAAACTAACTGTGGAATTCTCAGCAGAAACCTTACAGGCCAGAAGAGAATGGAATTATATATTCAAAGTGCTGAAAGAATAAAACCTATCAGCCAAGCATACTACATCCAGCAAAATCAACCTTTACAAATGAAGAAGAAATTAAGCCTTTCTTAGACAAGCAAATGCTGAGGGAATCTGTTACCACTAGATTGATGCTACAATAATGCTCAAGGAAAGCCTAAACCTGAAGCAAAAGGATGACATTCACCATTATAAAACACACAAAAAAGTATAAAACTCACTGATAAAGCAATCACACAAAGGAAGAAAAGACTTAAATGGTCCCATTACAGAAATCCACCAAACTATGAAAAACAATAGGAGAAAAAAAATATATATATATATATATATATAAAACAACCAGAAAACAATTAACAATATGACAGCGACGAGCCTCATATATCAATAATAACCTTGAATGTAAATGAACTAAAGTCTCCATTTAAAAGATAAAGAATGGTTGAATGGATTTTAAAAATAATAAATTATAAGCCACTTAAAAGAAACTCACCGTGCCAGAAAAGACACATATAGACTGAAAGGTAAAGTTAAAGGGATAGGAGAAGACAGTCCATGAAAATGGAAACCAAAAGTAAGCAGGAATAGCTACACTCATATCAGATAAAACAGACTTAAAGTCAAAAACAGCATTAAAAAAAGACAATACGGTCATTATATGATGCTAAAAGAATCATTTCAGCAAGAGGATATAATATTTCTAAATATATATTCACCCAACACTGGTGCACCCAGATTCAAAAAGTAAATATTACTAGATCTAAAAAGAAAAATAGACTGCAATACAGTAATAGTGAGTGACTTCAGCAGCCCACTGTCAACATCAGAGAGATCTTCTAGACAGAAAATCAACAACAACAGAAAATTGAACTTAAACTGGACTTTAGAGCAAATGGACCTAACATACATTTACAGAAAATTCTATTCAACAACTGTAGAATATACGTTCTCTTTTCATCGGTTTATGGAACATTCTCCAAGATACACTTTATGTTAGGCCATAAGACAAGTCTCAATAAATTTTCAAAAGTCAAAATCTCATCAAGTATTTCCTCAGACCACAATGGAATAAAACTAGAAATTAACACCAAGAGGGACTCTGGAAACTATATACAGTTGAAATTAAGCAACATGCTCCTGAATGGCCATTGGATCAATGAAGTAATTAAGATGGAAATAAAAAATATTTTTTAAACAAATGAAATAGATATACAACATACTAAAACTCTTAGATACAGCAAAAGCAGTACACAAAAGACAAGTATATAGTGATACAAGCCTACATCAAAAAAGTAGAAAGATTACAAATTAACAATCTAAGAATGTACTTCAAAGAACTAGAAAAACAAGAAAAAGCCACACCCAAAATTAGCAGAGGAAATAATAAAACCAGAGCAGAACTAAATGAAATAGAGAATTTTTAAAAACAACATAAATCGTAAATGAAGCAAAAAGTTGGTTCTTCAAAAAGATAAATGAAATTGGTTAACTGCTAGCTAGATTAACCAAGAAAGTAGAAGACCCAAATAAAATTAAAAATGAAAAAGGAGACATTATAACTGACACCACATAAATAAAAGCAATCATTCAAGACTATTATAAACAACTGCATGCTGACGAACTGGAAAACCTAGAAGAAATGGATAAATTTCTGAGAACATAAGAGCTATGAAGACTGACTCAGGAATAGAAAACCTGAATAGAACAATAGTGTGAGTAAAATCGAATTAGTAATAAAGAAAGTTCTCAAGAAAGAAAAGCCCAAGACTTGATGGATTCATAGCCGAATTCTACCAAAACTGAAGAAGAAATAATGCCAATCCATGTGAAACTATTTTTAAAAAAATGAAAGAGAAGATAATTCTCCCTAACTCTTTCTGTGGGACTAACATCACCCTGATGCCAAAACCAGACAAGGACACAACAAAAAAGACAACTATAGACCAATATCCCTGATGAACATAGATGCAAAAAAACCCCCAACGAACACTCAAAAACTGAATTCAACAGCACATCAAAAAGATAACATACCATGATCAAGTGGGATTTATAGCAGGGATGCAAGGATGGTTCAACATACACAAATCAAAAAAAGTGATATATCATATCAACAGAATGAAAAACAAAAACTACATGATTATCTCAATAGATGCAGAAAAAGCATTTGATAAAATTCAACATTCAGTTATGATAAAAAACATGCAATATATTAGGCATAGAAGGAACATACCTCAAAATAACAAAAGCCATATATGACAAACCCATAACTAACATCATACTGATTGGGGAAATCTTGACAGTGTTTCCTCTAAGAACTGGAAAAAAGAGGATGTTCACTCTCACCACTTCTATTCAACACAGTATTGGAAGTCCTAGCCAGAGCAATCAAGCAAAGAGAGAAATATAAGGCATTCAAATTGCAAATGAGGAAGTCTAATTGTCTCTTTTTGCTGATTATTTTGTATCTAGAAAAACCTAAAGACTCCATCAAAAAACTCTCAGATAGGATTGATGAATTCAATACAGTCGCAGGATATAAAATCAATGTACATAAACCAGTAGCATTTCTGTACACAAATAATAATCTAGTTGAGAAGGAAATCAAGAAGCTAATCCTACTTACAATGGCTACAAAAAAAGTAAAATATCAAAGAATAAATATAACCAACGAGATGAAAACCTACAAAATTCTGGTGAAAGAAACTGAAGATAACAAACAAATGGTAAAACATCTCAGGCTCATGGATTGGAAAGAATTAATATCACTAAAATGGTCATATTGGCCAAAGCAATATAAGAATACCAACATCATTCTTTAGAGAAATAGAAAACACAATCTTAAATTGCATATGGAATCAAAAAGGAGCCTGTTGGTCAGAGTGGTGGGGAAAACTATTACGGAAAGGACACAAACCTTCTGAAAGGTCGGAAGATTCTGCAGAACCCTGGGGGAGAATAGCTGAAGGTAGCTGTTCTATAAACCTAACGCAGAGGGCAAGGAGTAGGTACAAGGAAGTGTAGGGGAATTTATCTTAAACAGGCCTGTTTACTTATATTGACCAGGAACTGACCTTTGATCATCCACATGTGTGACATTCCCTGAAAGAGGAACAACAAATGTTAATTACCTGCAGGTTGTGTTGGCTCCAGGTTTTCCACATTGTGCCTCCACTGAATAAAAGCAAGCAGCTCCAGCTTCTCAGGGCTGCTCTCTGATCACTAGAGCCAGGCAGTCACCTAGCTGCTCTTACACTGCATACCTGTGTCTGAGTACTCATTTCATCTGTCAGCCAGGGTCTGCGGGACAGACCCAGCAGGAGCCCAAATAAAAAAACACAATCTTAAACAAAAAGAATAAAGCTGGAGGCATAAATTACCTGACTTCAAAATGTATTACAAGGTAACAGTAACCAAAACAACATAGTATTGGTATAAAAATAGAAACATAGACCAGTGAAACAGAATGGAGAGCCCAGGAATAAAGCCACATATTTTCAGACAACTAGTCTTCAAAAAATCCAGTAAGAACTCACATTGGAGAAAGGACATCCTCTTTAATAAATGGTACTGGGAAAATTGGATAGCCATGTGCAGAAGAATAAAACTGGACCCCTATCTCTTGTCATATACAAAAATCAACTCAAAATGGATTAAAGACTTAAATATACTACCCCAAACTACAAAAATACTAGAAGAACACCTAGGGAAAACTCTCCTGGATGTTGGTCTAGGCAAATAATTTATGACTAAGACACCAAAAGCACAGGGAACAAAATCAAATATAAACAAATGAGACTTCGTTAAACTAAAAAGCTTTTGCGCATACACATAACAGAGTAAAGAGACAACCTATTGAATGGGAGAAAATATTTGCAAGCTATTCCTCCAACAGGGAACTAATACCCAGAATAAACAAGGAACTCAATCAACTCAAGAGGAAGAAAACAAATAATCCTAATTAACAGTGAGCCAAAGACATGAGTAGGATTTCTTAAAAGAAGACATACAAAGACTAACAGCTATATGAAAATATGTTCAACATCACTCATCATCAGAGAAATGCAAATTAAAATCACAATGAGATATATTATCTTAACCAGTCAAAATGGCTATTATCAAAAGGACAAATTATAGTAGATGGTGGCAAAAATGCAGAAAAACGGAAATTCATCCATTGTTGGGAAGGTAAACTGGTATAGGCACTATGGAAAACAATATAGAGATTTCTCAAAAAACTATAAATAAAATTACCATTCAATCCAGCAATCTCACTAGAGTATCTACCCAAAGGAAATTAACACATCCAAAAGATACCTACATTTACATGTTTATTATAGCACTATTCACAATATCAAAGGTACAGAATCAACCTAAACATCCATCAACAGATAAATGGATGTGATAGATATATATATACACACTATAGAATATTCTTCCATAAAAAAGAATGATATCATGTCATTTGCAGCAACATGGATAGAACTGGAAGTTATTATCCTAAGTGAAGTAAGACATGCACAAAAGGACAACTATTGCATATTCTCACATAAGTGCAAGCTACAAAATTTGAATACATGGAGGCAAACAATGGAAAAATAGATAACAAAGTCTGGGAAGGGTGAGTGAGAGGCAGGGGAGGATGAAGAGAAGTGGGTTAATGGATACAAACATACAGTACCTGTGGCCAGCCATGAGGCCTCACGCCTGTAATCCCAGCACTTTGGGAGGCTGAGGAGGGCAGATCACTTGAGGTCAGGAGTTCAAGGCCAGCTTGCCCAACATGGTGAAACCCTGTCTACTAAAAATACAAAAATTAGCTGGGCATGTTGGCACATGCTTCTAATCCCAGCTGCTTGGGAAGCTGAGGCAAGAGGATCGCTCAAACCCAGAAGTTGGAGGTTGCAGCGAGCTGAAATCACTGCACTTCAGCCTGGGTGACAGAGCAAGATTCCATCTCTGAAAAAAAAAAGATTAAATTCAAAGTTTGATAGCAGAGTAAGATGACCATATATTTTAGAAATGTATTGTACTCGGGTGATGACCATACTAAATACCTGGACTTGATCACTATACATCATTTAAATGTAAAAAATTCTCATGTAGTCTATAAATTTGCAAAAATTGAAAGGTGCCTATGGATGTAAGAGCAGAAACACAAAATGAGCCTGGAAACTTAATCATATTGTTGCATGCAAGACTAAGCCTGATATCATCAAATAAACAATAAATGTACTTACCATTTAATAAACTGGTAGTCAGATTTTCTGGTTTTACAGTCAAAAGCTTTCCAAACTGTTCAAATATTTAGATTATTTTCAGGATTTTACTACATAAAAAGTGATGAAAGAAAATTTTCATATATAAATTTATATCCCTTTCCTCGTTTTATTTAAAATATAAACTGAAACACAATTATGTTGATTTGGTTATGTGTATGTTTATATAAAATTAACTAATTTGTTACAATATTTTAATATTTTAACATAGAGCTATAAATAGTATTATTTTATCATTGAAAAATAAGAAAACAAAAATATTTAAGGTGATTGACAGCCCAATTATAGTGATTTGATCTTTACAAATTATATGACTGGTTTTTTAAAAATTATCATATGTACCCTCAAAAGGTGTACTTCTATTATGTATCAATTTAAAAATGTTTCAAAATAAAAACATAAAAATCTTTCTATATGCAACAGTTTTCATTTCTACTATGTGTTTTTGTTGAGATATTTTATCAGAAAGTACCTTTTAAAGAAAACTTTAAATTATTAGCATTTCTATTTTTACAGCATATTTAATCCTTTCGCTTATAATTATTATATCTATTCTACTTTTTTTCATAACTTTCTTATAATAATGAAGATATTTAGGGCTATAAATTTACATACAAGTTCAGCTTTGGTACTATTTCACAATTTTTTTTACATGTAGTACTTTACATTTGCTATTTTCTACTGGTTGATGCTGACACATTAATTATCTATAAAAGTATTGTGCTTTCAACAGAGGGGCCTTTATTTTATTGTTGTTAATTTACAATGTGGTAAATATTGTCATAGTTATTAATTTTATCTACTAACTCTATTCTAAACTGAAAATGTAACCTCTTCGATTTCTTCTTTGTGGAATAAAAATGATTTTATTTTTGCCAAGTATAGCAAACATATTTTGTAAACCACACACGGACATTTTAAAAGATCATATGTTTTCTGCTTCTTGGTACAGAGCTTAATATATTTCTATTAATCCAACGACATTAATTTTATTACTCAAAACTGACATGTCCTCATTTAATTTTTGACTACTTCTTATAATAGTGACAGTGACATTAGCTGTCCCAACTGTAATTAAGTTTCTGCCCATTTCTCCTTGAATTCCTAAAATTTATTCCATATTTTGATTGATATAAATTTTCTGGCTATTATAATTTCATGTAGAATTTAACTTCTAGGAATATGAAAAGACTTCCTTTGTTATGCTTTAATGATTTTTTTTCCTTAAATACTTTTTTGTCTTCTCTTAGTAGGAATACCCTGCTTTGGTTTTAGTCGCTTTTACTTAATGTATATTTGCCCATGTTTTTACATTTTACCATTCTAATTAAAAAATAGCTATGCTTATAGAAAATCTATTTTTTAAATTTTACTTTACTCAATTTTATTGTAACTGAAATGTTTGTATTTATTCTTAATGACATTTCATGAATTTCATTTTTAATCTGACTGCTGTTTTAGGTTTCTGTCTTTTATTGTATGATCTTTATTTGCTCTTCTTTGCTATATATTTTAAAAATATATATTCTATGTTTGATTCTAGGAGTGATTACTTCAAAGAAAAATGCAAAATGTTATAGTTCTCTATAGCACTATATCATAAACTACATTCTGGTAAACATTAGCTTACAGGATCGTAATACATAGTCCTAAGGGTCAGAAAAGCTAGAAATGTAACAAACCTCTCCAAATGTTAATGGCTTACAAGAAATTAGCGTTTTCTCTCACTGTTCTCCAGGTTGACTGGGCTCAACTCAGGGTCTCTATTAGTTTCAGTCAGGTGACAAGCATTCCAGTTATTCAAATTCAATTTGTGTGTAAGATGACTCCCTCTCACCTCTGATAGCTGATGCTAGCTGATGGCTAAGACTGAGCTGGGATTACCAACCAGAGTGCCTACATGTGGTCTTAACATGTGAAGTTTGCTTCTGACAATATGATGGCTGGATTTTAAAAGAGAATATCCCAAAGTGGTTTGAGAATCATAACCCAAAGCTTTAAGGCTTTTTTTTTATCTAGCCTCAGAAGTCCCACAAAATGGCTTCTCCTGTGTTCAATAGGTCAGAAAAGTTAAGAAGGCCAGCCCATATTCAAGGGAAGGGAAAATAACCACCACCTCCTATTCGGAAGAACAGCATTCTCATGCAGGAAAGAAAGGAATTGGTGGAGTCTTTTAGATACTTCTTGAAAAAATTACAACGTTGTTGAACACATTAAAGAAAAAACTTGTATAATGGCTAACCAAATTATTTAATCTGAAAAAGTATTTTACTAACACATAAACTGTTGTCCTTATAGCAGCATACCCACAGCAGTAGTTTCAGAAGTGTTATAGACCAGCATTTTCTCATAGAAATGTAATACAAGACACATGTAATTTTAAATTTTCTAATCATCTTAAAAAATAAAAAGAAACAGCTAAAATTAACTTAATAGTATAACCCAATATATCTAAAACATTATCATTTTGTCAATGAAATGTGTTAAGCTCCATAAAATACTTTAAGAGATTTATTCTGAGCCAAATATGAGTGATCATGGCCCGTGACACAGCCCTCAGCAGGTTCTGAGAACATTTGCCCAAGGTGGTCGGGGTGCAACTTGGTTTTATACATTTTAGGGAGGCATAAGACATCAATCAAATACATATAAGAAATACATTGGTTTGGTCCAGAAAGGCAGGACAACTCAGAGTGAGGGCTTCCAGGCTATAGGTAAATTTAAACATTTTCTGGTTGCCAATTGGTGGAGCTTGTCTAAAGACCTCAGATCCAGAGAAAGGAAATGTTCAGGTTAAAATAAAAGTTAAAAGATTGTGGAGACCACGGCTCTTTTGAAGTCTTACAGTGGCTGACCTTAGAGACAATAGATGACAAATGTTTCTTATCCAGATCTTTAAAAGGTGCTAAACTTGCCAGGTGTGGTGGCTCATGCCTGTAATCCCAGCACTTTGGGAGGCCGAGGCAGGAGGGTCAAAAGGTCAGGAGTTTGAGACCAGTCTGACCAGCATGGTGAAACAACGTCTCTACTAAAAATACAAAAATTAGCCAGGTGTGGTGTAATCCCAGCTACTCAGGAAGTTGAAGCAGGAGAGTCCCTTAAACCCAGGAGGCAGAGGTTGCAGTGAGAGGAAATCGCGCCACTGCACTCCATCCTGGGCGACAGAGCGAGACTCCGTCCCAAAAACAAACAAACAAAAAAGATGCTAGACTTTTAGTTAATCTCTTTAGTATTGAGACAGCCTGGAAGAAAAAGATCTAGCTATGTTAATAGAGATTCTTTACACTTACAAATTTTTCCCCACAAAGGACAGCTTTGCAGGGCCGTTTCAAGATATGGCAAACATGTTTTGGGGTAAAATATTTTTATTTTCTTCCTTGTCTTGTAATGTTATGTCAGAGTCAGGTTGGAAAGTAAGTCACGATATATAGGGTTAAATAAAACCCATCTGATGAGAATTTATGGTTTGTAGGGTTAGACTCCCCAGACCCCTTAGATAGGAATTTGGGCAAGATTTAAAAAATCAGAGCTTAGTCCTCAATTTCAACATGTAAACAATAGAAACATTATTAATAAAAAATTTTGTAGTTACTTTTGTATTATGTCTTTGAAATCCAGCGTAGATCTTATCCTTAGGGCACATCACAAATGTTCCACAGTCACATATGACTATTCTTTACAATGTTGCTCTACGCTATAAACTCCTTGAGAGCAGGAATCATGTTCTCCTCAGTCTTGTATTTCAAACATAAATGTGCTTGATACATAGAAAAAATTTATATGTTTGATAACTGACTTAAAGAATGAATTTCAAAGTTATAATTTTTCTAATGCATATTCCCTCAATCTTTCCTTTCTTTGTAAATTTTGAGGAATCTCATGCCAATATTCCCATATTCACTGCCAGCCTTTGTTAATATAATATGGAATTTGCTACTCTCAGTTATTTTTAGTAGTCTCTCTTCACTTTTAGAAATAATTTGTACATTGCAAAAATTTTATTAAGAAACATTAGTCTCCTTGTCAGCTATATCTTTTGAGAATATTTTCTCCCATTCTCTGACTTTCCTATTCAGTTTTTAAGTGTCTGTGGATGAGTGGGATTTTCTAACTTTGAAAAAGTCTGATTTATTACATTTATTTCTAATTATGGCTTTATTATCTTTAGAAACCTACTGCCCAAATACAAAGATATTCTCCCATGTTTTCTTCTACCAGCTATATATTTTTAGCTTTTCAGTTTAGGTGTACAGTCCAGTTTGAGTCAATATTTGTGTATTTTGTAAGGCAAGAGTCAAGGTCCATATTTTTCCGGTAGATATCCCATCTTTTTCAGTATATGTTGAAAAGACTTTCCTTTCAACATTGTATGCTTTAACACCTTTGTTGAAATCAAAACATCACAAATGTGTGAATCTATTTAGGGCCCTTCCTCTTTTATTTCTTTTTTTTTTTCTTTCCTTCTTTTGATCTGTTTGTTGATCCTTAGGCCAACATCACACGGTGTTAATTACTATACATTTTGATGAATCAAAAGATTGATTTGGGAGAAGTGACATCTTAACAATATTGTCTTCCAATTCATGAACAAGGTTTATTCTCCATGTATCTATGTCTTTTAAAATTTATCCCAGGCCGGGCGCGGTGGCTCACGCTTGTAATCCCAGCACTTTGGGAGGCCGAGGCGGACGGATCACGAGGTCAGGAGATCGAGTCCATGGTGAAACCCCGTCTCTACTAAAAATACAAAAAAGTTAGCCGGGCGTGGTGGCGGGCGCCTGTAGTCCCAGCTACTCGGAGAGGCTGAGGCAGGAGAATGGCGTGAACCCGGGAGGCAGAGCTTGCAGTGAGCCGAGATCGCGCCACTGCACTCCAGCCTGGGCGACACAGCGAGACTCCATCTCAAAAAAAAAAAATTTATCCCACAAATATTTTGTAGTTCTCAGTGTAGATGTCCTGCGTAAAAATTTATTTGCACTGAAATTTACTTCTAAGTACTTTGTTACTGCTGTTGTAAGATAATTATTTTTTATTTCATTTTCCAAACTTTTGTGGCTAGTATCTAAAAATACAATTGATCTTTATACTGAACTTGCTAAATTTACTTATTCTAGTAGGCTTGTGAAAGATTAAGATTTTCTACATAAAAAATCATGACATCTTTAAAGAGAACATTTCATTTCTTCATTCTAATGTTTATGCTTTTTGTTTCCTTTTCTTGCTTTATTGTTTGGGTCAGGACCTCTGGAAAAATGTGCAGTAGAAGTGGTAAGAGTCAGAAGATTTATGCCATTATTTCATCAAACATTTTTTCTATCCACTTACATTTTGTCTGCCTCTCTGAGACTCAGTTATATACATGTGCAATTACACGTGTAGATATTGTTCCACAGGTCTCTCAGCCCCATTCAATTTTTATTTCAAGATTTTTTATCTCTGTTCTTCAGGTTTGATCATTTTCACTTATCTATCATTATTTTTTCTTCTTTTTCAGTGATTGTTTTTCTATATTCTATCGTATTACAAGCATATTTTACTTTATTAAGCAGTTATGACAGCTGCTTTTAAAATGTTTGTCTGCTAATTTCACCATCTAATTCATCTTATAGTCTCTATTGACTGCACTTTCTGTTCATAATAGGTCACAGTTTTTGTCCTAATTATTTATTAGTATATATGAATTTTGGATTTATTATTAGCATTGTGAATGATACATTATTGAAACAATAGATTCATTTCTTCTGAAAAATATTAATAAAAATTTTAGGAGGCATTATCTTGGATGAATTCAAATCCCAAACTCTGAAGTATCACTAGATATTTTAGTCTCAGTTGAGTTATTAGGATGGAGTCTACCCCCATGCATATAGTTCTAGGATCAGCTACAGGTGAGGGAAGAATTTATAGAGAAGATCTCAGGGTACCCCTGTCTGGCTCTCTCTTTTCTGAACTTTCCCCTTTCACTTTCTAACTTCTGTAGGTGCCTTGAACTTTGTCTTCTGGTTCTTCAGTCCAGTAATACCGCAGTTGTTAGTATCTGAGTTTTATCAGCCCTGCATGATGCTGATTGGATTCTGTCCTGGGGATAAAACTCTTTAAATAGTCAAAAATTTACAGAATAATATTTCCTTCTTTCAAGTCAAGCTCCCTCCAATATCTGCCTCTTTTTGTTCACGTTATAATGACTTCAAATATTTTTTTCCTATTTTGTCAGACTTTACAATTGTTATCTGCAGAAGAGTTCATGTGAGAAGAGTTGTTAGATATTATTACTGTAAGTCAAATTTATCTTTCTTTATAACATTTTGTTAAAGGAACTTAGTCTCCTGCCCTGTATAATTTTCTTCCTTTTGTACTTTGTTGATTGCATCCTAGTGGACTAGTTTAGCATACTTCCCTGTCCTTGGCATCTCCTATAAATTGACATTTGGATCTAGGAACTTGATACAATTTTGTTTAAAATTATTTTTGACTATATTATTATATTTCTTCCATGGTTTTGTGTTCTGTTACGCATCACATAATGCCTCATTGTCTCTCTTTTTAGAATGTCAGCAGCTATAGATGGTCAATGCCTTGATTCATTATAAAGTAATGTTTTTTAACTTAGACCCTCATGCATGGATAATCACAAAGAGGCAGGAGAACAGGATCTGGAGACAGGCAACCTAAGACTGTTTCACGCCGACTTCCTAGAACTAAATTGAAAGGAAAACTCTAACTTTCCACACCTAAGTAACAAAAGGAGCAGAGGATACACCCTTGGCAAACCCCCCACCTTTTCTGTGCAGCAGATGGGAAATTGGCTGTCCACAACCAATCAGACTGATTGCGGGCTGAGTCTTTGTTTGCATAGAAGCACAGCTTTGTAACTTCACCCTAGCCTCTGATTGGTTGCCCTTTGCAACCAATCATATGTTTGCACGAGAAAGTGACCTTTGTAACTTCACTTCAGGCTCTGGTTGGCTGCTTTTTGCAAGCAATCAGACTGACTGTAGGCTACCACTTTATTCACATGAGGTGAGCATGATGTAGCCAATGGGAAACTTCTAGGGGGTATTTGGACCCAAGAAGATTCTGTATCCGGGCCCTTGAGCCACTGCTTGGCCTGTTCCCATCCTGTGGAGTGTACTTTCGTTTTCAATAAATCCCTGCTTTCATTCTTTTGTTGCTTCATTCTTTCTTTGCCTTGCTGGGCGTTTTGTCCAATTCTTTGTTCAAAATGCCAGGAACCTAGACAACTTGCAGTCATGACCCTCTACTGGTGACAACAATGTCTGAGTATTTTAAACTTTACTAAGTATTGTCAAATGTGCTCTATATAGTAAAATTTCTATTTAGACTATCACTGACAATGAGCAAGAAGTACTGTTTCTCTACACCCTAATGGTACATCATTTTGGTATAATTTTTAAATGTTGTCATTTTTTACAGGTGAGAAATAGGACCAACTGAGGCTTTAATTATATTTAGTCACAAATGAAATTAACCTTGTTTTCTTAGTGTCCTTTTGTTTGTTTGTTTGTTTTGTGGGTTTTTTAGCTATTCGGTGTCTCCTATATCTTGCTTCTCATTTGGCCAGCACTTGATTGGATAGCATAATTTGTCCTTATTGATTTGTAAAAGTTCTTAATATATCAATTTTAATCATTATACATATCTCTTGCCAGTTTTTCTTTCCCTATGTAATTTTAAACAATTGAATATTGTGGTAGGCAGAATAGTAGCCCCTCAAAGATGTCAATGTCCTAATGCCTAGAATATCTAAATATAGTATGCTATGTAGCAAAGGGGAATGAAGGCTATATATGGAATTAAGGTCACTAATCTGCTGACTTTAAAATAGGAAGATTGTCCTAGATCCTCTTGGTGAGCTCAGTTAAGGACTCACAGGAGTCCTTAAAAGTAGAAGAGAAAGATAGAAGAAAAGGTCAGAGTGATGCAATCTGAGACTTACTTAACTTGTTGTTGCTGGATGTGAAGATGGAGGAAGGGAGCCATAAGCCAAAAAATGCAGGCAGCCTTTAAAAGCTGGAAAAGACAGCTAGAAAATCCCCCCACAGCCTCCGCCACTGAAAGCAACCCTGCCGATACCTTGATTTTTAGGCCAGGAAAATTTGTCAGACTTTTCACCTACAGAACTATAATATATTTGTGTTCTTCTAAGCCACAAAGACTATGATATTTGTTACAGAAGTCATAGAAAACAAATAAAAATATTAAAAAGTTCATAATATACAGATGATGGTAACATAGTATAATGAACCATGCTGTGCCCTTAACATAGGTTTTTAAAAAATTAAGTCATGGCCAATATTATTTACAATACCCATATGTACTGGGTTACAATCTAGATTATTTTGAAGTAAACCAGATATTTTATCATTTCTTCATAAATATTTCAGATATAATTATGAATTATAAGCAGTCTTTTTGAAACATAACCAAAATATTATTTTATACCTGAAACTTCATAATGGTACCTAACACCATGAATATCCTGTCATTGTTATTTTTTCTTCCTTACTTCATTTGTTTCATATATGCATCCAAATGAAATCTATTCCTTGCAACTGGTTGATATGTTGTTGTTTATTTTCATCTATAGGTTCTCTCTTCATCTGTTTTAATCTTGTTTGTTTGTTGATATCATCATGCTCTTTATTCCAAAAAGCTTTTATAGTCTGGAATTTGCTGATTGTGTATCCATGGTACAGTTGAACAAGTTCCTCTATGCCCTGTAGTTCCTGTAAATTTGTAGTTAGCTCCTGAGGTTTCATCAGTTTCAAATTTCATTTTTTTGGTAAGAACATTTCATAGATATTTTCTACTTCTCTCTGCAGACATATAACATATAGTTCTTTTTACTTGCTTTGAACATTTTTACTAATGTGCTATCATACAAAAAAGTTCATATATGTTCAAACATATTTTCACATATTGATTACAGTAAAATACAAATTTATTTATTATTTTCTCTATATTATTAAAACCCTATAATCCTTTTTCTTTCTTTTTTTTTTTTTTTTTAACACATTTGCAGGGTACCAGTGTAGGTTTCTTATTTGCATATGTTGTGTGAAGTGGTGAAGTCTGGAGTTTTAATGTACCGATCGCCCTAATAGAGAACATTGTACCCATACGTAATTTTTCAACCCCTGCTACCCCCCACCCACCCACCTTTTGTATTCTCCATTGTCCATTATTCCTGTGTGTCCATGCATACCCACTGTTTGGTTTCCACTTATAAATGAGAACCTGCAGTATTTGACTTTCTGCTTCTGAAGTTATTTCACTTAAGAGATAACTTAGGAAATGGCCTCCAGTACCACCCAGGTTGCTGCAAAAGACATGATGTTCATTATTTTTAACGGCTGAATAGTGTTTCATGGCATTATCTATCTGTCTGTATCAAATTTCTATTATCAAGTTTTCCATTGATAGACACTTAGGTTGAGTCCATATTTTTGCTATTGTGAATAGTGCTGTGATAAACATATGAGTGCAGGTATCATTCTGATGTGATTTTTTTTCCATTTGAGTATAAATCCAGTAATAGAATTGCTGGATCAAATAATAGTAGAATCTTAGAATTTTTAACTCCACTTAACTCCACTCATCTTTTGTGTGATTTTTGTCATGCCCTTAGTTCTAAACATAATTTAAACCGTATACTTCACTACATTTTTTTAAAAGTCAGTATTCTCTTATATTTATCCAGATTTTTTTTTCTTGAGTTTTTCATTCCTTCTTGAATTTTTGCATCCAATATTCTTCTACCAGAATTCTCTTTAATATTTCTTTAATTGCAGGGTGGCCTAAAAGAATGTTTTTACTTTTTGCTTGAAATAATTCTATTACAATTTTATTTTGAAAGATATTTTCAATGAGCACAAAATTCCCATTTGTGGTTCTTGTAGTTTGTTTGTTTCCAGCATTTTACATGTGTCATTTTATTGCTTTCTGGTTTTTATTGTCTCTATAGAGAAATAAATTATCAGTCTTATTGATACCCACTTGAGGTAATGTATCTTTTTTCCTGTGGCTGGCTATACCATTTCTTCTTTGTCTTTAGTTTTAACAAGTTTTACTATGATATGCCCACATGAGATTTTATTTATTTATTTATCTTACTTGGGATTTTTTCAGTATTTTGAATTTGTTGACTTGTATTTCCTACTGGTTTTAGAAACTTTTCAACTATTACCTTTTAAATATTGTTTCTACTTATTTCCCTTTTTCTGCAATCACAATTACATATATTTTAGATTTTTCAAGCATATCTCTAGTATTTCTATTTGGTTTGTGTTTTATTCTTTTAGTTTATTTGTGCTTTATTTTTGATATTTTCTATTAACCCATCTTTTGTTTAACAAACTCTATTCTGTTGTATCGAATATTTTGTTACAATCATCTGAGTTCTTAATTTCAGATATTACATTTTTTAGTTCTAGAAAGTCTTTTGATATTCTTGTAGATTGTATTATCTGGTGATATTCTCCAGTGGTCTATAATTTTTTTAAAATTTCTATAATATATTAACATAATATTTTAAATTATCATCATGTAATAATATTATCTCGATCATCTGTGGGTCTGTTTCTAATGTTTGTTTATTTTGATTGTTTTTAAAATTGTCTCGCCTCCTTTCATATCTAATAAATTTTTATACCATGTTATACGTGTTTATAAAAGAACTATAAAAGTCCCAGGAAATAATACGCTTCATTAGAGGTGATTCCTGTGTTAGGTAGATAGTGTAAGGGTATATTGTCCTTTCCTTTCCTCTGTTAGGTAGATAGTATAAGGGTATATTGTCTGTATGGCCTCTCTATACTTCCTGATTTCCTCAGCCTTAAAGAGCTGAGGAAGATTATTATGATTTTAGAGCTCTTCAGTTTAGCTTTTAATCCTCCATCTCTACTTGGCTTCAAAATTAAACTACTTCAAAGAAAGACCAGCCATGAGTTAAAACAGGCCTTTTTCTCCTATCAGGTCTTTGTTTCCTATTTCTGAAACACCAAAAAATTGAAAGAGATTTTATTCTGCTATTTAGTATCTTTTAACCCACTTATTTATGTATGTATGTATTTATTTATTTATTTATTTTTTCAGATGGAGTTTCACTCCTGTTGCCCAAGCTGGAGTGCAATGGCATGATCTCGGCCCATCACAAGTTCCACCTCCCGGTTAGCCTACTTCTTGAACCTCTTATGCAGGTCAAAATTTAGCAAATTTTTCATGAAAAAATCTAACCCTGGATTTTAGGCTCCTTGTGTTTCCAATGTCCTACAAGTCCTGGGCAACCACTGAAATCTTTATTGTTTGCTCTTCACCCAGAAGAGATCTTCTGTCTATACCCAGCCTGATCCTTAGCCTAAATCTACCATAGGGCAATGCCCACAAGGGAAAATAAATAACTGTTGAAAATAAGAACTCTTTTAGGAATTTTAACCCACCTAGTTCTTATTACTTCTACAGATTACTAATATCTTTAAAAACATAAGGTTTTATTCCATATAACTTGTCCAGCCTTTTCTAGTTTTTGCAGTGAAACTACTGACCTCCTATTACCTACTATATTCTGTCAAAAGCAGCAATTAGTCTGTTATATTTTAATTTCAGATAATTTTTCTTAAGATTTTCTGGTCATGTTTTTAGAAGCCAAATATTTGTACACCCTAACCAACCATTCATTCATCCAACACCTATTTATAGAATACTTATCAAGCAGTTGTTTTCTTGATTATGATTTCTATCATAAATTATTTTCAGATCTAAGTACTTCCTTGGAGTCTTCATCATAACGTTCCGTTGTTTTATGTGGCAATTTTCTTCCCACAGCTTCATGTTGATTTAATCGTTTTCGTTGTTTCTTTTCAATAAAGAAACAGTAACTTGGCTTAGGAATATAAGTAAAAAGATAATAAATATTACTTTTCATTTGCTCATTGTGTATTAGGCTATTATAGAAAGACTACTGTCTGCTTAGTGTAAACAGATACAGAAAGCAATGCATGATCCATTTACATGGATCCATAGGAATTAATCTGGTTCGCCTTTGTGGAACAAAGGCATATCTCTGCCCTAACTCCTTGATTCTCTATCAGAAACAGAAATAAACTGTTTCAGTACAGCATGGCATGCATTTCTTTCTTACGTAGGCTTATTATATGAAAGACCACACTTTCAGGCATGTACACACACACACAAGTTTCATCCTCCACTTCCATCTATACTGCTTTAACAAAAAATTATATTTAGCAGAATGCCTATCCTAATGTGCACCATCTTCAACTCCCTGCTTTATTGCTTCCTGGTAGATGTGGGCCCCAAAGTATGTAGAATGTACAAATAGGTCCTAGAGAAAGGATGTTCCTGATTCTGCTTTAGATACCAATACTGCATCACAAGGGATTGATTGCCGATTTTCTTGATGCTACATAATCTGCATCACAAAACTAGAAGCATATAGCAAGAAGAACTGAACCCACTTCATAGGAGATAGGCCTACTCTATTTCAAAATGGCGAAATATGTCACAATGTTATCTCTCACTTCTGCTCAATCTGATCTATGGTTACTGTAATTTATCCCCAGTTTCATTCAAATGGTATTCCTAAATGCAGTTAATTTCAGATAAATTAATCAATGAAAACATTAATTCAATTTATACAATGTAACTAAAATGATAATTATAAGATTGCAACAATAATAATACAGGCCAATATTAGTTGCATACCAGCCGGCATAGAGAGTTCAAGTATCCCTGATTACTCCCTCCCTTAAAGAGAAGCACTGATAGAGGTAGGTAAAGTACAAGGATAAAGTATAAGCATTCCATCTTGCAATGATCTCAGGGGTAGCTTTTGGGGTAATAGGGAAAACAATTAAAAGTCCTGCTTCTTGGCACCATGGGCTCTTTCCCTTTTTCCAGAATAGAAGGGATAGTATCTTTTTGGAGTGAATACTTTGCATCCTCCTTTGAGACCTTGATTCCTTGCAACCCCTTAAGGCTGTTACAAAGTGGCTGTTAATTATTTTGGAATGGCTTCTTGTCCTGGGGAAGCCTAAATCTGTAGTTTCAATAGAAGGCAATTTTGTACCACAGGAAACATTTTACCTACTACAATGAGCAGGACAGCCCTCTACAACAAATAATTTATTCATGCCAAAATATCAACGTGTTGGGGTTGAAAAACCATGGCCTACAATTACCAGATTAAAAAAGAAGAAAAACATAGGTGACACAGGTGCTTACATTATGCAAGTCAAAATACTAAGTACTTCAAAGTACTTCACATATATTATTTCTAATTTTTATTATCAAAACAACTCTGTCATGTAAGTATTATTACCTCCATTTTACACATAAAGGCATTGTATCAGGAGGGATGGATAGATAAAATTTTAAATGTTACAAATAACCCTAAAAGTATATTAGCATTTTTTTTTTTTTGAGACAGTCTCGCTCATTCGCCCAGGCTGGAGTGAAGTGGTACGGTGGTGCAATCTCAGCTCACTGCAACCTCTGCCCCCCAGGTTCAAACGATTCTCCTGCCTCAGTCTCCCAAGTAGCTGGGATGAGAGGCACCCACCACCATGTCCAGCTGATTTTTGTATTTTTAATAGAGACAAGGTTTCACCATGTTGGTCAGGCTAGTCTCGAACTCCTGACCTCAGGTGATCCACCCGCCTGGGCCTCCCAAAGTGCCAGGATTATAGGCGTGAGCCACCACGCCCGGCCAGCATATTTTAATTAACTAATTTTTCCAGTATTCAGAAAATACTATGCCAGTTCAAACTTCCGATACCTTGCCTGATAGCTCACAGAGCCGCGATTAAATCCAAGTCTGTTTCACTGCAAAAAGTGTTTCACTCCCCTTTCCATGGTATCATTTTAACTCTAATAACAGATAAGCATATGACAGCATTTCATTCATCTCAGCCATTGGTGACAACTCATGCAACTGCTCTATTGCTCTCAGGTGTGACTAAACACAGAGAGGATCAGTCTGGATATGTTCACATGTGCACAGCTTGATACAATTTTACAAAATATCTTTGATACGTTATCTTATCCTCCAAACAACTTTGAAGTAAATAAAATTGTGTACACCAGTATGCATATGAGAAAACTGAGGCTCCATAAATTTAGGTAAGTGGAGGCTCAAACCCAGATCTTTCCAATTCTTTTCATTAACTTTACTAAAAAAGCCATTCTTACCTGAGCTCTTCTCATGTGCACCATAAGTGTTTCTCCAGTGTTTCTCAAACATTGGAACAAGGCGACACACATAGACAGTGATAATATTTCCTCACTTTGGGCAAAGAAAGGTGTTATTTGCTCGTCATCCTGGAGATTCACCTATTCCAAACCTTCACTAGTCACAAGAGCTGCAAGGGTCAATAATTTGGCACACCTGTATCCCACACTAGTGCGTTGTAGACACTGATTGAGACGATCTCGTTAGTCTCACATGTAGGCTTTCTGAGACTTCTCAGTTTTCTCCATTGTTCACTAAAATGTGGTAGACAAAACTATTAATATTATATCAATAAGAGCATGTTATATATAAAATTTTATAACCAAACTCAAAATGAATATCACCCACATCAGATGCCCTAGCTATATAAACATATTTTGATGTTTACTAATCTTTTAAACATTACAGGACTATTAATTCAAACACTATTCAAAATATTACTGGGGATAGATTAAAAAAAAACAGTTGCCTCCTAAGAGAGCACAAGTGGCAAGGATGTTTCATTCAATATGTTTGCTCTCTTCATCAACAGAAATCAGTAAGAAAAAACGAATTATGATATAATCATGTTCTTTTCTAGTGCACCATTAATCCCTATCTTTGCTTGCTATTATAATTCGCTTTACCAAACAAAAACAATATTTTTGATGATACATTAGCTCAAATTTAGTGTAATGTGTCAGGAAACAGAAATATGAATCTCAGACATAATAACCTGTCAATATGAGTAAATTTCTTTCTGTGCTTCAGACACTTTTGAGCTTGTTTCTCCTCCATTGGATTTTGCTCTCTTCAAATAACACTTCCCAGCCCCCATCACACCATTATAAATAAGTTTTAAACCTTTTTGAATTAAATAATTTCACAGTTTCCTCTTGGCTAATCTTTTTCTCTAGCTCATCTAGAATTTATATGAAATGTGAACAGATCAAATAATCACATGCATTCTATTTCTTACTTGAATGTGATAATTGTTAACATCTTCTTGCAGTATTTTCTATTACCATGAATAAGATCCTATCAATTCACTTCATCAAAGATGCAGAAAAGATTAACCAGAATATATTAAATATTCTAGCCTATTTGATGAGTTTTTGTTGAATTGTGATTGCGAGAGATGGTACCATTTGCAAATATGATATCTCATATTAGAATATGTTTAGTAGTTTTTTAATAACTAGAAGCTTTAAGCTGCTATGTTAACAATATTTAGTAATTTAATAATTTAGTCTCCTGGTAAGAGAAGTCACATGCTTATGGAATTCCAGAAAATAAGCTGCCTGTCACCTGTGAATGAATTGTCCAAAACCTAGCCCCAAGAATTCAAGTATTATAAGTTCAGGTACCCACTCTTCAAAAAAAAATCTGATATTTGTACCCCGTACTTCTTTTTTACATAGAAATTAAACTGAAAAAAATCTTTGTGATTGACCTTTTTTTTGGTAACCAAAAAAACTTAGCTCTAACCCAAAAGTAAATTTTAAACTATAAACCATGTTTAGAATAGCAATTCCTGCCTACAGCTACACACACACACACACACGCACACACACAGACAAATTCCTTCTCCCTGTTTCTTCTAAGTAGAGAACTATGTTTATGAATTGAGAAAAAAATTTGAAAATAGCTTTTAAATTATGACTCATAATTTGTGGACTATTAACAGAAACCTTTTTCAAATGTAAATCTGTTTAGGTCTCTCCTCTTTTTAAAAAGTCTTCAATAATTCCAACTCCCTTCCTCTCCCCTCCAACCTCCAGATAAATACTAAACTCTTTGTTAGGCACCCAAGGCCCTTTATAATTAGATCTAAGCTTATTTCTTGTCTCTCACTCCTCATTATGCCTTTAGATTCATTCAAGTCTGTCTGATGCTTCTTGAATCTGCAAACCAGGACTACTATTAATTCATGTCTTTGCCTAGAAATACCTTTCCCAGGTTTCTACATCTGAAAAGCTCAAATTTTCCCCCACAATGAGAGTCATCGGCATCCCTGCCTTATCTGCTCCTATGGCCCTAGTCTTCTGCTCAGTCTTATGCTACCTTGTTCAGACCTCTTCCTCAGAGCACAAAAAATTTCAAAACAACGAGAATGTTTGATCCTCCTCCAAGAAACATAAAGGACCTTAGAATGTGCATTTTGTACAGTAAACTTACACATTTCAGCCTAAACTTATTTTTCCTAATAACCCTACTTCTTCAGTTAATTTGTTTTTCATCTTGTCGGATTATATCACTACATTTTTAAATGAATAAATATAGCTGTATTAATTTAAAAGCTGGCATTAGGATTCTATTAGAGAAAATTGTCTTTATTAGGAAGCACGTATTTAAGCCAGGGAGAAAAGGTAAGCCGGGAGGGAATGTGTTGGCAGGCTTCAAGACGACGAAGGAGATCATCAGATTGCTCTGCAACAACAATGAAGAGGAATTCCTGGTAAGAAAGAGAGTGAAAGCAGAGACAAGGGGCAGAAGACAGTATAGTGGAGGGTTTTAGTTTGAGTTTTGATATCACAGAGGAATTTAGGAATGGAATGATTTTAAGATTAATATTAACCTGGTTTTATTAATGTAATGCAAAGCTTCTCATCTTCCAAACAATGAGTAAATATCCTGCATCAAGGAACAGTATTCCACCTCTGCGATGTCTAGATTTATGTTAAGGACATTGAGGATGATGTAAGAGGATCTCTAAACTAAGCTAACTGTGGAAGTGGGAGCTTAGAGTAAGGTGAAACCATGAGAAGGCAGAGACTCCTTAACTTTCCAAGAATATGGTGCTAGGCACTGGCCACAATCTATGGAAAATAAGTTAAGTCAATTTAAGCTGTACTTTGAGGAGAGTGTGACTGCATCTGATAGCTACTATAGAAGAAAATCAATTATAGCACCATTAACATAAGACTTTGTTTGAAAATGCTTAGCAGGAGAAGGCTCTAAATGATTGTTCTAATTTGGGAAATATGGGGATAATTTTTATTGGATTTTAGCAAGAGAGGTTGCATCATTTTCAGATAATTTTAAGAACAGTGTAAGGACGAAAACAAATTTGAAATAAGAGGCTTAATTCTTCTGTTGCAAATAAAGGAAGACCATTCTCTCCTTTTCTTGGAGTATTTACTTTAGAAAGCTTATAAAAGTTCTTTTTCTGGTTTTTTCGAAATGTATATAAATTTTTCCAGAAGCTAAAAAAGCATCTTGCCAGCTTTGTGATCCAGGGATGTCTTTCTCAAGGACCCAGCCTCCATATCTTTGAAGTATAAACATCAAGGAAGATAGCACCCTTGCCTCTCAGTCTCTATGGGAGGGTAGGAGCCTAACTTTAGCCAGGGCCTGGCTCCAAGTTGCAAAGCTGCCTCCTGTCATAAAGATGTATGTTTTCCTTTTATATAAAATCAAGTTTCTAAGATAGATGGTCTTCCTAATTACACAGTGAATTTAGGATGAACTATGTAGAATAAATGGTGCCGTCAGCATTCTTGCTTGAGGACTAGTTACTGTTTATCTTGAGAAAATGAATGCAATAATTCGTTACTGCCTAGCTACATAAAATGGTGAGATTTCTTTCTGTCTTTGCAATCTCTTAGCGGATTGCCTGCAATATCATATCTCTGTTTAATATATATTCAATAATAAAACTGTTTTCATTTTCTGCTACATTTGTGGAGAAGTTTTCTGGGTTGGGAGAATAATTTGTTTTTGTTTTTACTTATATTTCTCTAACAATATTTGGTCAAAAAATGGTTCTCTCAAAAAGAAGGAATTTTTTTGTGTATTAGCAGGCATTAGGCAATTTGCTGTCAGTGGAAAATTTGGATTTTATTGAGAGAGAAGGAAGGAGGGATTGTTACACAGTTAGGAGCTAAGATCTTGTGCAAAAGATGGCGGAGAAGAGGAGCTGTGGGAGGGAGGAGGGATGCAAAGCCATGTGAGGACCACAGTGGAGAATTCTCCCTTCTTCAATGCCTGTTACACCGGGTTACAGAAATTAGCAAACATAATTATTTATTGATTTGAATTCTCTGTCTCCCACAAACACACTGACATCAAAGGGATTGTATAATTCATAGTTGAATCCTCAGTATCTAGAATTTTCTACCATCTAATAGATACTGAAATTAATAACTGATAAACTTTGCCCAGTCTTAGCCTCAACCACAAATTAATTTTAGAACAGATCTAGATATTTTACAATATGCTGGTAAAAAGCTGAGGTCACAGCCTGGGCAACATAGTGACATCCTGTCTCTACAAAAATCTAAAAAAACATAGCTGACTGTAGTGGCACACATCTGTAGGTCCAGCTACTCAGGAGGCTGAGCTGGGAGGATCACCTGAGCTCAGGAAGGTTGAGGTTACATCATACCACTGCTCTCCAGCCTGGGTAACAGAGCAAACCCCGTCTTGAAAAATAGATAAATAAATAAATAATAAAAGCTGAGGTCTTACAGATGAAAATGAACTTTTAGGACAGGTGCGGTGACTCACGCCTGTAATATCAACACTTTGGGAGATCAAGGCCAAGGCAGGCAGATCATTTGAGCTCAAGAGTTGGAGAACAGTCTGGACAACATGGCAGAAACCCCATCTCTACAAAACATACAAAAATTAGCTGGGCGCGGTGGCTTGAACCTTTAGCCCCAGTTATTCAGGAGACTGAGGTGGGAGGATCACTTTAGCCTGGGAGGCGGAGGTGGCAGTGAGCTGAGATCACACCACTGCCTCCAGCCTGGGTGACAGAGTAAGACCTTGTCTCTAAATAAATAAATAAATAAATAAACAAATATACAAACAAACAAATGAACTTTTATGTATTTAATGATCTTATTTCTCAGATCCTTTGTTAAAAAGAGTAACTGGGCTCACAAGAATCTATAATCATCTGAAATCATCAATTCCAATTTGCTTTAGCAATTTAGCTTTTTCCCTGTGGTAGTTTTGTTTAGTTAGTTGGTAGTTTGGTTTGGTTTGATTTTTAATCTCTATTTTAATATTCTCTCTGCTCACCATCCTAGCACCTTTTCATTATCAAACATTTCTTCATTGTGCACATGTTCCATAGTTTTTCCAATAATATATCTTATGTAGGGTTCTCCCAAAGGACAAAGATGGTAAAAGGAAGAACACAGAGAGTTAAAGAAATCAAAGGACATGGTTAAAGAATTATAATCTCAACTCAATTTATCTTAGTTAATTTGCTATTAGCATCATCAGTGCTTGCATCTTACTTATACTGCAGATCCGCTTGGAAGAAAATACTGTTTTCTATGTGCTTGCCATAGCATAAATGCAATATTGCAAGGAATCTCATAAAAATTTCCCTTCTTTTATTCTTGTTAGATGTGGCTCTGTAACTTTGAAAATTCCTTTTCAAGGTTACGTTGCGGGATTTACAGCTCTGAAACATGAAGTTGGTGAATACATAACTAACTCCCTTTGCTTAAAAAAAAGTCAAGCATATGGGAGATGAATGCGTAGTGCATGCTTTCTCGAAGACAAACACAAATAATTAGCTATGGAATCTCACAATTACAGAAAAGCAGGAAGGATATATAGTCTAAATCACACATACAGAGATTGGAAAATGAATGGCTCAAATATAATTTACAACTGAAGAAATGGAATTTTGAAAATGAAAGAACATTGCTGAATTTTGCTTTAAAAACTTAGGAAAGAAGACGTGATGGCTAGAAAAGGCGAGGGAAAGATTGAAGTTGATAGAGTGGCAATAAGAGAGTAGATCGTCATAGAAGCAGAGAAGCTGATACACAAAACTGGCAAATTAGTAGAACAGCTGTTGGTGTGCAAGACTTGCCCTTGTGTCAAGGATGATGTTTCCATTCCATGACACCAACCAATAGATCGCCTGGACTGTTTCTTGCACTTCTCTACTTTATCTTCCCTCTTTATAAAACAGCCCCATCCCCTGAAGAGCTTGAATGAAAACTCAAAATTCACTATTTAGCACAACATAAACTCCAGATACTACAAAACTGTCTCACTTTAAAATATTTTGCTCCATTGTCTCCCCTCCTATACTTGTACTTAGCAGATTATATGAATGAATTTTTGGTTTTTAAAAATAGTGTTCTAATAAGGGATTGTAAATGTTGTTTACAGAAAACAAAACTTAAAGAAATAACTGAAGGCCAGGTTTGGTGACTGTCATGCCTGTAATCCTAGCACTTTGGGAGGCTGAGGTGAGCGGATCGCTTGAGCCCAGGAGTTTGAGACCGGTCTGGGCAACATGGTGAAAACCTGTCTCTACAAAAAATACAAAAATTAGCCAGGCATGGCGGTGTGTGACTGTAGTCCCAGCTACTTGGGGGGACTGAGGCAGAAGGATCGCTTGAACCCTGGAGGTCAAGACTGCGGTGGGCAGAGATAGCACGACTGCACTCCAGCCTGGGAGACAGAGGGAGAGACCCTGTCTCAAAAAAAAAAAAAAAAAAAAAAAGAGAGAGAGAAAGAGAAATGACTGGAACAAACACTTACAAAAGCGTAAGATAAATTTCTGTCTCAATTATGATTGCTTTGAATTTCTTCATCAGTTTTTCCTTTACATAATCAAATTCCTAGTAAAAATAGGTTTCAAGAAAACTGAGAATTTAAAGATATGGCTTTCTCATTCTTAGTATATATAAACTCATGGTATTGGACACTCTTACCATTACCATCCACCTATCAGGAAAGATGCTTATATAACCCTAGAAAATGCCATACCCAGCCCAGAGAGCAGTTTTAATCAAATTTTTAACCTCAAGGGGTTAAGTAATCATTTCCTCCTCTGCATCCTCCACTGTAACTCTAATTACCCTGTTATAATCATGACTGACTGTTTTACCAGCTCTCCCACCAGACTGGGAGATCTCAGAGGATCAGAAGCATACTCCATTTATATTTCTGTCATCAGCATTAAGTACCTTTCTTGACTTAATAATGTTTGCTGACCCAGTGAATAAATCATAATTTCTCTGAATACAAATAATATTTGCTAAATTAGGCCCAGAATGAGGACATAAGTTTTATCTAGCATGTATCTCTGGACAATTGATAGTGACCAGCTGGGAAGATGTGTTGAGAAGAACTCTGATATAAATATAATTATAAATAGAAAAATGTAAATAAATAAATGCGCATATGAATACACACACACCCACACACTCTCTGAAAATACTGCTATAATTAATTAGCAGTATTTGTTATGAGAATAATATTGGCATGGGAGACACTATTTGGTGTCTTGAGACCTGCTGAGAAAAAAAGTATCTAATATATTTAAATTGTATTTTATCATTATTTTTCAAAAATGCTTTATATAATTTAAAACATTTTATTTCCACAGAAACAACATCTCCTACTTTAGAGATATATAGAACGAGATTTGAGATTTAAATCATTTTTCGAAGTTTATAGTTTATATAGTCAATAACTTGCTAATCTGGGACTCAAACACAACTTCTAATAACAATAACAAAATGCCAAGATATCCACAGTACTCCACCATTGCTTTCTTTTTTATTACCTGTAATTACACTCAGCTCATGTGCAAGCACTCCTGAGCATATATGAATGCCTACATTTTCAGCATAATTATAGCAGAGACACAGACCAGCTGGAAAGTGCTAACTGAACAATTTTACAAAAATATATCTGGATGTGTCTCTTGCAAACCCCAGTTGCATTTACGGTTACTAATTATACGTTCTTATACAATTCAGTGCAAAGTCCTGTAGTGTCCCAGTGTTTGGAGCTTATTCAAGAGTTAGCTTAACAATGGAAATGTTCAGATAGTGTTTGAGCTTTGATGGTAAAATGAAGACCAAGCTCTTTCCTGTTTGTCTTGTATTGCCTGGAAAAGTCAAGTTAGCATAAATCAGCAGATACCTTTAACAACTGTGATTCAAATAAAATGTAGTTCAACAATATGTTAGGGAAAGAATAAGACAATCTCAAGGAGGCTGGCCCAAGGTATTAGCATATTTGATATTATTTTGTTTTTTGATATTATTATTTTGTATGATTTTATTATATTTTGTGTTATATTATTATTATATTATTTTATTATATTTTATATTATTATTTTGGTATTATTTTGTTTTATTTTGCCAGACACAGCTGAGTCTTTGATCCATTGAAAATATGTAACAGGGTGCTTTAAATTGGGGGTTAAGGGATAAGAAATTTAGGGTTGACAGAGCAGGGCCAGGGACAATGGTTAGGAAGGCTGTACATAGGTGTGGGAAGACATCTTACTGTCTCTCTCTCTCTCTCTCTCTCTCTCTCTAGATATATATATATATATACACACACACACACATACATATATATACATACATATATATACATATACATATATACATACATATATATACATATACATATATACATATATACATATATATATATAGTTTTTTTTTTTTTTTGAGATGGAGTCTCACTCTGTCACCAAGCTGGAGTGCAGTGGCGTGATCTCGGCTCACTGCAACCTCTGCCTCCTGGGTTCAAGAGATCCTCCTGCCTCAGCCTCCTGAGTAACTGGCATTACAGGCATGCGCTACCATGCCTGGCTTAAGTTTTTGTGTTTTTAGTAGAGACAGGGTTTCACCATGTTGGCCAGGCTGGTCTCGAACTCCTGACCTCAGATGATCCACCTGCCTCAGCCTCCCAAAGTGCTGGGATTACAGGCATGAGCCACTGCACCTGGCCTTATTGTCATATTAAAGTTCTGGTTCTCCCACTTACTAGCTGCATGATGATGTGCAAATAGATTGCCCTCTGCCGTCAGTGCTCTCACTAAACAATTGGAGCTTTTGTGAGTATCAGATGAACGAATCTATGCAAAATGTTTAGGAAAGTGCCAGAAACATGGCAGATGCTAGTAATAAAAATAGAGGTGTCAACATTTTTCTTATTGTTTTAATACAAATAGTGGCAATAGTAGCAGGAGTGGTATTAAGACAGCTGTATGTGCACTGCTATAAAGGAATACCTGAAGCTGGGTAATTTATAAAGAAAAGAGATTTATTTGGCTCATGGTTCTTCATTCTGTACGAGCATGGCATCAGCATCTGCTCAGCTTCTGATGAGGCCTCAGGAAGCTTTTACTCTTGGTGAAAGGTGAAAGGGGAACAGGCATGTCCCATGATGAGAGAGGGAGCAAGAGAGAGGGGAGGACGGGAGGACATGGTCAAGCGACCAGCTCTCATGCGAACTAACAGTGAGAACTCACTCAATACCATGGAGAAGGCATCAAGTCAATCATTAGGAATCTGTCCCCATGACCCAAACACCTCGTCCTAGGCCTCACCTCCAACACTGGGGATCACATTTCAATAAGAGATTTGAAGGGGACAAATATCCAAACTGTATCAACAGTTTATGTTCTTAGACATAGGGGAAAGAACATAAACTCTGAAATCTAAATGCCTGGATTTAAATCCAGCCCCTGCTGATTATAAATAAACCTATTAACCTCACTGTTCTTAGGGTCATCATCTATAAAATGGATCTAACATTTAATTGAAAGCTCATTTGAAGACCAAGGCCCTGCATAGCAAAAAAAAAAAAAAAAAAAAAAAAATCTTTGTAAACTAAAAAATACATATACAAACATGGGTCACACCATTCCTTCATATCCTCTGCAGAGTCAATCTGTGAGCTAAAGTGCATAAATATTCCTAAAATATGTCTCACAGGTCTACTGTAGATGTCTGCTATGATCTGAATGTTTCTATTCCTCCAAAATTCATGTATTAAAATCTAATCCTCAATGTGTCGGTATTAAGGGCCTTGGGAGGTAATTAGGTTGTAGGGGCCAAGGAAAACTTCCCCTTCACCCTCTGAATGTTTGCTCAAAAATCAACACACAAAAGGAGATTAGCTGGTGAAAAGTAATACAAATTTATAAACATGCATGTAAAGGAGAACCTTAAAGTGATTACCCCAACCCCCAAATAATGTTCAGAAGCTTATACACCCACTAGAGGTTACAGAACGAATGGAGACTTGGATTGTGCGAAAAAGATGGCGGGAATGGGAGGAGACCTGGCTGGCAAACAGGGCCTTATTATGTAAATTAAGTCTCACAGATAGCAGCCCTCAGAAAGAACAGATAGGATAATAAATGTTTCTTTCAGAAAAGGTGTCAGACTCTCGGTTTTTCTTCCTTAGATCCGGAAAGGGAAGGTCTCAGAGAAAACCCGGCTGCACCAATGCAAATTTTCTCTACAGATGCAAGTCTCCACGGTGAAAAACAGCTCTCCTACTTCTGTTACATGCCCCCTGAACAGCCATCTCAAAACATGTCAAAGTAGTGTATTTGGGGAAAAATATTTGCTTCACTGTCCATTTTGAACTTTAAAAGTCTTCACAAATTAAAAGCCAAGTCAATTTCTTTGGAGAGATTTGGGTTAGAGATTGTTAGATAAGAGATAGGCAAAGGAAGGAAAAGACAAACTGGGATAAGCAGAAAAGAACAAATTTAACTATATCATCTCGAATCTTCTTGAATCAGTCTCAGTCCTGAAAATAGATCAGGTCAGTTAAACAGCTGTGCTCCATTCCAGAAGGTGGCACTGCAGATGAGTTAGGCCTCTATATATGAAACAGGCAAATAGAACTGTGAAGGCACCAAGCCAATCATGAGGACTCGGTCCCCATGACACAAACACCTCCCACTAGGCCCCACCTCCAACATTAGGCATCACATTTCAGTACGAGATTTGGAGGCGACAAATACCCAAATCATATCAACAGTTTATGTTCTTAGCCATAGAGGCACTTTACAGAAAGAATAAGGACTTGGATTGTCTCAAAAGAGCTTATGGGGACAGGAAAAGGAGGCCTGGCTGGCAAAAGGGGACTTGTGATGTAAATGAAGTCTCACAGTCTCACAGGAAACTATAAGAAGTGCCATAAGAGACATTTCTATGGAAATAGAAGCAAAACAGAGGTTAATGTCTGGTATAATCTATAGATTAGTTTTTTTGAATCTCCGGAGCATCTTTAGATTGCAGTAGCAATCTGACAAATTTTCCTAGATTAGAGTTTGAATCAGATATTCAAGCAATCTTCTGAGTAGTCTATACATCAGCTGGCACAAAAGCTGTTTACATGTAAGTTGCTGTGGTGATTTCCCCCAAGGTTTATATCAAGTTGTCTACTTTCAGTTAGCAGGACTTCAAGAAAAGCACAGTTTTAATGTCTAGTGATTCCAACTATAAAAAATGGGAGAAATTTTTGAAAATATTAGTTTGGAGACTTTTAGCTGGGAAACAATTCAGGATACAGTCCAAATTGTAGGCAAATAATAAAAAGCCAAAAACAATGGTCAGAGCTAGAATCTAATAACAGGTGTGCCACAGTTTTCTACTGAAACATAATTTTTTTCTCTCTAGTCTCCAATTTTTACCGAAGATTAATCATAATAGGACCAATTTATTTTCAAAATAAGTTTTAGTCTTCTTATATTTAGGCTTATTACTGGCATAAAGTACAGCAAGACTGGTGATTGGCCACATAGGATCTTTTTAATTTGGCTTTGCTGGAAATTTTTATAATGAATTTCAGATTAGACTTTATAGGGACTCTCAAGGCTAGGAAGTCAAGTCAAGGATTTGCCATTGGCTTGTGCCTGTAATATCTGTACAAATTGGATGTACTCCTCTCTTCTCAAGGTCCCCAAAATATCTTGAGGTTCCTAAACCTGTCAAAAAGTGACCTCCTTTACTTACTTCCAGGTCAGGAACCTTGTAAGAGAACCATATAGACAAAGTACCAGGCCAGTCTTTCTTGGGGGATTTTTATAGGCTCTATAAAGTCAAGTTCAAGTCCTCAAAGCAGCCTAGTCATATCTGAAAATATGCTAGTCCAGTCAAAGTCTTGGTGAAATAACTAGGGTCTCAAATTTTATCCTGTTACAAAAGAAAACAGATTCTTATTGAATTTATGTAAATAACTATATTGTCATAAATCAAGAGCACTCACAAATAGTTTCCAAATTCTGAAGAAATCAAGTAGAAAGAAAGGTAAATCTTTCCATTTAGCTCACAAAAGTATACATTAATCAATTATTGTAAGCTACAAATGGCTCAAAAAATTTTTCTTGACTCTGAAAACAAAACAAAAAGAATCAGCAATGTTTCAAACAAAAAAGTAATAAAAATTATTTTAGTTGTCTACCAGTTCACTACTATATAATTAATTTTATTCTGCTTTATGTCGGGTTAATAAACCTCATGAATGCATCAGCATTTTAATTAGTCCTGAAAGTTTTTTTTACCTAGTCCAATGGTATGATCTCTAAAGTTATCAGAAATCTGTATTTAAGTGTACTTGTCAGGTCCCTTTATGAATTTCCTTGAAGAGAAAGCACATTTTTGACAGTAGTTCATTATAAACTGCCTTTTAGGAAGAATTAAAGTGAAACAGTAATTGCCCATGAATGACAAAATACTTAGAATAGCCATGGTTAAAGACACAATTAAGAAAAAATTGGGTTATTTTTGTGGCATAAACCATACACCATAATAATTATAATCATTACTGACAACATGTACCAAAACATATCAGAATTTTAGGAATTTCATATAATTTTGAAACACATATTAAAAACACATTTATATAAATATAACTCAAGAAAGTTAAACATAATTTCTTATTTGACAATGCTTCCCACATGATTTTAACATACCAAATAAGCCTAATACGTCTCCTTTGAACTTCTAAGGATTATTTTTCGAATGCGAAATTTGAATTTGGGAAGTTATTAAATAGCAAACTTTTATAATACTTTATATTAAAATATGAAAACTTTTAAACACTTGATCAAATTAGAATCATAGCTTACTCTAAAGACCTAGAAAAGACAGCATGAAGTATACTGATTCTGTATCTCCCTTCTCACCTCTTTTATTTATTTATTTATTATATTTATTTTGCAGTTTACTAAAAATATAAACAAAAATATTTTACTAGCTCTCATTAATACTACATGAAAATCTTGTTCAAAAAAATCAAATTTTACCTTTTAAATCAGCGCATTATTATTAAACCTAATTATAAGGAAACATTATAAATAAGTCTATCTAATCAGCTTTGACCACACAAGATAATATTTCTATAAACCTTTTATAACCTCTCACATTTTTTTCCATTCTATTTTTTCACCAACTTTGATATAGTTTGGATCTGTGTCCCCACCCACATCTTATGTTCAATTGTAATCCCGTGTTGGAGATGGGGCCTGGTGGGAGATGACTGGATCATGGGGCAGAGTTTTCACAAATGATTTAGTATTATCCCCTTTGGTATTATATACTGAGTGAGTTCTCACAAGATCCAGTTGTTTAAAGTGTGTAGCACCTCCCCATTCCCTCTTGATCCTGCCCCTGCCATGTAAGACTCCTGCTCCTGCATTGACTTCTGCCATAAGTAAAAATTCCCCAAGGCTTCCCAGAAGCAAATGCTGCCACACTTCCTGTACAGCCTGCAGAACAGTGAGCCAGTTAAACTTTTTATTTTATAAATTACTCAGTTTCAGGTATTTTTTTTTCTTCAACATGTTTTTTTAAGTTCTGGAGTACATGTGTAGGATGTGCAGATTTGTTACATAGGTAAATGTGTGCCACAGTGGTTTGGTGCACAGATCAACCCATCACCTAGACATTAAGGCCAGCAATCATTAGCTATTCTTCCTTGTGCTCTCCCTGCCTAGACCCCAAAAGGCTGCAATGTGTGTTGTTCCCCATGTGTCCATGTGTCCTCATCATTCAGATCCCACTTATAAGTGAGAACATGTGGTGTTTGATTTTCTGTTCCTGCATTAGTTTGCTGAGGATAACGGTTTCCAGCTCCACCCACGTCCCTGCAAAGGACACGATCTTGTTGCTTTTTATGGCTGCATAGTATTCCATGATGTATATGTATCACATTTTCTTTATCCAGTCTATTGTTGATGGGCATTTTGGTTGACTCCATGTCTTTGCTATTGTGAATAGTGCTGCAATGAACATATGCATTCATTTATTATATCTTTAAATAGAATGATTTATATTCCTATATGTACATAAAGGAATTTATATACACATATAAAGCATTTATATAAAGCATTTCCAGTAATTGAAATGCTGGTCAAATGATATTTCTTCTTCCAGATCTTTGAGTAATTGCCACACTGTCTTCCACAATGGTTCAATTAATTTACACTCCCACCAACAGTGTGAAAGCATTCCTTTTTCACCACAAACTCACCAGTTTCTGTTGTTTCTTGATTTTCTAATAATTGCCATTCTGACTGACATGAGATGGTATCTCATTTTGGTTTTGATTTGCATTTCTCTAATGATCAGTGATATTGAGCTTTGTGTTTTTCATGTTTGTTGGCCACATGAATGTCTTCTTTTGCGAAGTGTCTGCTCATGTCCTTTGCCCACTTTGTAATAGGGTTGTTAATTTTTTTTCTTGTAAATTTGTTTAGGATTACCATAGACTAGAAATTAGACCTTTGTCAGATGGATAGATTGCAAGAATTTTCTTCTATTCTGTGGGTAGTCCATTCATTCTGATAATAGCTTCTTTTGCTGTGCAGAAGCTCTTTAGTTTAATTAGATCCCATTTGTCAATTTTTGCTATTGTTGAAATTGCTTTTGGCATTTTTGTCATTAAATCTTTGCCCGTACCTTTGTCCTGAATGGTATTCCCTAGATTTTCTTCTAGAGTTTTTAAAGTTTGTGGTTTTACAGTAAAGTCTTTAATCCATCTTGAGTTAATTTTTGTGTAAGGTGTAAGGAAGGGGTCCAATTTCAATTTTCTGCATATGGCTAGCCAGCTCTCCCAGTACCATTTATTAAATAGGGAATACTTTTATCATTGCTTATTTTTGTCAAGTTTGTTGAAGATCATATGTAGGCATGCTGTATTATTTCTGAGTTCCCTATTCTGTTACATAGGTCTATGTGTCTGTTTTTGTACTAACACCATGCTGTTTTGATTATTATAGACTTGTAGTATAGTTTGAAGTCAGGTAGCATGATGTCTCCAGCTTTGTTCCTTTTGCTTAGGATTGTCTTGGCTATACGGGCTCTTTTTTTGGTTCCATATGAATTTTAAAGTAGTTTCTTCTAATTTTGTGAAGAATGTAGTTTAATGGTGATAGCATTGAATCTATAAATTGCTTTGGGTAGTATGGCCATTTTAATGATACTTATTCTTCCTGTCTATTAACATAGAATGCTTTTCCATTTGCTTTTGTCCTCTCTGATTTCCTTGATTCGTGGTTTGTAGTTCTCCTTGAAGAGGTCCTTCACTTGCCTTGATAGCTGTATTCCTAGTCTCTTTGCAGCAATTGTTAATGGGAGTTCATTCATGATTTCACTCTCTGCTTGTCTGTTGCTGGCATATAGAAATGCTAGCGATTTTTTGCATATTGATTTGTATCCCGAGACATTGTTGAAATTGCTTATCAGCTTAAGAAGCTTTTGGGCTGAGATGACGGGGTTTTCTAGATATAGGATCATGCCATCTGCACACAAAGATAATTTGACTTTCTCTCTTCCTATTTGAATATGCTTTATGTTTTTCTCTTGCCTGATGTCCCTGGCAAGAACTTCCAATACTATCTTGAATAGGAGTGGTGAGAGAGGGCATCCTTGTCTTGTGCCAGTTTCCAAGGAGATTGTTCCAGCTTTTGCCCATTCGGTATGATACTGGCTGTGTTCGTCCTAAATGGCTCTTATTATTTTGAGGTACGTTCCATTAATACCTAGTTTATTGGCTGGGTGCAGTGGCTCATGCCTGTAATCCCAGCACTTTGGGATGCCAAGGCGGGTAGATCACTTGAGGCCAAAAGTTCGAGACCAGCCTGGCCAACATCGTGAAACTCTGTCTCTACTAAAAATACAAAAATTAGCTGGGGGTGGTAGTGGGTGCCTTTAATCTCAGCTACTCGGGAGGCTGAGGCAGGAGAATCATGTGAACTTGGGAGGCATAGGTAACAGAGAGTCAAGATGACACCACTGCACTCCAGCCTGGGTGACAGAGCAAGACTCTATCTCAAAAAAAAAAAAAAAAAAAGGAAAACCTAGTTTATGGAGACTTTCTAATACGAAAAGATGGTGAGTTTATTGATGGCCTTTTCTGTGTCTACTGAGATAATAATGAGGTTTTTGTCTTTAGTTCTGTTTTTGTGATTAATTTCATTTATTGATTTGCATATGTTGAACCAGCCTTGCATCCCAAGAATGAAGCCAAATTGATCATGGTGAATAAGCTTTTTGATGTGCTGCTGGATTTGGTTTGCCAGCATTTAATGAGGATTTTTGCAATGATGTTCATCAGGGATGTTGGCCTGAAGTGTTCCTTTTGTTGTATCTCTGTCAGGTTTTGGTATCAGGATGATGCTGGCTTCATAAAATGAGTTGAGGAGGAGTCTTTCCTATAAATTTTTTGGCAGTGTTTCAGAAGTAATTGTGCAGCTCTTCTGTATCTCTGATAGAATTCAGCTGTAAATTCGTCTGGTCCTGGGTTTTTTTGGTTGGTAAGCTATTTATTACTACCTTAATTTCAGAACTCATTATTGGTTTATTTAGGGATTCAACTTATTCCTGGTCCAGTCTTGGGAGGGTGTATGTGTCCAGGAATTTGTTCATTTTTTTCTAGATTTTCTAGTTTATGTGCATAGAGGTGTTTATAGTATTCTCTGATGGTTGTTTGTATTTCTGTGGGGTCAGTGGCAATATCCCCCTTATTATTTCTGGTTGTGTTTATTTGATTCTTCTCTCATTTCTTCTTTATTAGTGTAGCTAGTAGTATATCCATTGTATTGATTTTTTTAAACATTAGCTCTGGGATTCATTGATTTTTGAAGGGTTTTTTCTATCTCTATCTCCTTAAGTTCTGCTCTGATCTTGGTTATTTCTTGTCTTCTGATAGCTTTGGGATTTGCATACTCTTGGTTCTCTAGTTCTTTTAGTTGTGGTGTTAGGTTGTCAATTTGACATCTTTCTAGCTTTCTGATGTGGGGTATTTCGTGCTATAAATTTCCCTCTTAACACTGCTGTAGCTGCATCCCAGAGATTCTGATACATTGCCTCTTTGTTCTCGTTAGTTTCAAAGAACTTCTTGATTTCTGCCTTAATTTTACTATTTACCCAGTAGTTATTCAGTAGCAGGTTGTTCGAATTCCATGTAGTTGTGCAGTTTTGAGTGAGTGCTCCACTTTGTCAAAAGTCAAGCCCTCAAGGACATAAAACAAGACAAGAGGGGAAACTCATCCAGTTTTTATTTTGGGGATGGACAGCAAATTTTATACACCATTCAGATCAGAATGGCAAAACCAACTGGTCTGCAGGGCCAGCTTGAGCAATGGGATTATAGTGCTTTTAGGCCTGTGTTTTACCCTATAATATCCCTTTTTATGACAGAACAACACAGAAAAACAAAGGAAAATACTGTGTATTAGTCAAGGTTCTCTAGAGGAACAGAACTAATAGGGTATATGTATATATAAAGGAGAGTTTATTAAGGAGTATTGACTCATACAGTCACAAGGTGAAGACTCACAATAGGCCCTCTGCAAGCTGAGGAGCAAGGAATACAGTCCGGGTCCCAAAATCTCAAAAATAGGGAAGCTGACAATGCAGCCTTCAGTCTGTGGTTGAAGGTTCAAGAGCCAAAAAGCTGAAGAACTTGGAGTCCAATTTTTGAGGTCAGGAAGCATCCAGCATGGGAGAAAGATGCAGGCCAAAAGACGAAGCCAGTCTAGTCTTTCCACATTTCTTTGCCTGCTTTATTCTAGCTGCACTGGCAGCTGATTAGATTGTGCCTATCCAGATTGAGGGTGGTTCTGCATTTCCCAATTCAGTGACTCAAATGTTAATCTCTTTTGGCAATACCCTCACAGATACACCCAGGAACAATCCTTTTCATCCTTCAATCCAATCAAGTTGACACTCAATATTAACCATCACAGTCTGTTTTAGGTACAATAGGAATCAAACAATATGAATTTTATGTCATAAAATACACCAGCATTGCTATACCCAAGACTACTCACACAATTTTTTTTATCCTATTAATCAAAACTTTGCAGAGAAAAAAAGAGACAAATAGTGGGTTTTTAGCATCAGCTCAGCCAAATTCCACAGAAAGAGAAACCAGGAGCCTGGCTGCTAAAAATTCTTACCTTCTGTTGGCTTGTCAGGTCTTGGGTTTCTTTCACTGTGGCTCCCTGAAAAGCAGAGAAGCTTTGATGAGATCCTGTTCACAGTGCCAAAACAGTAGGGGTGAAGGGAAAGCTTCTCCTTAGCCCTCTGAAGGTTTGCTGAAAAGTCAATTCACAAAAGGAAATGAATTAGTAACACGGCATACAAATTTATTAACATGCACATGAAAAAGAATCATAGAATGATCACTTCACTTTCCTCACCCCACACCCTCACCACTTGAAGTTCAGAAGCTCATATACCATCTTGAGGTTACAGAAAGAATGGGGACTTGGATCATGCGAAACAGGTTACAGTGACAAAGAAGGTTATAAAAAGAGAAGAAGAGGAGGCCTAACTAGCAAAGGTAGTCTTGTGTGCCTGGCTGGCAAAAGTTGTCTTGAGGTGAATGAAGTCTCACAGCCCTGAGAGAAAATAGATGGTAAATATTTCCATCAGACTTTTAAAGGTATCAGACTCTCAGTTAAACTTCCCTAGATCCAGACGAGGGAGGCTTTCAGAGAAAGCCTGGCTGCATCAATGCAGATTCTCTACAGATGCAAATCTCCCCCTCAAAAGGCAGTTTAGCAGGGCTACTTCTGTTTGCATGCCCTCTGAACAGCCAACTTGAAATATGTCAAAGTAGTATATTTTGGGATAAAATATTATTATTTCTTTCAAGATCACAAGGGCAGAGTCCTGTGAGTAAAATTAGTGCCATTATAAAGAAGTCCTGGAGAGGCTTGTTTGCTCCTTTGCTGACCCCCTGTATTAGTCCATTCTCATGCTATGTATTAGTCTGTTCTCATGCTGCTAATAAACACATACCTGGGTTTGTTAGACTGGGTAATTAATAAGGAAAGAGGTTTAACTGACTCACAGTTCAGCATGGCTGGCGAAGCCTCAGGAAACTTATAATCATGGCAGAAGTGGAAGCAAACATGTCCTTCTTTACATGGTGGCAGGAAGGAGAAGTGCCAAGTTAAGGGTGGGAGAGCCCTTTATAAAACCACCAGATTTCATGAGAACTCACTATCATGAGAACAGCATGAGGGTAACTTCATTCATGATTCAATTATCCCCACTTGGTCCCTCCTATGACATGTGGGATTATGAGAACTAAAATTCAAGATGAGATTTGCATGGGGACACAGCAAAACCATATCATTCAACTCCTGGCAACTCCCAAGTCTCATGTACTTCCATTTTAAAACACAATCATGCCTTTCCAACAGTCCCCCAAATTAACCCAAAAGTACAAGTTCAAAGTCTTATCTGCGACAAGGCACGTGCCTTCGACCTGTGAGCCTGTAAAATCAAAAGCAAGTTAGTTACCTCCTAGATACAATGGGTAAATTGGGTAAATACATCCATTACAAACAGGAGAAATTGACCAAAACTAAGGGGCTACAGCCCCCATGCAAATCCAAAATCCAATAGGATAGTCATTAAACCATAAAGTTCCAAAATGATCTCCTTTGACTCCATTTCTTACATTCAGGTCATGCTGATGAAAGAGGTGGACCTTTATGGCCTTGGGCAGCTCTGCCCCTGTGGCTTTGCAGGGTACAGCCCTCCCCCTGGCTGCTTTCAGGGCTGTTGTTGAGTGTCTGTGGCTTTTTCAGGCACATGGTGCAAGCTGTTGGTGGATATACCATTCTGGGACCTGCAGGACAGTGGGCCTCTTCTCACAGCTCCACTAGGCAGTGCCCCAGTGGGGACTCTCTGTGGGGCCTCCAACCCCACCTTTCCCTTCCACACTGCCCTAGCAGAGGTTCTCCATGAGGGCTCCACCCATGCAGCAGACTTCTGCCTGGACATCCAGTTATTTCCATACATCCTCTGAAATCTAGGCAGAGGTTCCTCAACATCAGTTAATGACTTCTGTGCACCCATAGGCCCAACACCACATGTAAGCCTCCAAGGCTTAAGGCTTGCACCCTCTGATGCAATGGCCTGAGCTGTACCTTGATCCCTTTAGCCATGGCTAGAGCTGAAGCAGCTGGAACTCAGGCCTCCATGTCTTGAGGCTGCATAGAGCAGGGTGTTCCTGGGCCCAGCCCACAAAACCATTTTTCTCTCCTAGGCCTCTAAGCCTTTGATGAGAGCAGGTGTTGTAAAGGTCTCTGAAATGCCCTTGAGACATTTTCCCCATTATTTTGGTAATTAACATTCAGCTCCTCATTATGTATGCAAATTTCTGCAGCTGGCTTGAATTTCTCCCCAGAAAATAGGTTTTTTTCTTTTCTTTTGCATAGTCAGGCTGCAAATTTTCCAAACTTTTATGGTCTGCTTCCTCTTGAATGCTTTGCCACTTGGAATTTCTTCTGCCAGATCCCCTAAGTCATCTCTCTCAAGTTCAAATTCCAACAGATATCTGGGGCAGGGGAAAAATGCTGCCAGTCTCTTTGCATAGCAAGAGTGACCTTTACTCCAGTTCCAAACAAGTTCCGCATCCCCATCTGAGACCACCTCAGCCTCAACTTCATTGTCCATATCACTATCAGCATTTTGGTAAAACCCATTCAACAAGTCTCTAGGAAGTTCCAAATTTTTCCATATATTTCTGTTTTCTGAGCCCTCTAAGTTTCTAAGAAGTTCCAAACTTTCCTACATTTTCCTATCTTCTTCTGACCCCTCCAAACTGTTTTAACCTCTGCCTGTTACCCCATTCCAAAGTCACTTCCACATTTTTTGATATGCTTATTGCAGCACACCACTATCTGCATTACCAATTTACTGTATTAGTCTGTTCTAATGCTACTAATAAAGACATACCTGAGACTGGGTAATGTATAAAGGAAAAAGGTTTAATGGACCCACAGTTCAGCATGGCTGGGGAGGCGTCAGGAAGCTCATAATCATAGCAGAAGGGGGATGCAAACACATCCTTATACACATGGCGGCAGGAAGGAGAAGTGCCAAGCAAAGGAGGAGTAAAGTCCCTTATAAAACCATCAGATCTCGTGAGGACTCACTCACTATCACGAGAACAGCATGAGAGTCACCACCCCCATGACTCAATTACCTCCCACCAGGTCTCTCCCATGACAAGGGGGATTTACGGGAACAACAATTCAAGATGAGATTTGGGTGGGGAAACAGCCAAACCATATCGCTGCTCTAAAGAATCACTGCCCTTAAGAATTGCCCAAGATTGGATAATTTATAAAGGAAAGAGATTTAATTGACTGACAGTTCTGCATGGCTGAGAAGGCCTCAGGAAACATATGATCATGGTGGAAGGGGGAGCAAACATGTCCTTCTTCACATGAGGGCAGGAAGGAGAAGTGTGAGAACCAAGCAAAGGGGGAAGCCCTTTATATAAGCATGAGATCTCACCCCTTATATAAGCATAAGATCTCATGAGAACTTACTATCACAAGAATAGCATGGGGGAAACTGCCCCATGATTCAATTATCTCCAACCAGCTCTCTCCCCCAACACATGGGGATTATGGGAACTGCAATTCAAGATGAGATTTGAGTGGGGACACAGCCAAACCATATCACCCCATTTCACCCTTGGATGACACAAAAACAAGATGCTGTCTATGAGGCAGAGAGCCCTCACTAGATACCAAATCTGTTGGCGCTGTGATCTTGGACTTTCCAGCCTTCAGAACTATGATCAATAAACTTACGTTGTTTATGAATTACCCAGTTGAAGGCATAGGTGATAGCAGTCCAAATGCTCTAAGACGGTGTCTTTTTCCACAGTAGAGATTATTTTTGTAGGTTGTACAAATACTTCTGAAGAACATTTAAAGCTACATGTCAGTCACACCATAGTGTAGGCATAGATATGTAACAGATTTATCCCGCTCTCTTTCACTCTGATAACTAAGAGTAGATTTGAATGGAGGGTTGAAGGAGGAAGGCAAAATTAAAAGGATAAATAGAGCATAAAATACTATTTTGGAAGGGCAGAAGTGGGTAACTGATGGCATGAGCGAGAGCATTAGACCTCAGAGAAAGAAGACACAGGTAGGATCAAACACCAGTGATAAGTTTCACTCATAAATAACACAATTCAGTTAAGTTAGCTCTAGCTTGAACACAAAGGGTTTTTGTCTTTTTATTTTTTATAAAACCTATAAATAATATATTATTGGCCAAAATATTTTGCTTAGTTTGTTGGATATGAAAGTCTTTTTTTTTTCAAAAGAGCTCATTTTTTTCATGTTACTTCCCAGCTTACTAATTTATTCAAGTTAACTGTAGACACTACATATACATTCTCATTTTCTTAAACTATTGAGAGGAAAAAAAAAACTCCACTATTCTAAATATTTGGTATTTCTTCCCCAAAGGTTCTATGATGAACAGTACACAATTCTAACGTTTTATAATCCCTAACACTCTGTAAAGGAAAGAACAACATTTTGGCTACTAGAAATCTCTGTAACGACACTGCCATCCTGAAGGAGTAGAGAACAGTGAGAGAGGCTATTTCCCAAGGGGTCTTGGTACAATGGGCTACATCTCATTTTGTAGCAGGTATTATCTTTTGCCTATTCAATATGGAAATGAGCAATCTCATTTAGCAAAGTTTTGAATGCTTTATTTCAAAACTGTAATTGTATGAGCAATAGAAATTATAGCAGCAGTCTTCTCAATCTCGTTTCAAATGTCATTGATATTTGCCTTCACTTACCTTTCTTTTTTCTTTGAAAGCATAAACTCTATCTTCTCTTTTTTTTTTCATCCTAAGTACACATATGTAGATTTCCCTGGGAAGAACAACTTTACTTTTTCTGTAACCTTTTGAAATACAGAATGGTAGTACTAATTCACACACAAGATTGTAAATTGCCCATGATTCTAAATTGTGTCCTATAGCACCCTTAATTAATGGCTGAATTTAATGTGTTCCTTTTTACTTGTTCTATACCTAGTCCCAGCAAAGTCACAGAAAGGTCTCTAAGGATATTAAGAATTAACACTTTAAGTAATAACAAGAATATGCAATGAAATACAAAGGTAAGAAGAGAGAAGATAAGAAACACAGATTTCAGCAAATGTTATCCCCCGAAATATTGTTTTAGCAAAGTTTTGAATGCTTTAGATGGATCTTTATCTCACTCCACATTGCACTCAGCACAATGTCGAGCTCAAAGGGCATTTCATATATGCCTATTGATGACACAGATATGATGGTTATTACCAGAACAAGAAACCCAAATTGCCAGGTTTTATTAGGCCTGTTTTTGTGTATTCTCTCTCAAATTCCTAAGTTATTTAGAATAACAGAACATTATAATTTCCTATTTATACTATGGGCCAAAATGCTATTCTTTTAACATTCTCAACATCCATTTTTGGACAATGTTTATTAAGATCTTGGATGATCATACATGGAGTTGGGTAATCCTCATCTTTGAAAGTTCCCATTTGTAAGTACTCATATATACTTCCTGGAAAGCTGAATAGGTTCGTGGTAAAAAAGGACATTCTCTGAAGTGTAGTAACATAAAAATATTTCTGATGCATTACAACAATGCCATTGAAACATAACTTCGAAAGGAACACCAGTGCTCCTGAGAAGGAACACCGTAAAATAGCCTGGACTAATGATGTAGCTGCAATCCCAGGACCAAAGTGTGTTTGTAGGATACAATTAGACTCCAGCAAGACTTGCACTGACAGTGGAATCCACACTGGTCTAGTCTCCGTGACACCTTCTGCAAATTTTGTGGAAACACCAAGGGCAAAATCTCCAAAGGGACATAACACCACGGTTGGCCCCAAGGCGTGTGGCAGTACATCCCTTGGCGGAATGAAAGCGGGATCATTCTCTTTTCTACCTCACTAAACCTGAGCATGTAACTTGCAGCAGAAGCCACAGACTTCTGGTTTTTCTACTAGCATCAGAGCCCTGTCTTCCCCACAGACACAGTGACTCCTCAGGCAAGTGAATCCCCTTGATTGTGGCAGCACTGCCTCTGGCCAACTAAGATATTTGTGATTTTCATCTCAAGTTTACCACAGACCTCTAGGTGAGAAACACATTCATAGGTTGATGAGTATCTTTAAGGTTTGGATAAAAAATCGGAGGAATAAACCAAGGAAAAGGGTGATTTTTTTTTTACTATGTAATAGGTGGGGGTTTAGAGCAATGAGACCTGGAGGAAAACGTAAACATGGCCTTGTCTGATGCTGAGTTGGCTGACTGGTATACCTAAACTTTTCATCTCCATAATCCAACCTGCAAGAACTCTGGAGATTATCTGGAATAAAAACAAACTAACAAATAAAACTAATGGTACTGTAGAGTTTTACTTGGAATTATAGTAAATTAAAATGTCCACTCAGTGGTACATCTATAAAGAAGTGCCATTTTTTCACTTGCCCTAGTTTTCCGGCAAAGTGTCTGTGAGCTAGTTTAGTAGGGCTTAGTACACCAGAATTGTCCAAACCAACCTTCCTGCGGAGGAAGTGCACATCCCTCAAACTGAATACTGATCTCCATGAGTTTATTTTCCTCTCTTCTGAGACCATCCTGCTCCCCTTGGCCTCTTTCAGCTGATGCCTCAAAGCCACGATTCTCATATTGAGTAGTCTGACATTCCTAAAGCATTGACTCACCTCTCCTTGCTTACTGTCACCACCTTTTCTCCTGCTCCTCCCTTCATCTAGGTGCTGTGTTCTTGATCACCTTGTAGAGGGTCATTTCAAGCTTCCAGCTTTCTCCAGCCAATTCATTGACCCCTTGCCTGATGGCACTTCTAATTGCATGATGTTCGGTGGATTTTTTTCTTTCTAATTGTAAAGGACATGAAATTGGAAAGGTGTAAAGAAAATTGCTGCATTTTAAAATAAACAAAAGGCTATCATCACTAATTTGGATTTTATAACCTTTATTTTCTTTTCTATGTTTATGATCAGAAACTTTACAGAAACCATTCTGATTTTGTCACTATTTCGGAAAAATAATTACACACTAAATAAAAACATGCAAAACCTTTTTAATTTGTGTCACATAGGTTCATTTTTTTCTTGGATATGGATAAATTACATCTTTTGGAAAAGACTTAAAGGAAAAAGATAACCAAAATATCTATAATCAAATATGTACCATAAGCCTAATAATTAGAAAATATAATAGTGCAGCAAAAAAGTAAAAATAGTATGAGGTATGAGTAATGAGAGGATAGCATTTTTCACAAGACTCAGTCGAAGTTATTAGCTCACTACACCTCCATGCCAGAGTAGCCAATAACACAAGATCCTATTATCTTCACATGTCAATCCCACCAAAGCCTAGAGAGAAATGACAAGTGGCATTTCACTGCAGGAGACTAAATGAACATTGGAAGAGAATGAAGCTACCTTGATTCAAGGATCACATGGATCTGTGCAGTAGCAAACAGGAAAATATAGGCTAGTGCTATATAAATATAGCTGATGAAAACTCCACATCTTTAATATCTGAATCGTATAGACAATTACAGACAGACAGCATAAAATTATCAGTATCTTGGATAACAAGGCTGACACAAGTAAATGATCACATAAATGTGGTAACCAGCCTTGTTTGTGACAGAAAGCAGGATTAAAAAAAACACAACCAAACTCCATATCGTACATACAAAGATGAGGATAGAGGCATTTAACATATGTAATCTAAATTAAATATGGCTCTAATTTTCAAATTAGGAAGGTATACCAAATTGCTATTGCAAAGATATCCAGAAAGCAATGGTTCAAATAAGATAGAAGTTTACTTCTAAAAAGACTGGTGTGCAGTTGCCATTCCTTCAAGCTATCTAGGGTTCAGGTAAGAAGAACAGCTCTACTACCCTCTGGGCATTGCACAGGTGAGTTTCCAGCCAGAAATACCAGTGAAAAAGAGATAGAGGGCATGAAAAAGGCTGTGTTAAAGCCCGGTCCAAAGGACTTTTCATTTCTGCTAACATTCCACTGGGAGAAGTAGAAAGCAGAATTTGGTATGTAGATAGTATAATTGAATTTAATAGGCGAGCTACACATAAATAAAAATACATTTTATTTTTGGTTTGAGAGAAATAGATGGTTGAAGAATATTTGGAGGGATGATTGTCATTTATTAATAGTTTTATAAATACTATGTAATTCATTTGATCTAGTTTGTGCAATGACTGGTAACTGATGTTTTTTCATGAACACATACTTACAGGCCATACTCTCAACTGCTTTTGTCTGTCTGATCCATTCATTTTCACTATTTCCCTACTAATAAAATATTGGAAATGTGGCAGAGGGTTTCATGACAACTCTCAGGATTTCCTGATCTGGGAAAAGAGGGAATATAATATTAATCTTATGGCAATATATCCAAAAGCAGAGTTCAAAGAGCATATTTAACATGACTTTTGAACTAGATCATTTGAAAGTCATAAGAATCCAGGTACTACTCTCTTAGTTTCCCGTCACATTGATCTTAGCAACATACAAATAAAGAGAATAAGTTATTCTAAAAAAAAAAATAGAATGACTCTGTAACTCTTCTGACCTGTGAGCAGTGGCAGCATCTTTCGAATGCTGCATAGAAACAGGACTGCACCATTTTAAAAGACACTTCTATCAGTATTTCTTAGGATAGGATTTTAAGTTCATTTCACTGGCAAGAAACTGCTCCTTTATACCTATAAATATAAATGTCTTCTAGCACAGTTTTATCTGTATATCGGTATTTCTTATGTTAAGTAGAAGAACACAGTAAGGAAAAGAGCATAGCAAACCCCTTATATTCTGGTTAAAAACAAAGGCTTTGTAGACAGGCCAGTATGTACCCACTACTTGCTAGTTTTGAACCCAGACAAGTTATTTAAATGGTTTAGGGCTCAGTTTTCTCATCTCTAAAAGGGATATTGTGCATATTTTATAGTATGATTTGAGGATTAAACGAGAGGATATGCAGAAAGCACTTAGCACAGTACCTGGCACATGGTAAGCAGCCAAAAAGCATTTGACAGTTATTTACTGTTGTTTATACTCTGATTGACCCTGGGTTTAAGAACAATCTTGACGATTATTATAAATTATTGTAAAATATTGCTGCAGCCTCTTCACAGGTCTACAATCTGAATGTCTTTCATTGGTATTTAAATTGATAGTAAATACGTACACTTCTAAAGCATTTCAAGATTATGTTTTCCTATATGTTTCAGCGGTGACTGATGGTCAAAACATCTGAGACTCCCTATGCCTGGGAAACTGGTAATGAAGCTTATAGAGCTTATTGAAAGTGCCATTTAACAAAATATATTAGCCCATTCCAAATGTCATCTCTAGCTCTATTGTATTTCAAGTTAAACGCCATGCAAAAACAGATCTAAAAGGCTCCATTACTTGCTTATTTTCAAGGGCATGAAGAAAAATGTCACCAGTTTACAAAGTAAAAACTAGAGTCTCTATCTAGTGCCTCAGACAAAATGGCGGAAAGCAAGCTAAGCAGGGAACAGTCACTGGTAATGATTCACCACTTATTAGGAATAACTGACATTTTGTGATTTCCAAATCTTCTTTCAAAATGTAATCTGTTCATTTCATTATTTTATGGCATCTTTTTTGTATCCATTAACTTAACATTTCCTTCCACACTCAGTTGGGGGGGTTTCTCTCTCCTGAAATGTCACCCTACATAAATAATTGTAGTGCAAGCCTTCCATCACTGTAATGGTTAAACGATGGCAAAGCTGAGCAATTGAAACAGAAAGAAAAGTCACCTTGACAGTCCTGTAACTGGGAAAAGCAGCTTAAGGCACCAGAGCTTTTACTGTTGATATCTATTCACCAAACAAAATATATTTAAATAATATTCCAGCATTGAGACAAATCAAAGAAACTCTTTTTGGAGATTTTAATACTCGATTACAATAAAACATACATACTTTTGAAAAAAAAAGAAAAAAGAAATCACAGTTTCTCTACATTATGCAGATTATTGATGTCACTTTGGGAACTTTTACAAAAGAATGTGGCTAAAATAAAAAAATAGGTGAAGTGTTTGCTATTGACCTTTAGTACAAATTCTAGGAATTCTTCAGGGTTCAGGTTTTGCTTTGTTGTTGTTATTGTTTAATATCTTATAATAGGTATTAGAAAACCATTTAATTAGGCAATCTGTTATATCTGAAGTTCTGCTATCCAAAATAGACATTAGATAAAAATAAATAAAGGCCAAGAAACTTAGAAAATAATGATGCCATTTTAATATACAGATTACTGGAGTAGGATTTTTTCCTGAATTAAACACATAATTTCGTTAAAGTGCAATTTGGCATAATTATTACATTTTTAATATTGTCCTTATTATTTTTTGCCCACTCCTGGAAATGACAGCACTTCACTTTATATAAAGTGAAGTTAATTTTTAGATCACTATGAGTCACAAAAATATAGAATATTTTATAATTTTTAGTTGGGGCAAAGACTTCATTTTAATGATTTGAACAGAAATTAAACTGCCACCTCAATGTTATTGACATTTAAATCCCACGTGAGAAATACTGCATGACCCAACAAAGAAAATTAGAGCAATTTTTGTAAAAAATTAGAACTCTCAGTCTTAATGTTTATTGCCTAGCAAACAGATTTTTCCTAAATTTAATGAAATGTAATGTGTTCCTGCTTTGATGCGTTAACATTTCCCATCACACTTTCAATGATGTGGTGATTACTGCTTTAAAATTAGATTAAACTTTGGCGTGCCTCAAAGTCGAAGTTCAAGAGCTATTTAGTTATTGTATAAAATTTTTCTGGAAGTGAAAGAAATATGAAAAAAGGTGCTGAGGTGAAGTGATTAGGAATATGCCTTGTGACACCCCACTAGGCAAACAGAGTTGCTTCATGGAATAGTAACAGAGGAACTTGTTTTGATGGATGCAATAGAGATCTTTTTAGTAAATTCAGGTGCCAGGCAAGTAGGGAATATATGAAATCCCACACATGGACTCTAGATACAAGCTAAGGCATCTTTGTGACAGGTGACACACAAGGGAATTGATATGATTTGGCTGTGTCCCCACCCAAATCTCTTCTTGAATTGTAGCTCCCATAATTCCCACATGTAGTGGGAGGGACCCAGTGGGAGGTAATTGAATCATGGAGGTGGGTGATTCCTGTGCTGTTCTCAGGATAGTGAATAAGTCTCAAGAGAGCCAATGGTTTCATAAACAGGAGTTCCCCTGCACAAGCCTTCTTGTCTGCCGGCATGTAAGACATGCCTTTGCTTCTCTTTTGCCTTCCACCATGATAATGAGGCTTTCCAAGCCATGTGGAAATGTGAGTCCATTAAACCTCTTTCCTTTTTAAATTACCCAGTCTCGGGTACATCTGTGCTAGCAGCACGAGAACAGACTTACACAGCACTGCTCACCTCTCATTGGAATTTCCAGTAACACCTGATCTTTCAGCTAGGAATCCCTGTCCAAAACAGTTCTTCCCAATAGTTTATTGCCTATGCATAGGATGCTTATAGTTTCTCTCTAATTTTAGAAACACACACATTCACAGATCCTCACATGTTGGGTTAATAGGATTTTTTTTTAACATCTTACCATTTAGACTTACTACTCTTTTCCTCCATTTAAAACACAATAAAAACAAAGTTAATGTCATAAGCCTCTTGCCATAGCACTGAAAAATCCAGAACCACCTACTGGAATGCCAAGAGATGAAATTTTTAAATTTGCCTGTGTTCTATTTATATATATTTGTGGTTTCTGAAGTTTAAATATTTATTTACCGGTATACATCAGTGGTGATTTTATTTACCAAATTAAAAAGAATGCGGCATAGTGTGACACATACAAGCCTACTTATGAAGAAAATATAAGAGAACTCTTTTGAAATGAGGATTTCTTTTTTGTAATTTCATTAGCTGTCAGGGTATAAGTGGTTTTTAGCTACATGGATGAATTGCATAGTGATTAAGCCACAGAATTTGGTGCATCCTTCACCTGAACAGTGTGCATCATACCCAATATTATTCCTCACCCCCTCCAAGTCAGCTGCTTTTGACTCTCCAGTGTCCATTATACCATTCTATATGCCTTCGCATACCCATAGTTAGCTCCCACTTAAAAGTGAGAACATATGGTATTTGATTTTCTATTTCTGAGTTACTTCACTTAGAATAATGGTCTCCAGCTCCATCCAAGTTGCTGCAAAAGATATCATTTCATTATTTTTATGGCTGCATAGGATAGTGTATATATACTGCATTTTCTTAACCACTCGTCAGTTAATGGACACTTAGGTTAGTTCCATATCTTTACAATTGTGCATTGTGCTGTGATAAGCATATATGTGCAAGTGTCTTTTTGATAGAATGACTTTTTTTCTTTTGGGTAGATATCAAATAGTAGGATTGCTGGATTAAATGGTAGATCTACTTTCAGTGCTTTGAGAAGTCTCCGTACTGTTTTCCATAGAAGTTGTACTAATTTACATTCCCACCAGTGATGTATAAGTGTTCCCTTTTCACCACATCCACACCAACATCTATTACTTTTGACTTTCTGATAATGACCAATCTGGCTGAGGTAAGATGGTATCTTGTTCAGGTTTTAATTTGCATTTCCCTGATGATTGGTGATATTGAGCACTTTGTCATGATTTTTGGCCATTTGTAGATCTTTTGAGAAATGACTAATCATGTCATCTGCCCACTTTTTAATGGAATTATTTGCTTTTTTCTTGCTGATTGGGTCGAGTTCCTTCTAGATTCTGAATATTAGTCTTTTATTGCATAAATACTTTGCAAATATTTTTCCCATTCTGTGGGTTGTCTGTTTACTCTGATAATTATTTCTTTTACTTTACAGAAGTTTTTAGTTTAATCAAGTCCCATTTATTTAGTTTTATTTTTGTTTCATTTGCATTTGGAGTCTTAGTCATAAATTATTTGCCTCGGCCAATGTCCAGAAAAGCTTTTCTTTTAGAATTTTTACGTTTTCAGGTCATATATTTAAGTCTTTAGCAAAATGGATTAAAAAAAATCACAAACCAAATAACTGCTATCTTCAAGAGACTCACCTAACACATAAGGATTCTTTTAGACTCAAGGCAAAAGGGTGGAAAAAGATGTTTTATGCAAATGGAACCCAAAAGTGAGCGGGAATAGCTATTCTATATCAGATAATACAGACTTTAAAGTGACAGCAGAAACAATGACAAAGAAGGTCATTATGTAATGATAAAAGGATCAATCCAACAAGAAGATATTACAAGATATTTGCAGCTATCTCTGGAGCTCCCAGATTCATAAAACAGTTACTACTTGACCTAAGAAAAGTGATATATAGTAACACAATAGTGGGGGACTTCAACACTGCACAGAAAGCACTAGACAGATCATCAAGGCAGAAAGTCAATAAACTAAAAAACACCGGACTTAATCTGCACTCTAGAATAAATGGACCTAACAGATAATTACAGAACATTCTACCCAAGGACTGCAGAATATGCATTCTTCTCATTCACACATGGAACATTCTCAAAGATAGATTATATGATATGCCACAAGACATATCCCAATAAATTTTTAAAAATCAAAATCACATCCAGTATCTTCTTAGAGCACTGTGGAATGAAACTAGAAATAAACTCCAAAAGGAACCCCAAAAACTTTACAAATATATGGAAGTTAAACAGTCTGCTCCTGAATGACTTTTGAGTTAACATTAAAATCAATATAGAAATTTAAAAATTATTCAAAATGAATGATAATAATGACACAAGTAAACGAAACCTCTGAGTTACAGCAAAAGCAGCTCTAAGAAGAAAGATTATAGCACTAAATACCTACATCAAAAAGTCTGAAAGATCACAAATCAAAGAACATCACACCTCAAGGAACTAGAGAAACAAGAACAAACAAAACCCAAAGCTAGCAGAAAAAAAAGAAATAACAAAGATCAGAGTAGAATGAAACGAAACAGAAGTAAAAAAAATACGAAAGATCAATGCCACAAAAGTTGGTTCTTTGAAAATATAAATGAAACTAATAGACCGCTAGCTATTAATAGATTAACTAAACTAAAAAGGAGGGAAGATTCAAATAAACTCAAATAGAAATGAAAATGGTGACATTACAACTGACACCACAGAAATACAAAAGATCATTCAAGACCACTGTGAATACCTCTCCACGCACAAACTGGGAAATATAGAAGAAATGGATAAATTCCTGAAAACATACAGTGCTCCTTTGCTTGCATCAGGAAGACATAGAAATTCTGAAAACATCAATAAAAAACAGTGAGATAAAGTAAGTAATGAAAAAAAAAGGGCCAACAAAAACAAAAGCCCATGGCCAGATGTATTCACAGCTAAATCTCACCAGATATTCAAAGAAGAATTGCTATCAATTAAACAAAAACTACTCCAAGAGATAAGAGAGAATCCTCTCTAACTGACTGTGAAGCCAGTATCACTCTGATAACAAAGCCAGGAAAGGACGTAACAAAAATGAAACCAGAATTTCTTTTGGAAAATGAAGTATATTGTTTCCTGGGCCTTATTGTGCCTTGTGGAGGAGCTATGTGTCTGGGCAGGATACTGGCAGGGCCAGTCTCAGACTGAACTGGGGTTTTATCTTAAACCAGATCAGAGTAAAAGGGTAAAAATATTGAATAAGTATGGATCTAACCATCAGCCTAGGGTTGATCCTGGAAGTTCCATCAACATAAGCATTGATATACTTTGCTGAAAGCAAATTCTTAAAGAGCCAAGCCTGACAATTGTCTTCATATTTCAGTGACCTTTTAAAACTAGTACAATAAATCCATAAAACAGCTATAAGCTGCTATACTATAATAGAGCCAATGGATATCCTGACATTTTCCCCTCTGTATTATCTTTTTTGGTTCCATAAGCAATGCTATAAATTTTAAGTATAACCACTCTTTTATAGAAAAAAAGTTGTTTAACATAAAAATCAGCCTTCAGCATTGTTTGACCTCAATATTACAAAATTATAAATTCCTTTATTCTCAGCCAAGCAATGTTCAGTTTCTTGTATTCTACAGAATTATTTCATTGTCTCTATCAAGCCAATTTATACCAGAAAAGGAAAAGATACAATAAGCTTCTTATAGCTTCAACTATTTGAATAATAAATTAAATTCTCTATTTTACTTGGCATATGTAAATAAAGCCATTGATGACTGTTTAACTATCTTTCTTTCTTTTTTTTTTTTTTTTCCTTGAGACGGAGTCTCGCTCTGTCGCCCAGGCTGGAGTGCAGCGGCGCAATCTCGGCTCACTGCAAGCTCCGCCTCCCGGGTTCACCCCATTCTCCTGCCTCAGCCTCTCCTAGTAGCTGGGACTACAGGCGCCCGCCACCACGCCCGGCTAATTTTTTGTATTGTTAGTAGAGACGGGGTTTCACTGTGGTCTCGATCTCCTGACCTCGTGATCCACCCGCCTCGGCCTCCCAAAGTGGTGGGATTACAAGCGTGAGCCACCGCGCCCGGCCAACTATCTTTCTTTAGATGACATTCTTTCTCTGGACTTATGGTCCTTGATGAATTAGCCCCTGTGTCACTATTGATTGCCTTGTCTCTACATAACAAATATCATGATTATCAGTTTACTATTGGATTGATTTAAAACTCCAGGTTAATGTTTAGGTCTGCTGTAGTATACATATTTTTCCATAGACTAGATTGACAAATAGAAAAAATCTGATTTCCTCAAATTATCAAGACTCATCTACATGGTAAGACACCAGAAGCAATTATCGTTTCAACCTGTTCCACAGGAAAGGAAACAAAATGAGTATTGTCTTCTGGCATAATTGCTTATGACTTGTCCCTACAAAGCTTTACAAAAGTGGAAAGGTGTAAATGCCCAGATAATCTGATCAAAGCATACAATCATAAAAAATTATTTTTCACATCCCTTCTTATCCAGACTTACATTTATAATACTGAATCCATTAATTCCCAGGTTTCTGCTTTCTCAGCTTCTTGAAGATAGATTCTAAAAAAAAAGAAAAGAAAACTTATTATCCAGTCCACTGGTACCCTAGAAGAAGCCCAGTGTGAGTTCAAGGTACACTTTGTCCTTGCAATTTTAGTATTTGCAGATCTATTAAATATTATAAACAGTTGGCCAGGCACGGTGGCTCACGCCTGTAATCCCACCACTTTGGGAGGCCAAGGCAGGTGAATCACGAGGTCAGGAGTTCGTGACCAGCTTGGCCAACATGGTGAAACCTCATCTCTACTAAAAATACAAAAATTAGCTGGGAGTGGTGGTGCATGTCTGTAATCTCAGCTACTCAGGAGGCTGAGGCAGGAGAATTGCTTGAACCCAGGAGGCGGAGGTTGCAGTGAACCAAGATTGCACCACTGCACTCCAGTCTGGCGACAGAGCAAGACTCTATCTAAACAAAAATTACATGAATGCTTGGTTTTTGAATCTGGATTCTTTCCCTGTCATCATATCTCAAATGAATTTACTGTTCTTACAGAAAACTTTCCATTAACATTGGTGACAGAGAGAAAGTCAAGGACTTTAAATAATAGAACTCAAAACCAAACAGGCTCTTGTATTACACTTCTCAACAGGTCTTCTCTACCAATGGTGCCACTGCAAACAGGTGACTACCAAAACAGCAAGATACACAAAAGAAACGTCTCCTGGTGAAATAACGGACTGGAATATTATATAAATATTATGTAAATAATGCATAAATATTCCAGTCAGTTTTTATATAGAGATGACAAGAGGATATCAAAATATTATATAATTAGATGGCCATAATATATTAAAAATCTCACAAGTAGTAGAGAGCAAACTCTCAGTAACAAGAAAAATTGAATTAAATTTCAACGCTTTTAGTTTAACTCATTTGAACCTAGATATATACTTGTTTTCTCTGGTAATTTTACTTTTGGTGAAGAAATAAAAGTTTCCATTATCTGAATATCCCCTTCTTTTACGTTTTATCCTAGTAGAACAAAAGTACTTTTAAAATAAATGTATTGGTTGTGAAACTGCCCAATAATAATAATGAGGATGATAACAACTTACCTATCAGAACCTGCCTGACTTTAATTATTTTGCTAAATTCTCACAACTGCTGAATTTGATACTGTTGGCCTTATTTTAAAGATGAAGAAATTAGTACTTAGAGACCATTAATAATTTGTACCAAGCAGTGGATCTAAACTGGAACTCAGGTCTTTCTGATTGCAGGTTGCAAGCTCTGAACTGCTAAGCTAGACACTTGTCTTTTTAAAGTAAGTATTCTTCCACCGAGGGAGGTCATAGCTACAGGAAATTCAGCAGCATCCTCTCTTCTGCAGAATTATGACTTCTGAATTATGAAACTCACTAACTAGACTCTCATTGGAAAAAAAATCTTTAGAGATGACAACCCTTCTGTCCAGGAGGCAAGTAAATGTATTGTTTCAATAGAGAATATGTTGCGTTTGTGTCTAAGACAGTGATAATTATGTCACTCCCTAATGCATGGAAAAGAAGCCTTTGCTGTTTCTAGTAAGCTGTTTACAGCAAGAACTTTTAGAATATAAATATAGTGTCTATTATATAGCATTTTCTACCAATAGCATCATTGTTCCCCTCCATATGTTCTTCCGCTAGGTGTCTAATGAGTTCCTATGTATGAAAAATGACAAGAGAATCTGAGGAATAATTCAAGCAACTGTGGCATATGGAAACATTGTTTTCTAGTCCCTTTGCCATGATTTCTAGGCAAAACAGCAGGAATACCTGGCAGCAGAGGCTAGAAAAATCATCATCCCTGACTGTAACTTCGACTGAGTTATCTGGCGCAAATGTCAGACTTTGAATTGACAGTGATAATGATAAACAAGGCAAAATTTCTGTCAGAATTTGATACATACATTCTATTGCTCATTCCATAGTGAATATTTCTCTGCCCCTAAGCTTAATTCCACGAGTCTATGAAAGGAGTCATTAGGACTTTTGCATCCAGTGCATTTAGCTTTCCATCATTTATAAAGGCCCTCTTGTGTTTGAGTGTTGTGTGCTCCTCTGAATTCTTGTGAGGTTTTGCCAGATAAGCTTTTTTCAATAAGACAGTTACCAATCTATAGTTCTGCTTCCTCTCCATTCAAGGAAGGACACCCTAACACTTTTGAGACAAGGTAGCAGAGAGATGTAATATAGTGATATGTGATTCTTCATCCCCTTTATCCTTTCTGATCCGTAGAAGTAATGATTGTGCAACTGTAATCTATCCTGCATTCCACCTACAGACATGTATCCACTCATCAATTTACCCATTCACAAATATATTGAGGACATTCCTAGACAGAACAAGTCAATAATTCCTTCCACCATACATTTGTTCAGTGCTGCCTACTAGTATATACATTTACTTACTTAACTACATGTCAGTCCCCAGTTTGGACTGAGGCATTTATGACAGTAACAGAATTGATACAGTCTTCATTTGGTATTGCCACTACTTTTCATTATTTTTTTAAATTTTAAGTTCTGGGGTACATGTGCAGGATGTGCCGCTTTGTTACATAGGTAAATGTCTGCCATGGTGGTTTGCTGTACCTATAAACCTATCACCTAGGTATTAAACCCAGAATGCATTAGCTATTTTTCCTGATGCTCTTCCACACCCACACCCTCCTGCAATAGGCCTCAGTGTGCGTTGTTCCCTCCATGCGTCCATGTGTTCTCATTATTCAGCTCCCTTATAAGTGAGAACATGAGGTGTTTGTTTTTCTGTTCCTGCATTAGTTTGCTGAGGATAATGGCTTCCGGCTTCATCTATGTCCCTGCAAAGGATATGATCTTGTTCCCTTTTATGGTTGCATAGTAGTCCATGGTGTATATGTACATTTTTTAATCCAGTCTCCCATTAATGACTGAATTTGGGTTGATTCCATGTCTTTGCTACTGTGAATATTGCTGGAATGAGCATGCACATATCTTTATAATAGAATGATTTCTATTCCTTTGGGTATGTACCTAGTAATGGAACTGCTGGGTCAAATGGTATATTCAGTTCTAAATCTTTGAGGAACCACCACATTGTCTTCCACAATGAATGAACTCCCATTAACAATTGCTATGAAAGAATAAAATACCTAGGAATAAAGCTAACAAAGGAAGTGAAGGACTTCTTCAAGGAGAACTACAAACCACTGCTCAAGGAAATAAGAGAGGACACAAACAAAACAGTCCATGCTCGTGGAGAGGAAGAATGAATACCATGAAAATGACCATACTGCCCAAAGTAATTTATAGATTCAATGCTATTCCCAGTAAAGTACCATTGACATTCTTCACAGAATTAGAAGAAACTATTTTTAAATTCATATGAAACCAAAAGAAAAAAGCCTATATAGCCAAGACAATCTTACGCAAAAATAACAAAGCTGGAGGCATCATGCTATCTGACTTTAAATTAACTACTAGGCTACAGTAACCAAAACAGCATGGTATTTTTACAAAAACAGACACATAGCCCAATGGAACAGAATAGAGAACTCAGAAATGATACAGCACACCTACAATCATCTGATCTTCGACAAACCTGACCAAAAAAATGGGGGAAAGGATTCCCTATTTAATAAGTGGTGCTGGGAGAACTGGCTTGTCACATGCAGAAAAGTGAAACTGGACCCTTTCCTTACACCTTTCCTTACACCATACACAAAAATTAACTCAAGATGAATTAAAGACTTTAATGTAAAATCCAAAACTATAAAAACCCTAGAAAAAAATCTAGGCAACATCATTCAGGTATATAGGACATAGGCACAGGCAAAGATTTTATGATGAAATCCCAAAAGCAATTGCAACAGAAATGAAAATTGACAAATGGGATCTAATTAAACTAAAGAGCTCCTACACAGCAAAAGAAGCTATCATCAGAACGAACAGACAACCTACAGGATGGGAGAAAACTTTTGCAATCTATCCATCTGACAAAGGTCTATTCAGAATCTACAAGGAACTTAAGCAAATTTATAAGAAAAAAACATTAAAAAGTATGCAAAGGACATGAACAGACACTTCTCAGAAGAAGACATTCATGCAGCCAACAAACATATGAAAAAAAGCTCAACATCACTGATCATTAGAGAAATGCAAATCAAAATTACAATGAGATACCATTTCACCCCATGCAGAATGGCGATTATTAAGAAGTCAAGAAATAACAAATGCTAAAAAGCTTGCAGAGAAATAGGAACATTTTTACACTGTTGGGAATGTAAATTAGGCAACTACTTTTCATTTTAGCCATATTAATTGTTGTGTAGTAATATCTCATTGTTTTTTGATTTGCATTTCCCTAGTGGCTAATGATTTTGAACATGTTTTCATGCACTTATTTGCCATATTTATATTCTACTCAGTGAAATATTTATTCATGTGTCTTCTGTCCATTTTCTACTTGAATTGCTTGGTTTTTAACTGTTGGTTTTTGAGAGTTCTTTATATATGGTAGACATTAGTTCTTTATTGGATATGTGATTTAAAAATATTTTCCCCAAGTCCGTAGCCTGTCTTTTCAACCTTTTCATATAGTCTTTCACAAAGCAAAAGTTTTTAATTTTGATGAGGTCCAAGTTAGCATTTTTTCCTTTTATGAATCATGCTTTAGTCTCAAGTTGAAAAAGTATGTGCCTGCAATTATATCCCAAATACTTTCTTCCATAGTTTTCTAAAAGCTTTACAGTTTTACATCTTACATTTAAGTCCATAATCTGTTTTGAGCTAGCTTTTGCATAAGTGGAAAGTTTAGGTTAAGATTTTCTGTTTGTCTGTTTTGCCTATGAATATCCAATTGCCCCAAGATCATTTGTTGAAAGGTTGATTTATATTTTGAAAAATCCATTCTGACTACTGTGTGGAGAATGGAGGGTAGGAATAGGAATAGGCTGATTAGTTAAGAAATTTTTCATTTGCATAGGTAGGAGATTATGGTGAATAGGACTGAGGTGATAGGGGAGGAAATAGGGAAAACTAAATGCAGAGTATTTGGAGCTATAGAGTTAATAATAATTGCTGATGAATTTGATGTACAGGTAAGAAAAGAAGAACAGAATCAAAGATGATTCTAAGTTTTTAACATGAAAACCTGAGCATATGGTGATTATATTTACAAAATTAGTGGAAACTGAAAGAAGGCTTGGAGGTTGAGACAGAATCAAAAGTTCTGTTTTGTCCATATTGTGTTAGACATCTAAGTGGAGATGTCAAGTAGGTTGTTGGAGTAATGTGACTGGCATTCAAGGGCAAGATCAGGGCTGAAGATACACATTTGGGGAGTCATCAGCATGGATGACATTACTTAGAGAGAAAGTCTAAAAACAGAAGAGAAAATCTATAATTATTATTTTGGATCAAGAAATATTTACATATGTATAGATTTCCTAAAAGTGAACAAGTTAACTACAAATCTAATTTTAATTATTTATACATTATATGAATCGTGATTAGAACATGTTAATATATTTTACTGCATACAATTATATATAAAATATTACTAAGGATCTAACTGAAATGATAACAGAACTCAGGTTAGAATCTTGTGTGAGCTGTTTGCCTCATTGCACCTATAATAAAAGAATCCAAGGAAATAAAAGGTCTCAGCTTTTCATCAATAATAGTTTGTCTTTCAAGGATAGCCTCCATGAAATAAGCAAAATATATTGAAATAAATTACTGCTGGCCAAACACTATAAGTTTCTTTTGCCTCAATAACTATTATTCTAAGTGAAGGCAACCCTCAAAATTCTAGTAAACTCTCACATTTTCTCCATTCCAAAGAAATCCTGAGTGGATTAGTTCTGGATATAGCAAAAGAATCAATTCTGTTTTGGAGTGGATCAAAGCTTATTTCTGGGAATCCTTAGTCAAAGATATCAGTGGATTCCTATAGACTAAAAGAAAGTTGTTTCAAGAATGACTAAGCAATTGAAACTGAAGAAGAGTTTACCTAAAAATGTTGATGTGACTACACAGAGAGCTCTATAATGAGCACCGATCACTGTAAACAATGTACAAAAGACCATAGCATTTTAAATGTAGATTTGTGGAGTATAGGCTTGTATAAATATTAACTGAAAGTCATAAACCAAGTCAAAAATGTCATGGAAAGTTCTAGTAAAACTAATCTCTTTACTTTCTTTTAAAAGCAAACCAAAATCCCTCTGTTTGGGTTAGGAGCTATAATATTATGCTGTTAGGTGGTTGAAGGGAAATTGCAAAACATAATAGAAAGTACTATACAAGTACTTTGGAGTTTGAGAAGCCTTAGATTTGACATTCAGCTTTTTTTGTATACATTTTGTAGCCCTGAGATAGTTACTTATATACCTGAATCAATTTTCCCTGTAAATTCACAATGATTATGCATATTCCCACATGAATTTAGAAAGTATAAAATGAAATTAAATAAAGTTTCTGGTATTATAGTAGGTGTGTCTTACAATACAATACCCTTTTAAAATTTCTGTTTTACTTCCATCTGCTCTCTCAAAAAGTATTACTCCTTTACAAAAGAAGTGTAAGTCACAGAAAAAATTAGGTATCAGATGCATATGTATAAGAAAGGAGATTATTTAATGAATTTATATCTCCATTTCACATGAATTATCTCTCAGAATTAATGAAAGAACTCATAGATGACAGCACTAAATGATAATTACCACTTGAATGATAATCACTGAGGAATCATGGTTAATGTAGATCAGGGATAATAAAGGTAGTTCCCATTTCAAAGATTGAAAGAATAATTTATACAACGAGTTGGTGTATCTATGTCTGGGCTACACAATAATTCTGAGAAACATAGAATTTCTTTGACCACAGTGTTTACACAGCTACAGTGAGGCATGACTAAGCCACATACTTTAAAGAAAAGACATGAAAACCTCCATATGGTAGTCTGTTCAAATTCTATGAAGATTTTACCTACTAATAATAGCAGGTGGGAACATTTATTTAGGAATAAAGAGCTCGATGTGAAAGAACCTGGGCTTGTGAAAGCATCCTGTGTGTTATCGTCGTTGTGCAAATATGCAAAGATGACTTCTGGTCAGCATTAGGGAGTACATGATAATCCACTTGTAGTGTTGGATATTGCTCATTTCTTCTTCTATTTTTTTCCAGTCCATAGGAGACATGATCTGGATAAATAAACAACATTGATCTACATATAAAGTTCTTCCTGAGAATCTGGCCTTTAACCTTGGCCTTATTTGTACAGCACTCAAATCAAATGACCTAGGAAATTACAGGCATCATTGCATATTGCTCACAGGATTTACAGCATTTTCCTATACAGAGCTGTAGGAAACTCCATGCTTGATATCAAGTTTACTACTCATGAGCAAGACTCTAGCCAAGTGTTAGGGATTTGAATCTTCCTTCACCACTTACAAGCTGTATGACCTGTGCAAATTGCTTAACTGCTGATTGCTTCAATTTCCCCGTCAGTAAAATGCAGACAATAAGAGTACCTACTTCATGAAGTTCTATGAGGATTAAATGAGTTAAAATTTGTAGACAACTTAAAAATCATACATGACACCTCCAAATAAATGCTTGTGAAGTAAATATTTAATTAAAATAAGACTGCTAAATGACTTAGAGCTGGTCTTTTGAAGAAAGCCAGCTTCATTTATAATTGGGAATGAAAGATCAAATATAATCTGATTCAATGCTTAGACTAGCATAAAAGTGTCATAAACCTATAATATTTACTCATACCTATGAATGTTTAAAAGAAAATGTGTCCATAATTATAACATTAAAAACTTGTAAGAGCCACAGTATTGTGGGACCTTGTTTTAATTAACAATGCAATGTCAGAGCTTAATAGCTCTCACTGATAGAAAATATTATGCAGATTTCACCAAGAGCATCAAGAGCTGTGTGTCTTCTCTGGCACATTGTAATAATGGTAATAATGTCAGAATACATTTGTCTAACATTTTAACTTTGCAGAAAACCAACCAATCATTCACTTAATCTTCATAATAGTCCTTGGTGGTAGATAGTGATGAAGCAGGAGACAGCCAAATGCTTAGGCAAATAGGGAAGGGTCCCCAGAGAACCTCCAACCCACCCAGGTCATTATGCACAGGGGACTTGTCTAAACAGGCCCATGGTGCAAAATTCTATCCCTTAACATATGTGCAGTAAGGGAAATAAATCAATGTGGAGTTGCTCAGACTAAGGACCCACATATGCACTGGACGAATGGGGTGGGAATTCACTCCTTATGCAGGGGAGGAGACTGACTTCTTCAACTTGCCTGGTATTCAATTTGTGAGGTGGAAACCTGCATGCAGGACCCCTCTCTTTGTTGAGAGCTTTCTTTTCACTTAATAAATCCTGCCTTCCTCACCTTTCAATGTGTCCATGTACCTAGTTTTTCTTGGTTGTGAGACAATGGCCACAGGCATGCTCACATGACAGATGGGTGGATGGCAGCTCCCCACCCCACCCTCCCTCCCAGCTGGGGAGCATGGCCATGTCTGCCAGGTGTGTGTGTGGCACCCAATGGCCACACACGGCAGGACTGAACCACAGCCACTGTCCGGGCCCCAGGATGGCCTTGGGCCAGGCTCCATGCAGCCAGCTGGCCCGTGTTCCCCACCATGCATTCACGGATTCTTCCCATCCCCTATCCCCCGGCTGAGGGGTCCAATTCGGTTGGATAGCAATTAAAAGCTTTTCTCCCTGTTGGAGAAACTCATTTGCATAGGAATAAGAGGTTTTTCCCCCAGGCATCTTCTCCACCAGCACTTAAGCTGTTTTTATTTCTCTACCCTGTCAGGAGTTAACTTTTATGCTAGAGAATTTCTCTTGAAAGATGTCGTATTAGACCAGGACCCCAATTCACAGGACACCATTTTTCTCTGCCTTGTTTGAGAAGGACCCAATCCCACAGCTTCACCTTAGCATTTGGCTTATTGATAAGGAGGCAACAGCCAGTCTGGTGAGGGACACCTGGGACTTGAGTCCATGCACACCCCCAGGGCAGTTCTTTTTTCCCAAACTCAATTCCAAGCTTTGGGTCAAAGCCCTAGGAAAGAAAACTGGATCTGAGGGATCCAGAGGCAGATGACAATGAAGGTTAAAAGGCACAGTGCAGGTGAGCATGACTAATTCTTGATAATTAAGCCAAGCCTCCTGTTTCATGGATAGAGGTCATGTTAGTAACCATGGCTTAAATGAAGTGCAGGGAACTCAAAGGCTACTGACAGCAGGGACAAAGTCGGCACATGAGTCAAAATGTATAATCCCACCCACTAGGCTCCCTGTTAGCATGGGTGAAAGCTGCATTGGCACCCATGGGTGGCACCCTGTCAAGGTCACTGGGACTTGGGGATATAAGGACAGAAGAAGAAAAGAGGATTTTTTCCTTCTTTCCCTCATGAACCCTGGTATTTTCTAGGAAGAGAAAGAAACCAGGGACATCTTGCTTCCCTCTTTCTAGATGAGTGGCCATTCATCTTCGGTCTTTACCCCTTTTGAATGCATCCTGAACACCTGAGGCTCCTTTGAAAACAAACACCTTCTTTTTTCCTTTTTCCTCCTCTGTCCTCTCTTTACAGATGGGTAATTGTGTCCCTGTACTACAGGACACTCCCCTCGGATGCATCCTTCACACTGAGAAAAGTTAACTTCCCAAACCTTAAACTGGTTGGCTTAGAATTGAGCTCGGGGGAAGGAAACCCAGAAGCCTGACATGCTGGCAAAACGATAAAAGTTTTTTTTTTTTTTTTTTTTTTTTACCAGTTAGAATTTTGACCACTCTTCTTGTGCAAACTGGTAAAAGGAATAATAAGGATCATTGTTTATATTCTCTGTTAAGTTTTGATTAATGAAAAAGGATTTATGAGGTTGGCCTTAAGCTGTAGCCAATCTGGTGTGCATCGCATGTCTTAATTGAGGCTTGTTGGTGTCACTTGAGGTTACTTTTGATAAAGTTCAAAAGCCAAAAATATTGGCCACTTGGCATGGCTAAAGTCAGGCAATAAGGTATTTAAAAGGATTTTCTTAAAGAATGCTAAATTTAATTAAAAGTGGATATCCAGGTTATGGGTATATCTTAAAGACATTTATGTTTAATGTTTCTCTTCTTGGGTTTTGTTTTGCTGGAAAAAGTTGTTTGTTTGTTTTTTTTTCTCAGTTGACTGAATTACTTTTCTCCACCTTGTCTTGCCACTCCTAATGCACCCATGAGAGGCCCTAAGGTAATTTCTGATGGCCTGAGACTCCTTGGGAAAAATAGAAAAGGTACCACAGATTCCACTTTGGGAGAAACATCTATTTTCCTTATTGAACCCCAGGAGTTAGAGGTGAATAGGTCCCTCTCAAAATCTGCTTTTATCTTCCAGCTACACCTGTTTATTAGGCCCTAGAAACTACATGTTTTCCTAGCCCTACTCTTAAAGGGCACCACCCAGAGGCCAATAAACCAATTAAAAGACTGGCAAATGAAAAATATTATAACTACTGGATCTTCTTCTGTTTGTGTAGTTATATATGTGTTATGTGTGACGTCTATAAAAAAAGAGCTCTAATTAATTGGCTTAAAGAAAAATATTTTTTTGAAGGAAAAGTAAAAGCTGTAATGCCTTTCAGTTCATGTGACTTTAATGTTTGAGAAATAAAAAGTCTTAAAGATTATTGGTAAAACACAGATGTCATTAAAATGTAAATAGGTGGTCTAAATTATGCAAGTCAGGTAGTAGGTTTGCTAGATGTTTTAAGATTGTAAAATGCTTCTTTGGTCTTTGAGAACTGTTCGACTTGCCTACCTTACAACTTGGTAAGGCTTGGGGACATATGGAATTAACCACACCATTAACTATGGTTGTAGGAGTCAAACCTTATTAATACATAGTGCATAATTAAAACAACTTACTAGATTTTACATTAAAATTAAAAATTGTTAAGTGGTATCATTATAACATGTAATTGAGACCACTGACAATAGATTTACATGCAAGGTGTGTAAGAAAATTAAAATGTATTTTTTAATAAAAGATTATACAAAGGCGTAGAAATGTAAATTTTTGCCTAGGGTTAAAAGTTTGTTTTGAATTATATAAGATAAAACTAAAAGTTTAAACAAGTTGTGGAAGGTTTCAAAAAAATTAATCTTGTAAAAAGAAATTCTGTATGGACATTGGCTAAAGTTAAAAGGATATTTTTTTCTGTGAACTGAACATTGGAATAAAAGCACAGCAGGTTTTTCTTAGAGCACTGATTTACTCTTTCACAAAAATCTATAAAGGGTTAGAAAAGGTGTATAAGAATCTCATCTCATGGTCAAATTGGCTAAGATTAGATAGAATTTTCTATAAGGTTTCATAAAAAAGTTGGGGTTGGTGGGCGTGGCGGCTCATGCCTGTAATCCCAACACTTTGGGAGGCCGAGGCGGGTGTATCACGAGGTCAGGAGATGGAGACCATCCTGGCTAACACGGTGAAACCCCGTCTCTACTAAAAATACAAAAAAATTAGCTGGGCATGGTGGCAGGTGACTGTAGTCCCAGCTACTCGGGAGGCTGAGGCAGGAGAATGGCATGAACCCGGGAGGCGGAGCTTGCAGTGAGCCTAGATCGCGCCACTGCACTCTAGCCTGGGTGACAGAGCGAGATTCCGTCTCAAAAAAAAAAAAAAAGTTGGGGTTGACATTAATAATAAACTAATGCAAGGGTGAAATTTGGCTTTCTCTCCCTTGTACAAGATTTTCATGTAATAGTAAAGGATAATGAAAATTTTTCACTTGCCTTGCAGATAGACTGCCAAGGAAAACAAAAAAGAAGACAGGAGACAAATTGTTTGAAAAGCTGTCTTCCCTCTTAATGAGTAAAGGTTTTTGGCCTTGTTTTAAAATTTCTGCGTCATCATTTTGGCAAAATAAACAATTGTAATCTAGAATTATATTTTATAATAGCAAGTGTTTTAAACCTCTAACATATTTAACAGGCTTCCCAAAATCAAACTTCAGTTTCAAGGTTGTCTTTCCTGACCCCTAGCTTTTGAATGCTATAGAGGGCCCCTAGACCATCCAGAAGACAAGTGAACAGGATTAGCTGAGATATTTAGGTACATGGGATTGCCAAAATGATTTTTAATCTTCAGATTATATTTTAGAGAATAATATTATGCTTCAAAGTTATATGGGATTTCTAAAACTCTCATGTCTGAGTATATGCTATCAATCATAATTAACGTTGTTAAGTTGTTGTAAACCACAGAAGTAACCAAATTTCTTTGTCAATTGTGTTTCTAACTGTAACTACACTGGACATTTTTTTATTCACAGATAATTGTTACCTTGTTTTAATTCTCTTCAAAAGATCATTTATAATCATCTATAGAAATTTGACAGGTGTTCTCAAATGCAGGTTTCTGATAACTTTGGAGATTGTGGCTTTGGAATTAAAAAAAAGTACAGGACTCATGAAGAGCTGAAATGTTCATTAATATCAAGCAGAATAATAGTTAATGAAATGGATAGAATTAATAGAAAACTGAAGTAATCTTTTTTTAACTTTTGCTTAAAACATTGCTGATCCTTGGTTTGTTTTTCAGAGTGAAGGAAATTTTTATGATGAGCCATTTACAGTCTTTAATAATTGAGTAAGATATACTCTGTGAACAAAATTTGGAGCATGTTTGTCTCTCTGCCTGATTCCTCTAGAATTTGTAGACTATCTTTGAGTATTCTTCACTTATAGTGATATGATTATTTGTATCTGTGCAATAAGAGTCAATTTTCTTTTGCAACAGGATGCAATTGGAGAAACTGGTTGTTTTACCAAGGCTTTGACTGGAAGGGTATGCTTCATTTTAAGGAATCAAGCTCGACTTGCAGAGCTGATAAAAGCCCCTTGGGAAAACTGGCCTCATACCTTGTCTACACAGTCCCTGTACAGAGTTCCTAACCTGTGGTGAGTTACAGAATGCCACTTTCTAACAGAACCAGGAAACCCATGTTCTTGGGACTTCAAGAAGAGAAGAATTCACCCAACTCATAGTATTTGAGGGTACAAATCCATGGTCGGGCTCGGCTTTAAAAAGTCCTATATGAGATTCCTTGTAGAAAAGAGTTTTATCAAAGTGAATTTTAAAAGCCTATACAAAAATAATTATTCTTGATGCACTTTATGCAAATAATCAGGCCAAGTATAAGACTAAAGTTTATTTTGCAAATAACTCAGTCCTATTATGATTTGTTTTTAACAAAAATGAGGACTGGAGAGAGAGAAATTATGTTTCAAAACTTGTCATACATTTGTCATTAAATTCTAGACTCATTAGTTGTTTTTTTTTTTTTTGCCTACACTTTATACTAACCCTGCTTATTCCTGTGAACCAACTAGCTATCTCCGTCTGCAGCTCAGAAGAAACAAAAAGGGGTGGGTAATATAAAAATCTGGATCAATATTCTAGTTCTGGGCAATTATCCTACAAATCCTGCCAGGTGATAGGAATAAATAGGGTGCCCATAACCCAGAGGTTTCTTTGGGAAAATAGGACCAAGGGAACTAGCAATAAGCCAAGCTCCATGCACCCAAATCTTAGTAGGCATAACTATAGCTACCAGTTATCTGGTCTTGTAGGCATCCTCTAGATTTTTTAGCTGTCCTTACCCCCCTCCTTGTTTAGTTTTGATCCATGCCTTCTGATAACTTATTTTGTCTCTTCTTGCCTTCAGGCCATCGAACTCCAAATGGTCAGGCAACCAGAGCTTCAAATGATGGCCCCTTTTTTACTGGGGATCTTTAGATAGGCCTCTGAGGGACAACTGACTGCCATTTTCTCAAAACAGTGCCCCTTGTCAGCAGCAAGTGGTCAAGATCAGTCTTCCTCCTTTTCCTTATCTTTATTCTAATGGTAGTTAAATGTACTTCTTCAGAGGAGGGAAGGATAGAGGCACAAGATAGGCAAATGCCTAAACAAATAGGGAAGGGTCGCTGGAGAACCTCCAACCCACTGATGTCATTGTGCACATGGGGCTTACCTAAACATGCCCACAGTGAAAAATTCCATCCTTTAACACATGTGCAGTAAGGGAAATCAGTCAATGTGCAGTGGCTCAGACTAATGGCCTGCATGCCCACTGGAAGAATGAGGTGGAGCCACCATCGTTCCTTATGCAGGGGAGGAGGCTGGCCTCTTCAACTTGTGTGTAGCGGCCTGGTATTCAATTTGTAAGGTGAAAACTTACATGCAGGACCCCTCTCTTTGTTGGGAGCTTTCCTTTTGCTTACCTTTAGTGTGTCCATGTGCCTAATTTTTCCTCATTGTGAGACAAGAACCCAGATTTAGCTGAACTAAGGAGCAAAAAATCCTGCATCAATAGAACAGATATTATTATTTATATTTCACAGATCAGAAAACTAAGGCCCAAAGAATTTAAGTAATTTGTGTGCCTAGGGTCACAATGTATCAGTTCAGGGCTCACATTCCCTAAAGTGCCTTCAGATAGTGCCTAAATCACAAATCAAAACTTCTGTCATTCTCATTCTTTGCATTCCTTTGAAAGAAAGCAGGAAGCAAATACCTCTTTCAAACTGAGGAAGCTCAGCGATCTTCTGTTTACAGTCATCCAAGATGGGCACCATACAACTCTAGTTGTAGTCATGCACATAATGGTCTCTGTAAACAGTGCTTCCTGAATTTTTGTACAGGGCACATCCTGCACATCCACATGAGGAATATATGAAGCAACTACTTTTACTCATGCAAAAGCCTAAGTAAGAAGCAGAAAGCAGCAGCAGCAACAGAATTGACATGCTGATTTCCATTTCATTGTGTGGTTTCACAGTAAAGAAAGGAAAAAAGATGAAATCAAACAAAAGTAACTTTTAGAGAAAATCTGTCACTCAGGTTAAATTTTCTCTTACTTGAAATTCACCCTGTATATATTCAATTGAAAAGAATGACATTTGATTGAACTGACTGGGAAAGAAACTGACAAGATACATCCGGATTCAGGCTCTCAAATTTGGTTTATTGTTTAGTGCAGCAACCCCTGAAATTAAATGAACACATACAGGAGACTCATCTTAATGCTATCTGTGGAATCCTCTTATAGGGAGACAGTGCTGTTACAAAGTCCTCCCACAGTTAAACTCCCAGGATGGACTTGATATTCTGCAAAACAGCACAATGGATTTAAGTGAGACTGGAGCTTATTTTTTCCCGTTTTTCACTTAAATTATAAATCGTGTAATTGGATTTTAAAAAGCTCCTTGTGAAGTAATTATGTGTAATCTATTTTCAAGTATTCTTTCTGAGTAAACCTGTAAGAGACAGAAAGTTGTGTTCTTTCTGAGTAAACCTGTAAGAGACAGAAAGAGATATCTCATACTTTTCCTTTCTTAACTGCCACACAGTTCTCTTTGAAACTGTTTCCAATAATGAGTCATTTAAAAGAGAAAATGGGCCTTTTTAGCTTTTGAAAACTTAATGGGAATCACGAGACAAGAAAAGGAGGCCTAATGTTTAGCCAGAGGTAAAATGTAGAGGGTTATATGAGTTTTTCATAGTACCATTAGAAATGCTATCAGAAATAATTAAGCCAACAAAATCTTAAGCATCTATTAGTGTTCAGACATAATGACAACATATATATGTAGCTGTCACGACAAAACAGCAAATAATTCAAAAATTAATTTTGTAAGAGTTATCACAGAAGCAATTCACACACACACAAAAGCACTGAATATAAAAGGTGACCACTACTGGAGCATTTATAGTAAAATACTTGAAATTACTGACAGTGAAATAGCACTGAAATAGATTGTTTGTTTACTGCAGAAAAAAACATTTTAAAATGTAATTTCAGTGTGTTTCCTAATGCTTTCAAAGTAGAAAAGAAAATGTTTTCCATAAGAGTTCACCAGCATACACTGACAACAGTGATTAGATAATATCCTTCTGCTATTTAACAACACAAAAATTATGAGGAGTCATTTAATCCCTCAGATTGTTTAGCTGTGACACTTTTGATGTACAGTACAAGAGATTTAACTATCAGCCAGAAAACAAAAAGATTAACACGACATTTGCACAGCAAATCACAATCACAATCATGCTCCATTTGCCAGACTATTCTCTAACAGCTGATATTCAGCATCTCTAAGTAAGGATAAGTTAGTCAATCAATAAAAATCAAACTCAGACACTACCAAGTGTGTCTATGTAGTATATATTAAATCCTGCAATGATTCCTTTAATAAGCAATGTCTTGGTTGCTTGCTGCATCCCAGGCACTATTACACAACAAGATAACTGAGAGGAGGAGATTAGGCTTGCAGAAGTTAGAAAGACAGCAAACATGTAAGCAATTACAAAGGAAAGTGACAGGAGTGTGGCAGCTAAGTCTGTCTGTGGGGGTCAGGAGAGACTTGGCAGAGGCAGGCACTGTGAAGGAAAGCTATGGGGTATTTTTCTCTGTCTCAAATCATTTCACCAAAAAAAGAGGATGTGAAAATGGATTCCAGATAATCACCTCACTGGCAACTTTAAATCTATGTAAAATATTTTCAATTCAAACTATAAAATGTCAGTCTCGTATATATATGTATACACACACACACATATATACACATATATACACACACACATATATATACACATATATGTATATATATTAATATTAAATATTTAATACCACTTACTCTCTGTTGAACCCTGATTTAAGTCCCTTTAGGGAGTTTGGCTTTGGGAAAACTTTCCTTCAAAACAATCGCACCAGCAGTAATCTTGTAATAACATCTCAGTGTTCACACACTTAATGTTATGGTGGAAATATTAATTAGTCAAGAGATTTTGATAATTTAAATTTAAGTATATGAATAGGGAAAGGCCAGGGAGAAAAGGAGTAAAGTCCAAACTCAGAGACTAATGAGAGGTTTGTAGGAGAACAGTGCATTTAAAGAACTATACAAAGGAACTTGGGTGTGATGGGTTAGTAGCACAGGCACAGTGTATATGAAGAAGTGGACAGAGGCCAGATAATGGAATGCCATTAATGTTTGATACAGAGTATAGGTTTCCTATGAGGTTTACAATGGGGAGCCACGAAAGAATTTTAAATTGATGTATGTAAAAATCACATAGGCCTGAGAACATCTTTCAGATAAAAAAGCAAATTTTGTATTTAAAGGGAATGAAACTAGCATAAAATCACTACTGGTAAGTGATTGGAAAAAAAAAAAAGATCCAATTCTTCGTCTTTTTCAATATCTAACCTTGCAATGTGACTTTGCAGCAACTTCCATCAAGAAGTGGAGTCTCTCCACTTCAGGAATATGAGTTGGCCCTGCTTTAAAAGAAAGAATGTGGCCAAAGTAATGGTGTGCCAGTTCTGAACCCGGGCCTCCCGATATTCATTTTCTCAGAACCCTGCTTTTGCTATGAGAACAAGCCATACTAGCTTGCTGGAGGATCAGACACCACTTGGTTCTCAAGCCAAGTTGTTCCAGTATGACCATCCTAGACCAGTTTTCAGCCAGATACTCTCAATACATTTGAGAAAATCTAGACAAACTTAGCAGAACTGCCTGCACAACCACAGATACCAATAGATACAGGAGTGAGTCCAGCCAAGACCAGCAGACCCTCCCAGGTGACCCACAGACTTGGGAGCAATCATAGATGCTTATTGTTTTATGCCATCATGTTTTGGGGTGGCATGTTGCATAGCAGTAGGTAACTGCTATACCACCCTAACAAATCTTCCCTGATGCATTATGGGTAAACACAAAGATAGAAAATTTTACTTCCAATTGAAAATCAAACATAAACCCTTAGAATACAAACCGATTGAAGTCTTTCTTCTGAAAAATACTCAGGCATTACTGAAGTTCATAATTATCAACATGATCTACCCTTATCAAAACAGTAAGCTTCTTTTTGGAGCATGTTCCTCCCTATTCTTCACAATCTCCCCATTTTACTTTCAGCCAATTCTCTCTCCAGTGCTGCCATGCAGCTCCAGTGCTTCATGGAATTTTTCTGAAGATTCTTAAGCTAAGTTGCTAAAAACTCAGTTTATTACCCCTCCCAGAAGGGTTATCATTTGAAAAGAAGGTAAAGCTTACTACTTATATTTTATTCACAGCACCTAAAACAGTTTTGGTGCAGAGTAGAAACACAAAAATATTTGTTAATGAATTAATGGATCTCTCTCCCTTATTAGCCTTCCCTGTTAAAACTGCTCTCCACTTTCAAAACTATTTCTAGTCTCTCTACCCCTGCCTAGATTCATAAATATTAATCTATTTTTCTTGCCCTCTGAGTCAGGCTATACCCTTTCAATGTCATGTATACTAACTCCCTACTATTTACCACTACAGATGTTAAAATCCTGGCTCTGCTACTGACTATATGTGACACTAAAGAAATTACCTATCCTTTCTATGTCCCAATTTTCTTATTACAAAATGGTAATAACAATATTGCCTGTCTCAAGTAAGAGTAAATTAAATAATAGATGTAAAATACATAGAAAAAACTTGTGGCAGAGTTAAGTACTCAAAAGAGGCTAGCCATTTTTTAAATCTTGCCTATCTTCTTACAAAGATGATGCCAGCTATTCATTTGCACCCTTGCTCTGTCCAGATTGCAACACTGACAGACAGTGACACATCTCTACCCATTAAATGCTGTATATTGTGCTTACTATCTTTTGGGCTCTCAATGTCTAGAATCACCAAAGTTTGTTTCTGACATTTTCTGCTCTCATTGGGAAGAGCAGAAAACCCAAGTCCATCCCTTGTAAACTGAACAGATAAATCTTGTCTTCTGAAGACCTGTGTGTGTCATTCTCTCAGCCCAGAGGCCCTTAAGCATTATTTCCCTTGGCCCCACTTTTGAATTTCTCTCTAGCTTCTCTCATCGTTGTTCATTTATCTCATTGAACAGAAGTATATATTCCTCTCTCGCACTAACACTTCCATTTAATATTCCCATCCTTACCTATTTCTTCTTCCTCCAGGATGTTGATCTATTCCTTTTTCAAATCAATTTATCTTTCTTCACTGACTGTTTGCCCTTGGCCAATAAACTCTTCTGGCCTCTCCTGCCAGAAAAATATTTTCACTTAGTCTGCCACTAAGGTTACTCATTTGCTTTCCTTTCAGCCACACAATTCTAAAAAAAGATGATTTAAATATAACAGCTGCACACATTTCTCTCTTATTTAGTACATGTACCAGCTGGCCCCAAACCCTTTTATGTCATATATGATATGAATCTATTATTTTCCATCAACATGATTTTTATGCAATTGAAGAGCAAACAGAACTGTCGTATCTTTTGCAAAGAAAGAACCACCATTTAACAAATAGTTACCATTAGATTTTGTGCTAAGCTCCTTGAATGTATTAACTCATTGAATCTTCACAACAATCCTATAAGGTAGACAGTGAAAGCATTTCCATTTTACAAATAAATAAGGATACTGAACTTAATTTTTTCTCACTTATCTGTTTATGATCTTGGAGCTACAACTTAACTAAATCTCAGCACCTCAGGCACAAACTGTTAATCAGCCATGTGCCAATCATTACTCTGATGATTGCTCTTTGACTCATGAGCTATCATAGTACCAACACTGCACTGTTGAAGGTCACCAAAGGCCTCACTCCAAGTGCTTCTTCCCTGTTATAACTCCATAAGATTTACAATGGAAATTCTTCCTTACTCTGCATACATTATGTATTGCTTTCCATCTAAATATGGATACCCTTTCCTTCATGGATTACTGTGTTTTATTCCTACCCTTTTTACCTCTCTCTTTCCCTGCCTTATACTGCAGCATAGATACACATACTATTATTTCTCTTGTATTAAGAAAATTACATTCTTTTTTAATTCTGCTTCATTGGCATAGCTACTACCTTACTTTTCTTTTTCACTTCCCATTGAAAAAGAAGTCTATATGTGATAGTTCCACTTTCAAATTTTTCATTCACTCCCCAACCCACTGAAATCTCAATTCTACAAGCACTCCATTGAAACTGCTCTTTCCAAGGCCAACAATAATCTCTAATTGCAAATCCAATAAAACCTGTTCAGTCCTTATCTAACATGATCTGTCTAAATGTTTGATTGGCACTTTAAACTCAATAGACTTAAAAAATGAACTCATTGTTTTCGCCACCTGCCCCTCACCCTGCTTTACCTCCAAGTTTTTCTCTCATGTTTAGCTGAATTTCTGTTATTCCATTTTAATAGGCCCAGGACCTCCTGTAGTTTTCTTCCTCATCTTCCTTTCATTCACCAATCATTTCACCCATCTCATTTCAACCTTGGCAAAAGCCTTCATTAGAGGCTCTTAATTCTGGATGCATGCTAGAATCACCTGGGAAACTGTTTTAGAAATGCCTATGCACAGACCCTAATCCCAGACCGATTTAGAGAATCTCAGAGAGTTCATTAGGCATGGACATTTTCTAAGGCTTCTCAAGTAATTGAAATTGCAACCAGGATTGAGAGTCATAGTTCCATATTTTTGTCAGTCATATAGTCCAAACTCAGACTCTCATCAGCTCTCTCCTAGATTATTTTAATACTTTCTGATTTCTTTGCATGCCCACAACCTCTCTTCTTTAAGACTTTCTAATACATTTTTGCTAAAATCTGTAAAACACAGCTTTACGGAACATCCACTGCCCTGCAATGTTCACATAACTTCTAGAATAAAATTCAATTGCTTTGCATAACAAGCCCATCCAGGAAAATGCTTAAGGTAAAGTGCATACCATATAGTAATTTGCAATATGTTGGAGAAAAACAAACATAAAAAATCAAAATAAATACAAAATGTTCATAAATCTATGTATCCACTTTCCCATTGGTTAGCAATGTGCCATAAAAACAGGGGCATGGAGAAAATATCTTTTGAAATAATTTGAAAGACCATTTTTAAGACTAAGCTTCAGCTAACCCCAAAATTCAATCTAGTCAAACATGCTTGTGCCTAGTAGGAATTCAATAACTGTCAGTTAATTGCCAGATAATGGTAATGTCTATACTACTTTTCCCAATCTCACACAGTGCAAGTTAAAGCAATGAGAAAGAAATCTGCAAGAAATCTAAATATATTTATTTCAATGTTCTCTTCCCAAAGCATTATACATGCACAAAACAAGGACAGGAAGGAAGGAAGGAGAAGGAAGGAAGGAAGGAAGGAGAAGGAAGAAGGAAGGAAGGGAGAGAGGGAGGGAGGGAGGGAGGGAGGAAGGAAGGAAGGAAGGAAGGGAGGAAGGAAATAAGGAAGGAAGGAAGGAAGAAAGGAAGGAAGGAAGGAAGGAAGGGAGGGAGGGGAGGAAGGAAGGGGAGGGGAGGAGGGGGGAGGGAGGGAGGGGTGGAGGGAAGGGAAGAAAGGTAGGAAGGAAAAAAGAAAGACCCTTCTTTGATAGAAATAATAACATTCTACCATGAGTTCTCTATGTGGGTAGCAGGGACAGAAGATATTCAGTATATGTCTCTCCCAACTTTTCACTTTCTCTAAGCAGAGTGTCCAGTGTCATCCTAATTCTCCCCATTAAATTAGTAAGTCAAAGTGAGAAAGGGCTGGATAAGGAACAAATACAATTTGCTTTCTTTCTTTGCATTGCCCTTTCATATGGATACATTATCTATGAATTGAGAAAATGATCAAAACTTTGAAAAGATCAAGTCTCATTTAATCACTCAGTTAATTACTATGTTATTAGTGATTATTATCGAAAGTCACAGTCGAATTGTATAGCATTGGTTGTAAATAGTGCAAGTATTGTTATGGGAAATAAAGAATAAAATCAAAATTTATTTTTATTTTAATCATAGATGCAGATTCTCAGATCCCTTCCTACCCATTAAAAACAATAGCATATTTGAAATCACATATAGTACACTCTGATGTTAAACTGGAAGTTTCTATTGTGTTAAAGCAACAAGAGTGTATAAAAAATTAAGTAAAATAAAACTATAGGATATTATTCCAAAAATAGAGGACTTCAAAAGAATTATCACAAATCAGTCACTCATTGGCCCATAGTCTCACACTGTAATCTCATCCATGTTCCAGCATATTACAATGGATGGATACCAAGTTAATTTTAAAAGGATTACACACACACACACACACACACACACACACACACACACAGTTCATGTGAAAACTAGTGAGATCTGAATTAGGTCTGTATTGAGCTAATAGTATTATACCAATGTCGATTTCCTTGGTTTGACAATGTTATATGGTTTTGTAAAATGTTATCACTGGGTAAGATGGGTAAAGTTTTCAAAGAAACCCTCTGTGCTATTTTTTATAGCTTCCTGTGAGTCTTAATCTTTAAAAACAAAAAAATTTTAAAAAACTTTAAAGGTTAAATTATAGTCATATTTGTGATTTTAATATTTTCATACATATTTTGAAAGATAGAGATCATTAACAATTTTCATAAAATGAATTTTACATATTGCTAGCAAATTATGCCAGTTGTACTCATAGTCAAGAAGGGCAAGTAGCACAAGTGTTAAGTATATCGATTTCAATTGTATCCTAGAAAAGAAGCATTCATATATTGGAACCTTGTATAAATGGCAAGATTTACCATGGATCTTTATTTTTAAAAAAAAGATTGAAGAATTTATGTCATCTTCCCCAGGAATTCAGAGGTTTCCCTGGATAATAACTGAAATGCTTTTAAAATAAAACACAGAAAACAGATCTATAAATGTAATTTATGAAAGAGAGTCCATTTTATATCCCAATTTTATTGACCTTTTCTGAATAGTCACAACATTAATCTACTGGGGATAATCTAGTTAGTATATTTGAAATTCCATGGTTTTTTTTCCATTATATGCATGTATTACACTTGTATATAATACAGAGTTTCCAGTGTTGATTTAAAGAAGTTTTAAAAATGAGAAGCATGATCTATATAATTTCAAATCTCAAACAAACCTAGGACAAATTCATAATTTCCAAAAAGTATAGTTTTTCACTTGGTTACAAAGAAATTAACGATATTCTAATTGATGCAGAAACCCCAGGGCAACTTTTTTTAATAATTTCATATAGTCTTGAGCCATTGTGAAAATCCACTCAAAGCCATCTGATTCATTTTATGCATGATTAAAATGGAGGCAGAAAGTCATTTCATTCCATGAACTTATGAGACAGTGGATTTTAGTTCAATGTGAGATACATACTTTTCAGATTTTATTTTTAACCAATTTTACATTTTTAGTTGCTCTTCCCAGGAAAGTGTCTGAGTAGTGTTTTGGCCTTTGAATATTGTCACAAACTAATAGACCAAAGCTCCCCAGGATATATGGGCCTCCATCCTGGAAACCAACGTATGTCTAATTGACCACGTCAGTGAGTTTTTAGAATACAAGATATTTCCATACCTTCTTCCATACCACCTTCCATGATGGAAATTCCAACAGGACAATTTATGAAGCATCTTCTGAACAGTCTAAAATGAGTAAAACACAGAAATCCCTCTTCTTGCATTCCTTCAAACTATAGGTTTACACAATATTGTTACAGAATGGCTACGCAATTTTCTTTCTTCTCTCCCTTCATATCACAAATGAAACAAAATAAATGTAGTATAAAATTATACATTCTATAACTTAGAAAAAAAAGTACATACATGTTTAAGGCCTTTAAATATTTATGACTTTCCTGTAGAACCAAAACCACAAACGTTAAAATCGCTACAAAAATGTCACAAAATATTGGCCTAACAAATTGTTTGAATAGGAAAACTGTAAGCAAATATTTATAAATTTGAGACTGAGGAAAATGAACAATTTTTTCTATCAACAGATTGAACAAATATATAAGCATTCAAACAGTCATTGGGATCAAGCAAAAGAAAATCTTTTAAAATAAGATAGGACAGTTTTTTAAAAAATACTAGAAGAAATCTAAGTGAATAATATTCAAGCTAAGAAATCAGATACTCACATGCATCCCTGTCAATTTTTTTGAAACTGAAGGCTACCCATTAACTTGACTGCTTACTGCTGATTTCTGTGAAGGGAATAAGTAAACATAAAAAATTAAAGAAAAGCTCACTTAAAAAAAAAAACAGAAAGGGAGAGTGCTCTAGAGGTACAAAGTATTATATAATGAAAATGGTAATCCAGTTCTAACTACTACCTATTTGACAAAGAGCTTCAGCAGGGTGTTGTTAGCCTTAGGGAAGTATGCCAGCTTGTCTATACATTCTTATATGATTGATTTATTCAGATAACTATTACTTGCCAACATTATTACCAATGGATATATATTTCCATTCCTTTAACAAAAGCAACTTTAAGATGTTAAAACATGTAGGCTTTCTGAGCTCCAAGATTAGGATATAAATAAAATTGTCTCAGTCTACACCATGCCAGAGGAAAAGTTCTCAAAGGAAATGTCATTAAAGCCATGTGTAGTCCCACTAGCAAATGAACATAGGACCCAGGAACACATCCAGGACAGAAGGACAGTGCACTTGGGATACAGCTTGCAGAAACAAGAAAAGTAGTCACATCTGGAGCCAATAACTCAACAGGTGACTGTCTCTAACATCACCCTGAAAAAAACAACTCTTCACCAGCTCCGCAGACAGTGACTTCAAATTCTTTTAACAATTTACAAGTTGAACACAGTTCAAATCTGCTGAAATCTTCATGACATAGAAGTTCATGTCTGACTTTCAAAAAGTCTTGATTTCAAGAAGAGGCCATGAAATCCCTTGGAAATAGACTCTTGAGTGCCTCTTTCAAGTGGTATAAAAATCTTCAAGATCACCTCAGGAGTTGTTTCTATGCGTATGTTCAATGTCATCAGCCTTGAGGATCACTTGATTTCTCCTGGGTTAATGGGTTACCTACAAAGGAAGGAGAAAATATAGTCAACATTTCATAACATACCAATAATCTTAAAACTAAACACAAGTAAAAATTAACAGATAACTCAAAATGCTGGTGTTTGCTATATCAAATACATTGCTTAATTTTAAAGGACTAACAGATGCAGGTATTTCCATCATATAAAAATACACTTTTTTCTCATTATCAACTCACAATATTTTTAAAGCCATTTGCACAATTATCCAAATGAATACAACTGTGACTAGAATTATCCCAACTGGTGACAACAATATCCCTCTCAGACCCAGAGAGTGATTCTGGAATCCTTGTTTTTTTGCATAGGCTTGGTGGCCATAACCCAAATATCACAAACACATCATACTAGGCCTCAGCGAAGAAAGACCTTTGTTCCCAGCAACATAGTCACATCATATTCTCAAAAAGCCCTTGGGGATTGGTTCCATACAGTTCATTTTTGAAATAGTTTAAAAATTGAGGGTTTGAGTCAATTATATTTGAAAAATTGTATTTGAAAAATTATGTTTGAAAAAATCTGTTTATGGGGAACAAAAATATCTGAGGAGAGAAACAATAAGGAATAGAAAAATGTTGTACCAAATGTTAAAGGTGCCCCAAATTTTTCATAAAATTGAGTAGAATATACTATTAATGCTATTTAAGTATCAATGAGAAACATTCATACTAACTTCACACCTACTGAAGTCCAAAGACCATTTGTATACAGGAAAAAAGAATAATAAACAGATAGAATACCTGATACATATATACATACATATCTATGTATGCATAGATACAGAGGAAAGCACACAGGGAGAGGGAGAAGAGACAGGGAGAAGGAGGGGAGAGGAAAAGAGATTTTGAGAGAGGGAGAGGATACAGGGAGAAAGAGGGGAGAGGAGAAGAGATTACCGACACAGCAGAAATCGAGATATTTCTGCTGTGTTAATAAATTTCTAATTCTACTCTAATATCAGGCAGGGTATTTAGAGAGTTACCTAACAGTTCTTTTCTAGGAATGGCTAAAACAAAAAGTGATTTTAAAAAATTACTGTCAAAACTTTGATTTTATTCTATTAAGTGACATTGTTACTTGTCCTTTGAAAAACATTGCAAAAGTCTGTTTGGTTTCATTGTTTTCTGATCAATTATTTAAAACATGAATATATTAAACAAAATAATAAGCTAGTTCTAGACTTTTCTATGGCTAGTTTCAAATTATACTACCAAAGGGAGATGCTACAAAAGGCAAAAAAGTGTTTTCATGCATGGAGGCAGTCATCTTATTTCTGTCTCAGTGGTCTGCCAGCACTCCCAAGGAAGGAGTTCTTTGCCTGCGTATTTGAAGTGTCTTACTCCCATGCACAGAACCATGGAAGAAGTTGAGCCAAGGATGGAGGGTTGGAAGCACATGAAGAGCCTATTGAATCTTTGAGATTCTGGGAGCAGGAGATATCTTAGGCATAGCAGCGATCTCATGATCAATTATCAACTATCAATCTGCCTGCCATTCAGGAGTCATCATATACAATTTCTGTGAAGGGCTCCCAAATTGAGTATGAACATGGACCATATTTTCAAAACTAATGCTGAAAAGACCAGAAAAGAGAGGGGAAGATACATGTGTGTGTGTAAAAGATGGAGAGAGGAAATTGAGAGAGAAAGAGAGAGAGAGAGGAAATTGAGAGAGAATAAATGGTTTAGCCTCTGCTGTTCCTCAGTGTAGCCAAATGGAGAAACATGGTGGAAATGAACTGGATGAATGTGGTGCCATGACTCTATGATAGCAAGTGACGTGTCCTCTTGATCCACTTCAAGCTCAGGTTCTAAGTAATCTATTAGTGCGTATAATAGATGCATTCCTATATCTTCATTTATAGCTAAATATTTGACTCTACTAGTTTATATAAAGTTGAGAAATGATCCTCTCAACTATTTATATATTAAAACTCTGCTCTCCTATAATTTTGAAAATAGACATCTAAATTAAAAGCATAATACAAAAGTCTTATGAAACTAAAACAATTTTTTTCTCCATTTCTGTAGAGAAAAAAACATATATATATATGCACACACATAAACATATAAACACCTATAAATAAGGATATAACCCATATCCTCAAAAACATCATAATCATCCATTTTCATGACATCTTTCTATCAGCTAACATAATTGTTAGAGAAAATTTAAGCATGACTAAAAGAAGTAATTGTCTAAATACACATTTCTAATATAAGATGAAAGTGTACAATCTAATACTTGATTTTTTTTTTTTGTTTATTTGACTTTGACCAAGAGGACACATGGTGATTCGGCATCAAGAGCTCTGTATTTAGGCCAGAATGGCAGTATTACCATGAAGATCAAGTATTATAATGTTATTTAACACCTAGCTTTGTCAACACTGAACAACTATAAAAATAAAAGGTCTGGATTTTAGGAGGGATTTTTTTTTGCTTTTGAACATATAAATCTTTAACAAGAGAGCCACTAAAAGTAGAATGAAAGTAGAATGAAAGAATCACACTATTAAATTTAGCCTAAAGCTTCCTCCTTACATATTTTAAGTTCAGCCTAAAGGTTTCTCTGTACATCATAAAATGTAACCTAAATGGAGGTGTAAACACACTGTAGTCCACTCTTATGCCAATCACCGAGTTTTGGCCAATCAAAGGTGGCCAACTGTTCAAACTGTGTTCAAATAAGGCAGATGCTGATCTGTAACCAATCTGGCTGTCTCTATAGCTCACTTCCATTTTCTCTATGTCACTTTCCTTTTCCTGTCTATAAATCTTCCACCACGTGTCTGCACTGGAGTCTCTGAGCCTACTCTTGCTTGGGAGACTGCACGATTCACAAATTGTTCTTTGCTCAATTTAATTCGGCTAAAGTTTTTCTTTGAACAATACTAACAGACATTCATGCAAGTTTAGAGAACTGCATTGAAGGAATTAAAGCCTAACTAATGACTCATCCTTTTCAACACAAAATAAGGATGAACATGTATAAATATCTACCAGCACCCTCCCTGACAACCTCAGGGTTTGCACTAAACAAGATGGGAGAAACAAAGGTTTAAAAATGTATAGGAAAATGATTCTAAATATAGGTACATTATCACCAATTGAAAAAGCTTACTATGCAAGGTCCAAATACTATTTGCAAATAAAATTATTACCTAAAATTAAACAAAAATATCAACCTTTTATGATTTGTATGCTTATTTTAAATAAATATGAGTGACCCAAGTTTAAATTCTGGCATGCTAGGGGGGAAACATATTTTAAATGTCATTTTACCTTTTGTAGACTCTAAACTGGAACACCCTGATATGAAAGATTTGCTTAAGCAATATTTATACAATCCAACATTTTTAAAAAGTATAAGTAATCGTTAATATATCAAATTAAGCATTGCCATATTTTTAGAACTTAAATAATACTCTTTCATTTAAACTATTTTTTGGAAGAGGCCAAGCACTAAGTTATACCTTCTAAGGAAGATTTTTGGCAAGTTTTCAGTATCTAAAAGCAGGAGGTTGCAATAAAATCGGTTTTACAGGATGGGAGATAGCATTTGCTACCATGACTGCACACTATCTTCTTATTCTGAGGGCAATAGATATAAAATACTTCATCAGGGAGAGAAATGGCCCTAGGATTGTTATGGTTGTGCCTTGAGCTTCATGCGCTATAATCACTATCTCAGTAAATTTGCCTTTCCAAAGGCAATATTTTACAAAGCTGTTCTTTTTTATGCAAATCTTATTTGTGTGTGCCGCACACCAGCCAGTTTGGTAAGTGTGTGCTGCACACCAGCCAGTTTGGGCTGCTGAACACATATAAAATGCAGAAATAATAATAGCTTTTCTGTCACAAGCAGGACGCTACCCTGGCAGCAATCAACCAGGATGAAGATGCTAATCTGGTAACATTAAGCAAAAAGTAGTAATTATTTAAGATCAAGGCACCCACTTATCACAGCCCAACAAAACAATTATAGGGCCCTGATTAGACGTCTAAACAACTCATGCTAAAATCATGTCTTTAAGTCTGTTCAACAATTTAAATTGAGAAAATAAAACCTGCTTAATGACATATATGATATTAGTTAAATTTGAAATTAGGTGAACTCAATTATTTATACTGTTTCCATTTTATTGTTTGAGTATTGTGAAATTTCCTCCGCCAATCTTCAAATTAAAGTAACTTACGAAGTTGGAAGGAAATTCAATAATCTTTTTATAAAATTCTTAAATCTTAAAATTCTTACAATCATTATACTGAAGCCTAAAATTCCTTTTTCCCCCCTGTTCAAGTCCTGCTGACTAGGTTATCCGCAGGAGGTAACACTATGGTGAGAGGCATAATAACAAATAGCTCAGGCTTTGTTCGGCAGACTGCCCAGGTTCAAATCCTTGCCTTATCACTTTCTAACACTATGGGGTTGAATAAATTATTTAAACTCGCTGACCCTTGGCCTCCCTGTGTGTAATATGCTATTGTGATTAAATCAGATAATCCAGACAAAGTGCTTGTCCCAGTAAATGCCTTTTAAATATTAGTAGGTGGTAGAAGTAGAAATTCTCAAACAAGATACAAAAGGTGATACATAGGATACCTATTGGAGGGCGGTATTACTTCTTGTTTCTCTAAAAATATTTACTTAATTTTCTGTCGCTTATAATGATTCATCTTGCAATTATTTCTTTTCATAATCTTGTTATGTTAATAATAAAAGTCACATATTAAAAATGAAGCACTGGCCAGGCATGGTGGTTCAGGCCTGTAATCCCAATGCTTTATTTAATTTATTTATTTATTTATTTATTTTTATTTTATTTTTTTGAGACGGAGTCTCATTCTGTCACCCAGGCTGGAGTGCAGTAGTGCTATCTTGGCTCACTGCAAGCTCTGCCTCCTGGGTTCATGCCATTCTCCTGCCTCAGCCTCCTGAGTAGCTGGGACTACAGGCACCCACCACCATGCCCAGCTAATTTTTTTGTATTTTTTTTTTTAGTAGAAATGGGTTTTCACCATGTTAGCCAGGATGGTCTCAATCTCTTGACCTCGTGATCCGCCCGCCTCGGCTTCCCAAAGTGCTAGGTTTACAGGCATGAGCCACCACACCCACCCAATCCCAGTGCTTTAAGAGGCTGAAGCAGGAGGATTGCTTGAGGCCAGGAGTTTGAGACCAGCCCGGGCAACATGGCAAGACCCCTCAAGACTCTACAAAAAAACAAAAATATTAAAAATTAGCCAGTCGTGATGGTGCACACCTCTAGTCCCAGCTACTCAGGAGGCTACAGGGAGGACTGCTTGAGCCCACAAGGTCAGGTCTATAGTGAGCTATGATCTTGCCAATGCACTCCAGCCTGGATGACACAGTGAGACTGTCTAAAAAAAATTGTAAAAATAAAAATTAAGAAAAAATGAAGCACGACTTTGATGTTCCATGAAGGTAGGCGGCCTGTTTTCAATGCTCAGTTCTGCTAATGATTTATTGGGTAAAACAGAAATACTATTAGCATCTGCATCATAGATTGTCTGGGCTGAGAAGTAAATGAGTTAATAGGTTACATGCTTAAAACAGTACGAGGAACCTAATGAGTGCTAAAGAAGTATTAACTATTATTATTCAGATAGCTGTAAATTTTTAGCCATCCAAATGTATTAAATTCCCAGGTTTTGCCTCTGATTGTTTCTGCACATATGTTACTAGTCTTCTCTGATACAGAATTCCATTTTTTTCTAACTCTTTGTCTTTCTAATAAACCAGCTACCATCAGACTTTGCACAAAGGATACATATTTAGGAAGTTGGCACTGCACTTTATCTACACTTAAAAATAAATGGGATATTATTATGCCAAAAAATGCAGATTTGCAAATTTCCCTATTCTTTATTGATGGTTCCTCTGATATTATTTTTCTTTGAGTTCTACCCCATATCCCAGATTTTTTTAAATTTCAGTTGTTCCATTTGCCAGTCTACAACATATTTGTGAAATCACTGCCAAATCTCCACAGCATCAATGTAAATCTTATATGATATTAGCTGAATTAAAAAAATTCTCTTCTCTAATATGTTCATTAAAATCATGTTATGAGGAACTATTAAGCAATATTTATATAATAGAAGTGAAAATGCATTATGAACAATAGAAGTGAAAATGCATTATGAACATTGCAGTCAATTTCATTTTAAAGTTAAATTTTCACTAAAATATCCATGTTATTAGATAAACATTTATTTTTGGACTGATGAGCACTCTTTAAACAACTGGAAGACAAGGAAATGTGGTAATACTTCTAAGGGGAGGCAGAAGGATTAAATGTAGTGCATGGCCGATCCTTTTAAGGTGGCTGCTTAATAACATCACAAATAGGCACAATTTCAAACTAACATTACAATAAATTTAACTTATTCGATAAAGGTAAAAGGGAGAATAGAATACCTTCATCATCCTAAGTGCTGATTTGAATGAACTCTTCCATTCTTTGAATATAATTGCTACTTCACTGCAAATGTATTTTTTTAATGTAGCTCTTACAAGTACGTGAAATAAGCTCTTGCTTCACTTTTTGTGTACTAAATGTGCAATTAAAACATCATTACTCTGCAGTAGCAGGTTTTCTCATTTAAGCTTGAGAAAAGCTGCCATTACATTGGTTGTAACTATATGTGAATGCACTTGTCGTATCTTAAAGCACCTCATGCAATGAGGTATTACGAAACGAAAGACACCTATTGGTCTGGGATATTCACGCATGAGCAAGCTGACCAGACAGCTTTCAGGTAAGGTAAGGCACTATGACACAGTGACATATGAATCACTTTTATAAATATACTCATCTATGTGAAAATTAAGACTATATTTTACTTTCATGATGATGGAGGTGACTCCTAGAGACCTGAAAACCATTGTATTTTCATACCACAGCTTAGTTTTACCTCCAAAGAACTGCTTTTGCTAGATTGGCCTGAACATTTATTTTAACATTGTGAGATATGTTTAATACTTCAGCTAAGATCAACATTTCCACTAAAGGACCTTGAACTATACTCAGTTATCTATTTTATAAATTCTTAAAAAATTCAACAGCTTTGGGTGAGTGGAAAGGGTAATTTCAAACAGCAGCATTTCTGTAGCTAACTGATTATATTTAGGTGTAAATCAGTGTGAGTCTCAGTGTAGGAAGCAAAAAACGAAGAGATTATCCAGACTTGGCATATAATCTTTCTAGACTTCTGGAAAGAAACAGAATACCAGATATGCCTGAATGGGAGAGCCTCATTCTGCTAATCAGGAGACCAGGGGTTTATACCAGTGTTACTACCTGCTAGTTCTAGAACTCTGGATAAGTCACTTAAAAAAATATCTGAAACTTGAGTTTGTATCTACCAAGCACATTGGTTGGAGTCAGTAAGCTTCTAACTCACTTCTTGCCTCCAACTACTATGACCTTTCTTAAGAAACACTACTTCTAAATGGGATAAAATGTCGTTCTGATCACCTAAATTCTTCAGTGGTATAACCACTTTGAAGACTTCATTTTCTAAAAGGCCTAATCATTATATTAGAATGCAGAACTAGTGAGCTTCTACCACATATACAACATCTGTCAATGGCTTTCAGCTTCCTATGCTGTGCAAATGAAGATCTTGACTGGAAATGAATCTTTTGAACAGATGGACCTGCGCTGTTTCTTGGAACTTTGAAAGCTGTACAGTGTGCCTGCCATGAACTCTTCTACGTGACTCATGAAAGTAGATGACTGTTTGCGTTGCCATTTATGCACATTCATCCACTCAGAAGCAGATCAGCCGTTTCTCTCTGGATGACATTCAATGCTAGAAAAACAAAGCATTTTCTGCTTTTTAAGTAGCTAATAAATTCCTTTGACACTTTAAAAAAGCTTTGTTAAGACAAGACTTTGCTTCCCCTTCCCTTGGTACCCCAACACACACACACTGTGTTTGTTTCAGGTGCAGAATCACACACGCAAAATTAAGAGAATGGTGAAAGTCAACAGCATATGGAATAAGGAGAAATCTCTTGAAGACATTCAAAAAATCCTTAAGTCAGGAAAACAATTATTTTAAATGCCTCAAGGAAATCTGAGCAGACTTTTTAAGATATTAATTTTATATGCCAGCATAGTTCATACATTTTTACAGACAGTTGAGATTCTGAACTCAATTCAGAGGTACTTTACCTGCTAAATTTGATATTAAGTTCATTTTTCTAGACTAGCCTCTCATTTGTAAAAGAGTAATTTGAATTGATAGTTTTTATCCACTTTCTGCCAGAAAGCTTTACTTTATAAGTTTCAATCTGGTCAAGAATCACTCTCCTCAAGAATTCCAGTCTCACTACAGAAGCTTTAAAAGTTGTACTTTAAAAAATGAGTTTAAGATAGTTGGAGTTAAGGGTGAAGAAGAGCTGAAACTTGGAAGAAATTCCTTTTCACAGCCTAGAGGGCATTTTCTCTTAACCTCTTTGTTGGTTTGTGTTACAAATACAAATGGCTCTTAGGGACAACCTTTCCTTGAGATACTGAAATCACCTTTGCAAAAACTGTATCAGGGAGAAAATTATGGCAGTTGGGAGGGATCTACTCTAGCCAAACCCTGTCTTGCCTTTGGCATTCAACCTGATCTTAATTATTTCTGGGTTTAAGCCAAGCTAACTTCGGAAGACATTGTTTATAGTTTAAGTAGTAATAGCCTTTCACCAAAACTCAACCACGTTTGTAAAGCTAAGGAAAGTTCACCAGGCTAGAAGGAGAGAGGAGCCTGAATTCTACTAAGGCACAGACATAAACAATTGCCAGCCATTGTTCTGGAGGTCACAATGCATGCAAATTCTCCAATTTCTCCTACAGATAACATCACTGTTGTAGAACCTAATACGGGTCTTTTGAGATAGCTTATCAGGGTTTTTGCAAGCCTGACACCAGTGGCTCCACCTGGACCCACCAACCGCTCCCGTGGCCCCACCCAGAAGCAATTCGGCCCACAGGAGGACCATTTCCCACACCTGTATGACTGCATCCCCAACCAACAGTAGCAAGCAATCATTCCCTAGCCACTCCCACCCCTTCCCCCAAACTATCTTTGAAAAACCCTAGCCCCCAGATTATCAGAGAGCTTGATTTGAGTAACAGCTTCATCTCCTGTGTGGCATGGCTGGCCTCTGATCAATTAAATTCTTTATTGCAATGCCATGGTCTCTATGAATTGATTTTGTTTGTGCAGCGGGCAGGAAGAACCTTTAGGGCGGTTACACACCTGTCTGAATGAAGAATATGTTGCTGTCACTTAAAAGGACTTGATGTAACTTGTGAAAGGACAAAAGTAGTACCAGAAGTTTGTGAGAACATGCCAGAAGCAGCACACGGAGATGGAGCATTCTCTCCTCTCCATCCCCATCATCTTCCATAAGATTAAGAGATGATCATTCTATATGTGGTAAATCTTTTATTTAAAAAATCCCCTTCTGTAAATTTCAAACTAAAATCCATTTTCTGAAGGATAGGGCAACATAGATGGTGATGTTTAACACATTGGGTGCTTTTGCTTTTTTTTTTTTTTTTCCGGTTTCCTAGATGTAATTCTTTTTGGGCTTTTCTGGTAACAACCACCATAGTTCAGTAATTCTGAATTTCCAAAGTGTATCAAAATATAAATGCTTAAATCTAATTATTTGTAATACTTAGATGCAGGTATGAAATAATATCCAATTATGGGGCACTTTAAATATATAAAGAATGGACCACTAGGTAAGAATGCAGCCTTTATTTGGTTTATGGAGATGAAGCGAAAGTCTGATGGCTCAGTACTTTTCATGCTTATTTCCAAATAATAGTGCTTTGAACACTAACAGAAGTCCAAGAATACACCCAGATTTTTGTAGTATCCATTTCCTATTTTGGGGAAAACAATACTGCAGAGCCATTGTAGTGACATAACATAATGGCTCTTTGTGGCCAATTATTTGTTCAGTGTATAGGCCTCACGTCAGTTTAAAGAATGATGCCTCTCTCTATTTTTTAATAACAATAATCCAATGCCTTTCTTTACCGACCACTGAGGCAGTTCTTTGCCCTCTGACTCCCTAAAGCTGTACCAAGTTCATTGTACCCTCTGAAATCAGGGGCACGTAAATGCTAATGGTAACCACAAGAAAGAGTAGGTCATAGTTAATGCTGTTAGCACCATGTACACACCTGCTGCTTTGTGAGCAATAAACCAAGACGGGAGCTCATTTCTGGAGTTGTTTTGAATCTTTACTTCTCAATGAAACTTCTGTCCCTTCCTTAGAATCCGACCAACACTAGGATTCGCCACAACTAGTGCTCCAATAGGGAGCCAAAACTTTTTTGAGTGTGGAGAAATCAAAAATTGTCATCAGGCACAGCAGAAACCTTCTCTTTCTACTTCTCCATTCGAACTTGAAGAGTTTTACATGTTTGCCTAAGGAACAAACACATGTCAGGCACTCCACTGTTTAACAGATTATTACAGAAAGCAAACCTGGGAGAAAGGGGACATTACAACAAGCATAAAGGGACAACAAGACAGTAATGTCCTTTACCTCCAAAAAAGCTCACAATGGGGATAGATTTGTATCTCTCTTAGAAGATTATATAATCTTAGTACATCATTTTTTAATTTTAAAGAGACACACACCTTTAAATGGGACTAAAATAAACAGTTTTTACAAGAAATTTTAAAAAAGGACAGTAAGCACTTCTTGTGAATATTTGGGGAGCATTCTGCACAAACCTAAGAAAAAAGTGTATTAAAAGCAAGGAAGAAAGTACACAGAATTCAAGAGATAGTCATCTAAGCATAAAAGTGTAAAATAATTGTAGAAACAATATTAGGTAGTAATAATCAATTATAATTCAAAGATAAAATACTTGTGATCTTAACCATTCATAGCCTTGCCTGATCATCCATGCCTAGAGTGATTTATAATTTGCTGAGGCAGGAATTTGAACCATACACACTTTAATGGAACCAAGTCATTTAATCAACATATGGGTCTAGTCAACCCTGGGTGGCATTCATTTTTCAAGCCAACTTTGTTGCTCGCTAATCATTATTAATTATGTAATCCTCATTAACAGTCAGAATGAGATTCATGACATTTTTCAGTTGTAACTTATGATATTTTATAGATATAGATAGATGTTTAAAAGTTTTATTGGCCAGGTGTGGTGGCTCACGCCTGTAATCCCAACACTTTGGGAGGCCAAGGTGTGTGGATCACCTGAGGTCAGGAGTTCGAGACCAGCCTGACCAACATGGTGAAACCTCATCCCTACTAAAAGTACAAAAAATTGGCCAGGGATGGTGGCGGTTGCCTGTAATCCCAGCTACTCTGGCGGCTGGGGCAGGAGAATCGCTTGAACCCGGGAGGCAGAGGTTGCAGTGAGCCAAGATCACGCCACTGCACTCCAGCCTGGGCGACAAGAGTGAGACTCTGTCTCAAAAAAAAAAAAAAAGTTTTATTTATACTCCCTTTTCCAAAGTACTCCAATGATATCAAAACATACTATTTGAATTTCCAATATTTGAAGAATAATTCGGTAGTTGAGAGAAAAATCTGTGTAACAATAATAAATTAATAAATCATATGCAAATTGGCTATTAATAATAATTTAGGCTCTGACAATAGAGGGGTTTTGGTTGTATAAGTTAAAAGTAAAGTAAAGCACTTTCTACATAAATTTGAGAGGTTGGAATAGTTAAAACTAATAGCAAGAAAAAAGACTAATCATGTAATTAGTAGAAAAATATATTTTCTAATTTTGAAAATATTTGTGTTATTGAGCAATTAGAAAATACCCCTGTTTTCTTATCACTGCTAATCCTGGCCTCTCCCTCCTAAACCAGAAAATGTAAGATTTAAATGATGGTTTGAGGAAGAGTGGAACTTTTGTATTCTGGCCAGAGTCGAGTCTAGATGCCTTTATTTAGATATATCAAAGCCAACACAGTTGTGAAGTGGGTCCGTGTTATGACTTGCAGTGGACACATGTAGCTGAAGATAAATGATAAAGACTGAGAAAATTTAGAAGAATTTCAGTTTTTTGGGTTTTTTTGTTTTTAAGAAAAAGCAAGTCGCACATGAAGAAATACATCATCTACATATTTCCAATCCTCCATTTTCTTTACGTTGTTCAAAAACATAGAAATGTTTTCAGGGACTTTTTAAAAATTTCATATATACCCATTGAATACTTTAAGAGTGGAATAACTTTTTCCTATATGTCTCATCTCTAATCAGTTTCTAATCATCTTTCTAATCTATTTCCTACTCTCGGTCCCACTACTACACTCCTTATTCCACCTGGTGTGTAAAATTGCAATAATGTCCTGACTTGTCTTGTTCCCTGCTGTTCCTCCTTCTCTTTGCCACCATCATCCTGAAAAGAAAAATCTATAATGCTATCCTATTACAGGAAGAAACATAGACTTATTTATGATATATAAGATCCTTCATGATTAGACCCCAAACACCCAGCTTCATCTCCCCTTCTTCCCAGTGTCTCCACAAAACATGCATGCTCCACTCTAGTTGTGCCTATTTAATCCTAGCACTTGATGTGCCCATTCATGTCCCCTGATCTTTGTGTTTGTTTTAGCTTTGCCTAAAATACACTTGTTTCAAACCCCAGAAGAAATGTGGCCACTTCATGATTTATCCAATCAGCACTTTGTCATAGTTCTATTATAAGACATATTTCATCATATTATGATTATTAATCTGTTTCTCTCACTAAGATACGAGGTATTGGAGAAAAAGAATATTAGCATACATTTTGTTTCCTCAGTGCTAAGCAGCATATCAGGCACATAAATGATGCCTAATATTTATTAAATGAAAGATTGAAATAATGGATGCATGGAGAGATGAATAAATAAATGAACACGTGAATGAATTAAGGAAAAAGGTGATAAGTAATTTCAGAAGAAGAAAAGCTAGAATCAATATTTGGATTCTCTGTAAACAGCAAAGGGGGTGATTAGGTGACCCAAACGGTCAGTTCCTCAATTTTTAATTTTTCTAGGATTATCCCTGTGATTCTGCAATTTCAGAATTTGAAATCATAGATATGCATGGGTCCTGACATTCACCTTCACATTTTCACCTCAGATATTTAAATTTATTCTCATTTGGAAAAGGTCTGATTTTAAAAACAAAATTAATTCATGAAAATAATAATGCAAGTAGATAATAGCAATCTGTGATGCTCTAATTAGTCTTAGACTAATCACTTGGGATGTGGAAAATGTCCAAATGAATGCATCAAGATTGATGCTGGCATATTCATTACGGTTAATATTTCAGTTAGAAGCTATCCCATTAAAAAATACACCTATCTCCTGAGTAATTTCCATACAGCTGCTTAACACTGTCAGGAAATTTTTCTCATGAAATATTTCATGAGACAATTACCCTACACCAAGGAATTATATGCTCACTTGACATCAGATATGGTGGTGCAAATGAAATAGCATCAAATTTCCTATAATAGAACACAGTAAACAAATACCACAATGATGGGCTCACCATTGCCCCCAAATAATATTGTGCATGCAATCACTTATGTGCACGCACACAAACAGAATTATGTACCGTATATATTACAGTTCAGGATGCCTGACCTCTCTCCTGCTTTATTTTTCCTATCAAATCTGGAGACTAGTATTTTTAAAGCATGTATGTGGCATGATTTTTATTTTTTATTGTTGATAGTTTGTTTTGGGGTTTCCCCCTCATAATAGTTTCTGAATGTGGAACTGCATGAACAAAGAGAAAACACATTTTATATATTTTTTTCTTTTCTCTTTCCTTTCTTTCTCTTTCTTTCTTTCTTTCATTTTTCTCCTTCTCCCTCTCCCTCTCCTCTCTCCTTCCTTCCTTCCTTCCTACTTCAATACTTTTGGGGGAACAGATGGTTTTTGGTTATGTGGATAAGTGCTTTAGTGGTGATTTCTGAGATTTTTGTACACTCATCCCCTGAAGAGTGTACACTATACCCATTGTGTAGTCTTTTATACCTCACCCCTCTCCGTCCCTTCTCCCCGAGTCCCCAAAGTTTATTGTATCATTCTTATGCCTTTGTGTCTGCACAACTTAGCTTTCACTTATAAGTGAGAACATACGATGTTTGGTTTTCCATTCCTGAGTTACTTCACTTAGAATAATGGCCTCCATCCAGGTTACTGTGAAAGAAATTATTTCATTTATTTTTATGGCTGAGTAGTATTCCATGGTGTGTGTGTGTGTGTGTGTGTGTGTGTGTATACACCCAGATGGGTGTGTGTGTATATATATATGTATGTATACACACACACACACACACACACACACACACATACACATACAGCATTTTCTTTATCCATTCATTGATTGATGGGCATTTGGGCTGGTTCCATATTTTTACAATTGCAAATTGTGCTACTATAAACATGCATGGGCAAGTGTCTTTTTCATATAATGATTTCTTATCCTCTGGGTAGATACACAGTAGTGGGATTGCTGGATCAAATGGTACATCTACTTTTAGTTCTTTATGGAATCTCTACACTGTTTTTCATAGTGGTTGTACTAGTTTACATTCCCCCCAGCAGTGTAAGTGTTCTATTTTCACCACATCCATACCAACGTCTATTATTTTTTGATCTTTTAAATTATGGCCATTCCATTGTGGTTTTGATTTGCATTTTCCTGATAATTAGTGAGGTTGAGCATGTTTTTATGTTTGTCAGTGATTTGTATATCTTTCTTTTTTGTCTATTCATGTCCTTAGCCCACTTTTTGATGGGATTGTTTGTTTCTTGCTGATTTGAGTTCCTTTATAGACTCTGGATATTAGCTTTGTTAGATGCACAGTTTGTAAGTATTGTCTCCCACTCTGTGGGTTGTCTGTTTACTCTGCTGATTATTACTTTTGCTATGTAGAAGCTTTTTATTTCAATTAAGTCCCATCTATTTATCTTTGTTTTTGCCACATTTGCTTTTGTGTTCTTTGTCATGAACTCTTTGCATAAGCCAGTGTCTATAAGAGTTTTTCTGATGTTGTCTTCTAGAATTTTTATGGTTTCAGGTCTTATATTTAAGCCTTTGATCCATCTTGGGGTGATTTTTGTATAAGGTGAGAGATGAGGATCCAGCTTCAGTCTTCTACACGTGGCTTGCCAATTATCCCAGCACCATTTGTTGAATAGGGTGTCCTTTCCCCACTTTGTTTTTGTTTGCCTTGCCAAAGATTATTTAGCTGTAAGTATTTTGCTTCATTTCTGGGTTCTGTATTCTGTTCCATTGGCCTTTATGCCTAATTTTATACCAGTACCATGCTGTTCGGGTGATTATAGCCTTGTAGTATATTCGAAGTTCAGAAAATGTGATGCCTTCAAATTTGTTGCTTTTGCTTAGTCTTGCTTTGGCAAAGCAAGTAACTTGGATGGAGTTGGAGGCCATTATTCTAAGTGAAGTAACTCAGGAATGGAAAACCAAACATCGTATGTTCTCACTTATCAGTGAAAGCTAAGCTATGCAGACACAAAAGCATAAGAATGATACAATAAACTTTGGGGACTTGGGGAGAAGGGTTGGAGAGGGGTGAGGTATAAATGGCTACACATTAGGTATAGTGTACACTCTTTGGGTAATGGGTGCACAAAAATCTCAGAAGAGTTTCTCTTTTTTTTTTTTTTTTTGAAAAAGCAAGTTGCACGTGGGGAAATATATTATTTACACATTTCTAATCTTCCATTTTCTTTACATTGTTCAAAAATATAGAAATGTTTTCAGGGACTCTTTTTTTAATTTGATATATACCCATTGAATATTTTAAGAGTAGAATAACTTTTTTCTATATGTTTTATCTCTAATTGGTGGGGTCTTTTTTGGTTCCATATGAATTTTAGGATTTTGTTCTTCTAGTTATATGAAGAATGATGGTGGTATTTAGATAGGAAGTGCATTGAATTTGTAGATTGCTTTTGGCAGTATGCTTATTTTCACAATATTGATTCTACCCATCCATGAGCATGAGATGAGTTTCTATTTGTTAGTGTCATCTACGATTTCTAGCAGTGTTTTGTAGTTTTCCTTGTAGAAGACTTTCACCTCCTTGGTTAGGTGTACTCCTAAGTATTTTATTTTTTGTGCAGCTATTGTAAAAGATGTCGAGTTCTTGACTGGATTCTCAGCTTGGTCACTATTGGTGTATAGCAGTGCTACTGATTTGTGTACATTGATTTTGTATCCTGAAATTTTACTGAGTTCATTTTCAGATCTAGGAGCTTTTTGGATGAGTCCTTAGGGTTTTCTAGGTATCCAATCATATCACCAGTGAACAGTGACAGTTTGACTTTATCTTTACCAATTTAGATGTCCTTTATTTCTTTCTCTTGTTTGATTGCTCTGGCTAGGACTATGTTGAATGGAAGTGGTGAAAGTGGACATCCTTGTCTTGTTCCAGTTCTCAGGGGGAAGAATGCTTTCAACTTTTCCCTGTTCAGTATAATTTTGGCTGTGGGTTTGTCATGAATGGCTTTTATTATCTTAAGGTATGTCCCTTCTATGCTGATTTTGTTGAGGGTTTTAATCATAAGGCGATGATAGATTTTGTCAAATGCTTTTTCTGAGACTATTGAGATGATTATGTGATTTTTGTTTTTAATTCTCTTTATGTGGTGTATCACATTTATTGACTTGCATATCTTAAGCCATCCCTGCATCCCTAGTATGAAGCCCACTTGATCATGGTGGATTATCTTATTGATATGCTGTTGGATTCAATTAGCTAGTATTTTATTAAGAATTTTTGCATCTATGTTCGTCGGGGATATTGAACTGCAGTTTTCTTTTTTTGTTGTTATCTGGTTTTGAAATTAAGGTGATACTGGCTTGATAGAATGATTTGGGAAGGATTCTCTCTTTCTGTACCTTTTGGAATAGTTTCAGTACAATTGGTGCCAAGTCTTCTTTGTTTTATAGAATTCAGCTGTGAATCCATCTGGTCCTGGACCTTTTTCTTGACAATTATTTTATTACCATTTCAAACTTGCTGCTTGTTATTGGTCTGTTCAGAGTTTCTATTTATTTCTGGCTTAATCTAGGAGGGTTGTATATTTCCATGAATTTATCTATCTCCTCTACGTCTTCTAGTTTGTGTGCATAAAGGTGTTCATAGTAGCCTTGGATGATCTTTTGCATTTCTGTGATATCGGTTGTAATATCTCCCACTTTGTTTCTAATTGAGCTTATTTGGATCTTTCCTTTTGTTGGTTAATCTTGCTAATAGTGTAACAATTTTGTTTATCTTTTCAAAGAATCAGCTTTTTGTTTCGCTTATCTTTTGTATGGTTTTGTTACAATTTCATTTAGTTCTGTTCTGATCTTTGTTATTTATTTTCTTCTGCTGGGTTCGGGTTTGGTTTATTCTTTTTTCTCTAATTCCTTACCGTGTGACCTTACATTGTCTATTTGTGCTCTTTCAGACTTTTTAATGTAGGCATTCAATGCCATGAACTTTCCTCTTAGCACCACATTTGCTGTATCCCAGTGGTTTTGATAGGTTGTGTCACTATTATCATTCAGTTCGAAGAATTTTTTAATTTCCATCTTGATTTCATTGTTGACCCAATGATCGTTCAGGAGCAGATTACTTAATTTCCATGTATTTGCTTACTTTTGAGGGTTGGTTTTTTTTTTTCAGTTGATGTGCAGTTTTATTCCAACTGTGGTCAGAGAGAGTACTTGATATATTTTGATTTTCTTAAATTTATTGAGATTTGTTTTGTGGCCTATCATATGGTCTATCTTGGAGAATGCTCCATATGCTGATGAATAGAATGTATATTGTGCAGTTTTTGGATAGAATATTCTGTAAATATCTGTTAAGTCCCTTTGTTCTGGGGTATAGTTTAAGTCCATTGTTTTTTTGTTGACTTTCTGTCTTAATGACCTGTCTAGTGCTGTCAGTGGAGTATTGAAGTCTTCCACTATTATTGTGTTGCTGTCTGTCTCATTTATTAGGTCTAGCAGTAATTGTTTAATAAATTTGGGATCTCCAGCATTAGGTGCATATACATTTAAGACTGATATTTCTCTGTTGGACTAGTCTTTTTATCACTATATAATGTCCTTCTTCCTCTTTTTTTAATTGTTGTTGCTTTAAAGTCTGTTTTGTCTGATATAAGAATAGCTATTTCTGCTTGCTTTTGGTGTCCATTTGCATGGAATATCTTTTTCCACCCCTTTGCCTTAAGTTTATGTAAGTCCTTATGTGTTAGGTGAGTCTCTTGAAGACAGCAGATACATGGTTGGTGAATTCTACCCATTCTGCCATTCTGCATCTTTTAAGTGGAACATTTAACATTTAGGCCATATACATTCAATGTGAACGTTATTGAGATGTGAGGTACTATTCTATTCATCATGCTAGTTGGTGTCCCAATACCTTCTTTTTTTTCATTGTGTTATTGTTTTCTAGACCCTGTAAGATTTACGCTTTAAAAAGGTTCTATTTTGGTGTAATTCAAGGTTTTGTGTCAAGATTTAGAATTTCTTTTAACAATTCTTATAGTATTGGCTTGGTAGTGGCAGATTCTCTTAGCATTATTTGTCCAAAAAATATTTTATCTTTCCTTCATTTATGAAGCTTAGTTTCACTGAATACAAAATTCTTGGCTGATTTTTTTTTCACTTAAGGAGGCTAAAAATAGCACCCCAATCCCTTCTAGCTTGTATAGCTTCTGCTGAGAAATCTGCTGTTAATCTGATAAGTTACCTGATGCTTTTGCTTCACAGCTCTTAAGATTGTTTCTTTCATCTTGATTTTAGATAACCTGATGACTATGTGACTAGACAATAATCTTTTTGTGATGAATTTCCCACTTGTTTTTTGAGATTCTTGTATTTGGATATCTGGATCTCTAGCAAGACCATGAAAATTTTCCTCAATTATTTTATCAAATAAGTTTTCCGAAGTTTTAGATTTCTTCCTTGGGAGCACCAATTATTCATTTGTTTAACATAATCTCAAACTTCTTGGAGGCTCTATTAATTTTTAAAAATTTTTTTCTTTGTTTTTGTCAGATTGAGTTAATTTGAAAGCCTTGTCTTCTAGCCCTGAATTTCTTTCTTCTGCTTATTCAATTCTATTGTTGACACTTTCCAGTGTATTTTGCATTTCTCTAAGTATGTCTTTCATTTCCAGAAGTTATGGTTATTTTTTATTTATGATATCTATTTCTCTGGAGATTTTTCATTCACATTCTGTATTATTTTTTAAATTTCTTTGTTTTCACCTTTCTCTGGTGTCTCCTAAAGTAGCTTAATAATTGACCTTCTGAATTCTTTTTCTGGCAATTCAGAGATTTCTTCTTGATTTGGATCCCTTGCTGTTGAGACACTGTGATATTTTGAGGGTGTTATGGAAGCTTATTTTATCATATTACCAGAATTATTTTTTCTGGTTCCTTCTCATTTGAGTAGACTATGTCAGAGGAAAGATCTGGGACTCAAGGGCTGCTATTCAGATTTTTTATCCTATGGGATGATCCCTCGATGTGGTACTCTTTCCCTTCTCCTAGGGATGGGGCTTCCTGAAAGACTGCAGTAACTGTTATTGCTCTTCTGGATCTAGCCATCCAGCAGAGCTACTGGGCTCTGGACTGGTACTGGATAGTGTCTGCAAAGAGTCCTGTGATGTGATCCGTCTTCAGGTCTCCCAGCCACGGATACCAGCACCTGCTGTGGTGGATGTAGCAAGGGAGTGAATGAAATTCTGTGGGGTCCTTCACTGCAGTTTTCTTTAGTGCACTGGTTTTTCCGAACACTGATTATGCTAGCAGTGAAGCTGTCATGTGGATGGACTCAGGACCTCTAGTTAGCCAGGATGTTATAGGCAGTGGAATTAGCTGGTGTATTTTCCTTCCTCGGAGGAGGGTTGTTCTAAGTTGGTATAATATCTTGAGTTAGTTGGCCTCCAGCAAGCAGGTGGTAGTTTCAAAAGAATATCAGCTGCAGTAGTACAGGGGAGACAGAAGCTTGCCCTCAGGTCGCCTGAATAAGTATTGGGTTTCTCAGGCAATGGGTGGGGCCATAGAGCTCCTACAAGCTTATGTCTTTTGTCTTTGCCTACCATGGTAGGTAGAGAAAGAACATTAGGTGGGTGCAGGGTTAGGTGTGTCTGATCGCAGACTCTCCATGGGCAGGGCTTGCTGCAGCCACTGTGTGGTATGGGGGTGTGGTTCTCAGGCCAATGGATTCATGTTACAGGGGGATTATGGCTGCCTCTGCTGCTTCATACAGGTCACCAGGTAAGTGGGGAAAGCTGGCAGTGACAAGAATCACCCAACACCTACACAGTCAACAGGCCAGTCTCATTCCTGCCATGCTCCCCCAACAGCCAACAGAGCCAAATTTATATACAGGCCTTCAGTGTGCAGGGCTGAGATCTTGCCCCAGGCTACAAGTCTTCCCTCTGAAAAAGCAGGCAGGGATTTCAGGCTTTGCCCCTCCCTGTCTGTTGTGGCTTCTGTGCTCATATCTGCACTTCCCATTTGCACCCCCACCACAGGATTCTGCCCAGGAAATTTGCACTCAGTTGAAATTATTACAAAGTTCAACTGGAAGTCTCCTTCTCCTTGTGGCCCTTCCCCAATTCCATTGACTGCCTTCCCCAAGGACCCCTGTGAGATTAAGTCAGAAATGGCTTCCCTGGGGACTAGGAGTACCTACAGGATTCTTCCCACTGCTTCTTCTACTTTCATATCTTGCTCTGTTCTCTAAATTTGTTTCAGCTCTAGGTGAGGTTAAATCCTTCTCCCATCATCTGGTTTTTCAGTTTCCCCAGTGAACAAGATGGAATTTACCCCTCCAAACTTGGGTCCTGAGTTTTTTGTCTGTCTTATGGAGTTTAAGGCAACAAACTACATCTTGTGAATTCTTTTGGTTTTTCTGATATGTTCCTGTGGTGGTTCTTAAAGCAAAAGTTTACAATGTTAGTCTCCACATGCTGTTCTGTCTGTCCAGGTGGGAGCTGCAAGTTAGTCCTACCTCCTATCTTCCATTTTCCAGCAGTTAATTTTTGCTTAGCAGAAGTACTATGCATTTTTTGGTTTAGACTAGGACCAAAAAATTGAGCTTTGGTTAAAACTGCTGCTCATTCTGTTACTCAAGGAATCCTGAAACCCTGTTCATTCTTCTTTTACTTCCACCTCTCAGATCATAACTGTTGGCATCAGTAGACAACTTAATAAACTTCCATGTTCTTTTGTAAAACCCCCAGAATTATTCTGTGAGATAGTCCCCATTTATGATTTACTGCTATTAATATTATTAGTCTTTGTTACTAATTATCATTATCCACAGTTTACAGTTGAGGACACTGAACTTCAGAAAAATTAAGTGAAACTTCCCAAAGATGCAGGGAAGCAGGAGGAGATAGTCTGGGGAAAGGATTCTTAGTTTTGGGCTTCAAAACCAGTGAAACAGGTTATGTGTTCTAGGTTCTTCTATTTCTTCATTGAGCTGATATTTATTGAGCATGCACTAAGTGGGAGGTACTGTCCTAGGTGTGAAGAAAAAGATAAAAATCACTCCTCTATGGAGTGACTATCTACAGAGGCAGGCAAACAACAGACATAATACCTAAAATTTTCATGTATTTTAGGCCCTGACAAGAGAAGAATTAAGTCGAGAGAGAGGGACTTTTGAGACAGGGATGTACAATCTTAGTTGGTGTAGATGAGGAAGACTTGCTGAGAAAGTGAGGTTTCAGTAAGAGCATATGGAGATAAGAGAGCCAATCAAGTTGGTAGCTGGGAAAAGAGCATTTTAGGCAGAGGTAACAGCATCTGCAGAATACCAGAGATGAGAAAAGTACAAAAGGGTGGTGTGGTGCCAGTGAAATAAGCAAGGAAGAAAGTAATAGGAGATGAGATCACAGGTTTTCATTTGTCTGTTTACTTCCTTGTTTATCCGATGAATAACTCACTGAATTATTCAATGAATCTTACTGTGCTACCACGTTACTTACTAAGGCTAAACCATAGGCAAAAGCAGACATAGTCCTTGCTCTCATGGAGTCACACTAAAAAGAAATGCAATGAAGTTTCCAGTAACACACATGACTTTAAAACTTCCTCCCTCAGAAAGCCTCATGCTTGGAATTGAAACTGAATAGAAGTTGGATGGGCATGAGAGACAATGCAGACCTCTATTTATAAGTCCTGGAGGCCAGTGTTCTCTTCCTTCTGTTCAGATGGTGATGGTTTGCAATGTTTTGGGGAGAGACAAGGAGGTTCAGATGGTGATGGTTTGCAATGTTTTGGGGAAGGACAAAGTGGAGTGAGCAAGTGATTGTGTGTGTGTGTATGTGTGTGTGTGCGTGCATGTGTTAAGCAACAGAAGATTTTCCTGCTAAATGTTTTCAGCTGACTGATGGGAGAAAAGTCCTGAATGCGTGGTTTATATTCACTTAAATTTTAGCTATATTGAAATATTCCTTAGTATAGAAAACCAATCTAGAACAAGAAGTCTGTCCATGAGGAAATCTTTGAAGGCATACCCCCATCTCTTATACACTCAATCTATTCAGCTGTTCTTGGGTTAATGAAATCCAAGAGAAACTGAGCTCAGTCATGAGAAAACATGCCATATCTTGGCTTTTAGGGGGTTCTGAAAGAAAGAAAGAGATAAAAATCTAAACTAATATTTGAAGCACAGAGAAAGGAATATATTAGGCCCTATCCCATTTATGGCAAACTGGTTTGAAATGTGCAGCAGAGACAAAGCCAAAAATTACTTGGTTCAGTTAGGCTCTTCCTACTCAAATATTTATTTTCATGACTTGGAGGCTATATAGCCTGGGTTTGATCCCAGCTCCACTGCTTACTCACAATGTAACTTAGGCAACCTCTTTTTATTTTTTTTTTATTGAGGTAAAAATATACATATAGATTTTACCATCTTTACCACTTGTAAGTGTACAGTTCAGTGGTAATAACTACCTTTATATTATTTTCCCCTTCATCACTCCTTCTTTCCTTCTGCCAACTACCAATATACTCACTATTTTTATGAGTTCACAACGTCTTTATGCCTCAATCTCCTCAACTGTAAAAGGATGATAATAATCAAGTCTTTCTTATGGGGTGGTTGTAAGAATTAAATGAGCTAGTATGTATAAAGTTCTTGGAGTTGTGTTTGGCCACAGTGAGAACTTAATAAGTGTTAGTTAGAACTTAATTAGAGTTAACTAACTCTTGTGAAAATAGAAGTAGTAGGCAGGCACTAATACAAGCAGGAAGTCATTTATGTGGTTTCCTCCTGAGGAATTAGCCCTTTTATAATTAGAAAATATCCTTCCTTAGCAATAGTATTTGCTGCAAATTCTTTGGTATTGATATTTGCATAGTGTATCTTTCCCATTATTGTCTTATTTTCCATTTTTCTTAATTCTTACAGTTTGGATGTATCTCTGTTAAACAGCATATACTTGTGTTTCGGTCTTTTGATCCAGATTGACAATCTTTGTATTTGCCTTTCTTAAAAAGTTTATTTTATTCATAATTGACACATAATAATTGTACATATTTATGTGATACAGTGTGATGTTTCCATGTATATATACATTACATAAAGATCAATTCAAGGTGATTAGCATATTCATCATTCTAAACATTTATTAGCTTTCTAATTGAATTATTTACCCCATTAGCACTTGATATAATCACTCATATATCTGAGTTACGCTACCATTATTGATTAATTTCTATTTATTCCACCTGTTCTAGATTTATTTTCTCTCCTCTTTTGCCTTCTTTTCTATTGTTTTTATTAGTCCATTTTTTTTAGTTGACATGGAAGTTATACATTCTTTTACAAATTTTGTAATGTTTGTCTTAGTGCAGCAGTTCTGCAGTTTAATAATTCACTATTGTATATTATTTTGTTTGCTTTTGTTTACATTGCCTTGTCTTCATGTTTGCCTGGTTATTTTTCATTGTATGCTGAATATATTTGCAAAATTCTTTGTAGAGTAATTGTGAGACTGGGGCTATGATTTTTCCAGGGAAGAATTACATTTGCTTTTGCCAAGCATGCCTTAAAAATATCTGCTCACCTCAATCTAATTTCAGGTATTAAAGTGATTCAGATTGAGCCCTGTGAGGGCTGTTCTACTTTTAATTCCCTCTTCCTCCTGGGGTGTTGTACTTTGGGTTTACAATAAGAAATAAGAGAGATTCACCAGGGCTCCCCTTCTCAGCAATCCCTAGCCTACTATGGCAGTCTCCTGGGTTCTGCAAGGTTGTCAATGCACTTTTATCCACTGAGCCACTCCTCTAATGTTGATAATTTCCTCCATGGGTTAAGTGATTTCCAAGAACAGACTAATCTGTTAGTCTTCATCCTTTCCTAAATTCTGGACAAATTAACTCTTCACTTTCTTGTTGGCTTTCCAATGCCTCCAAACATATTATATTTTGTTAAGTTCTTCAGTTTTCTTTTATGAGATGAGGGGAGGAGAAACTTAATGATATCACCTGATCTATTACTAAAACTGAAAGTCAAGTTATGTGCATTCAACTTTACTGATGAATTTGGTATTGATGAGTCATTCATAAAATTAATAATTGAAATTTATTACTGGTATTCTTCTGCCTGCATAGTACTTCTGCATTACAATCATGCTTATACTGAGTCTTCTTTCTAAACTTGCTTTCATCTAATACTTAAAATAGACATTAGCTAATAGTTACTTACAATTGGAATGATTACATTTTCCATTTTGCTTGGGATAACTCTGATTTACCTCTGTTGTCCTGAATTCCTGTTGAGTTTATCCTGGAAATATGTCCTACTATGAACAATAAATTATATCATCACCCACATAGAGTAATTCTTCTTATAATGGAAATTTAATTTTAATAAATAACTCCTAGATGTAAAGTCTTCAGGCTGTGAATGAATGACTCTCTAATGCAAGATTTCAGTCATTGTGATAGGCAAAAAAGAGCATTCCTTGAAGCATAAAACGTTTCTGAAATCCGCTAAATCACATTGCTAATAAATGTTAAAGTTTGGCATTAAAGAGGTATATATAGATATAGCACTGCACTAATTTCTTCAACTTTCCCATCATAAAGATAAGACATAGAGATAGTAATGTGAAAGACTGACTATAATATTATCAGTTAGTATTGTAGTCCAGGGTCCTGAACTCTGAGAATCACATTAAAGTGATGGCACACACTACTACCTTTGAGATAAAGGAGTTGTTATAACAAGGAGGTCAAATAGGCGTCTCACAAAAATCTAGGTCTATTTTAAAACACTGAAATATTGGGATTTTATATTACCTAGTATTCTCTTCAGTTTACCAACTAGATTTTTTAAGTTTTTTTATTATATTTTAAAGAAAAATTCTATTATAATGAAAATTTCCTAATTTTGCCTAAAATTGAAACATGAAAATTGCATATCTTTTTCAATTTCTTTTCTCCTAACTTTTTTTTTCATTTCTTTACCATGAATAATTAAAAGTTGGCTAAAATGGAATGTGTCCTACACAAACTGAATGTTTATCTAATAGTAATAATGATGATGAAGACAATGATGAATATAGATTTTCAGAGAATCAGATGGGTAATACATATAACATAGTGGTTAAAAGCATGGGGTTAAGAACATCTAGTCTTGGGATTATGCTCACTTAAATATTTATTAATTGTGTGGCCCTGTTACTTCACTAAAAAAAAACTTAGTTTCCTTACCTATAAATGACGACAATCCATATCTTATTACACTGCTATGAAGGTTAAGTGCAATTATGCCTCCAGCAAGAATATAATAAACAGCAACTTTTAAACATTTTCAAAACATATTTTGAAATAAATATTTTTAAAATAAATTTATTTGCTTAAAATTATCATTATTCTATTCCTGCTACAAAATATGAAATCTAATTATTTAATAAATAAGGCAGTAAGCACGAATGTATTTCTAGCTCTTTGATACTATCATTATCCTTCACAAAGCTATGCATTTTCTATACAAAGCACAGAACAAAGCTTGCTCTATTTTTGAGATTATACTAGAGTCAAGATAAATTATAAAGAATGTATGCTATGTACATAACATCTCCTAAGAGCAAAACCTTACATATTGCAACATAATTTGGTTAAAATGTACTGAGGTTCAAAAATCACTTAGGTTTTATTGGTTATTCCATTCATAGGAATTATTGGCCTCTGCTAATTGCTGAATATCTATAAACACTTTCTGCATCAGTTTCTACTTGGTGTTTTGTGATTTAGTAAGAACATTAATGTTATATTAGTAATAGCCAAATGGGCAAGGGTGACTCAGCATTCAATAAACAAGTCTTTCCTGCTGCCACAACCACTCCAGGATAACCTCATCTAAAATTGCGACAGGCAAACAACTACAAAAACTTAAAATGAAAATGAAAAAAAAACACACACACACACAAAAACCTAGCTCATAAACCCAGACTAATACTCCCCCCTCTCCAGTTAACAAAGCATTTTTAAACATAAAAGATTTGTGCATGCATATAAGGCTATCTTTGAATTATACCAGTGGACATAGAAATACTAGTTGAATAAATGTCAATAATTGTGATTGTCAGAAAAAGAAGAATTGTCTCCTTCACCTGGTAGGCCTGATAAGTCCATAAGAGATGTTGCTGAAAACCCAATGTCTGATGGCTATAAATAAGAAAAAACATTTCTGCTCTTGCAGCATATCCTGGGAAGAGCACCTTTACAATTGGGTCGTCCAACAGTCCCCACCTGGCCCACCTATGGTAAATAACTAGAATAGCCCCATGTCTGAGGCCGGGTGGAGACTGTTCTCAAGCACTGAAATCCATTTAGTAGAGTTCTATGGTTTCTTTCTAGGATGAAATTTTGTGGCTATTCTAAGAGAGACAGACTAACCTCCAGTGAATTTGTGCTTTCTCTTCAAAGCCCTACTTTAAGTATGAATAGAGATAGTAAAGGAAGTTTTGAGTTATTTACACATTAGTATTTCTTTAACAAGACTGACTACTGTGGAATAATAATGTTAATATTTGTTAATATTTGAGTTAAGAGAAAACTGGCCCATTTTATTAGCCTATTAACAACTTGCTTGATTTATCTGTTTTACTTAACAAGCACGTATAACCCTCATACTTGGCCAGAAACTGTTTTAAGTGTGTTACATATATAAACTAATTTAATCCATGTGAGAAATCTATGTGGCAGATATATTATTGTCATCATCTCCCAGATGTGGAAACTGAGGAGTATTGATGTAAAGTAACTTTCCCAAGACCACCAGCTAATACATGGCAGTTGGGATACGAAGTCAAGTAATATGATTCCAGAGACTGGGTTCTTAATCATTATGCCATCCTTGAAGGCATGCTCAGCCAATCATACCAGATTTCTCACTGAGGTAGATGGATGGATAGATACACACACACACACACACACACCACACAGATACACAGACAGATATATTGATAGATGATAGTAGCTCCTCGCACTGTATCCATTGTGAATGAGTAAAGCAAAGCCAGTAGAATTCTTAGAGCCATTCTGGAGTCTTCACCAATTTAGAAGGATTTTTTTTCATGCGAAAGTCCTCGTAAATCAACATAGAACATTACTCTCCTCTCAAGGAATAAGACTTCCTTGCTTACGCATGAGGCAAACAGCTAGGCATGGAGCTTCAGAACGCCTTTATGACTACAATTCTTAGCTCTGTTATGTGGTATGAGAAAAATGAGATTTTTCCTTTGGTGTAATAACATTTTTTTCCTCATAAATATGCATTCCTTTAGGCTTAGATAATTTAAGATGGCAATTTTTTAAATGACATGCTTGTCTTATATATCTTCTCAAAGACTGCCCTTCCCAAACTAATTTGGTATCTCATAGATACAATAAGAGATGTGTAGCCTGAAGAGGTAGGTCCAAAAATATATCTGAACCTCCACTGTACACATCTATTAAAATGGCCAAAGCCCAGAATACTAATACTAATGCTGGCAACGACCTGGAACAACAGGAACTCTCATTTATTGCTGGTGGGAATGCCAAATGGTACAGCCCCTCTGGAAGGCAGTTTGGCAGTTTCTAAAAAATTAAACATACTCTTGCCATACATTCAGCAATCATGCTCCTTGGCATTTATGCAAAGGAATTGAAAATGTATGTCTTCACAATAATCTGTATATGGATGTTTATTCATAATTGTTAAAATGTGGAAGCAACCAAAATGTCATTTTAGTAAATGAATGGATAAACTGTGGTAGATCCAGGTGATAGAATATTATTCAAGCTAAAAATAGGTGTGGCTATCAAGCCATGAAAAGACACAGAGGAGATGTAAATACAAGCGGAAAAAGCCCAATCTGAAAAGGCTACATACAGCATGATTGCAACTATATAATATTGAAAAAGGCGAAACTATAGAGAAGTAAAAAGATCAGTGGTTGCCAGGGGTTGGAAGGGAGAGAGAAATAAGTAGAGCACAGACGATTTTTAGGGCAGTGAAAATAGTCTGTATGATACTATAATAGTGGATACATGTCATTATACATTTGTCTAAACCCATAGAATGTACAAAACCAAAAGTGAACTCTAATGTAAACTATTGACTTTGGATGATAATAACGGTCAATTTTTAACAATGAACTACTCTAGTGGGAGTGTTGATAACAGACAGATTGCGCATGTGTAGAGGTAGGGGTCATATGGGAAATTATTACGTACTGTCAGTTTTGCTTTTAACCTAAAACTGCTTGCTATGGTTTAAATGTGTCCCCTCTAAAATTCAGGTGTTGCCAATGTGATGGCATTAAGAGGTGGGGCCTTTAAGGAGCGATTAGGTCATGAGGGCTCCTCCAACGTAAATAGGATTAAGTACATTATGAAGAGGCTTCACACCACATTTGGCTCCCTTGCCCTTCCACCTTCTGCCATGTGATGACACAGTGTTCCTACCCTCCAAAGGGACCATAGTAGAAGCAGACAGCAGCCCTCACCAGACAACAACCTGCCATCACCATGACCTTCGACTTCCCAGACTCTAGAACTGAGAGAAACAAATTTCTGTTCTTTATAAATTATCGTTTGTGGTGTTTTGTTACAGCAGCATAAACAGACTAAGATATTGCTCTAAAAGATGTCTTTTAAAAAACTCTCATTACACAGAAGTCAAGAAAATATGTAATCTTGGCATTTTCATTCAGCATAAAGCCTGTGACTAGATAAATGTATATAGTCATACACGCGCACATGCACACATACATATAGAGACTATATATGTGCACTATAAATATATAATTTTATATATAATACATATATAATATATAATACACATATATAATGTATTATATATGTGTGTGTGTGCGTGTGTGAAACAGAGAGAGACAGAGAGAGAGAGAGAGAGAGAGAGAGAGGAGATTGATTCATGATAAGAAATTTGCTCATGCAATAGTGGAGCTTGGTGAGTCCAAAATGTGCTGGGATGAGGCCAGCAGCCTGAAGATTCAGGAAGGAGTTCTAGTTATCATCCAAAAGAAGTCTGCTGGAGAATTCCCTCTTGTTCAAGGGAGGCTGTCCCTTTGTTCTTCCCAGGCCTTGAATGATTGAGGCCCATCCACATTATTGAAGTATTCTGCTTCACTCAAAGTAAACATATATCTCATCCAGAAATAGGCTCACAGAAACATACAGAATAATGTTTGATCAAATATCTGGGCACTGTGGCCCAGCCAAGTTGACACATATAATTAACCATCATACTTGGCTTTCTGACTTCCTGAATACCTTATTCCAGGTGAATAAACAAAATCATTTGATGACTGAGCAACAGCTACAATAATTCTTGAACTTCTTTCTAGAGGAGTTTGAAAAAGACACTCTCTTGCTGTGACCATTTCTCCTGTAAAACCTACGAAGAGGTAGCTGGCACAGCAGCACTAATATCCCAGCTGCCTCTTAGCAAATTTTACCAGCAGTTCTCTGGAAGAGCCAAGCATATTATGTAAGCACCCATTATGAGATAGAATTGTTGCACATCTGTAGGGACTAGACTGAGAGAACCACAGTGCATAAGAAATGGGAGGATGATATTAGGTTTATAAGGCCTTGTGGGGCCTTGACAAGTTGGGTAGACTTAACATTGCACAGTTACCTCAAATAGTTACGGTGGGTGAAATGGAGAATCAAAAATTACCTGATACACCTTGACAATGTCTCCACCTGTCACTAATTTCAGTAACCTCAGAAAGGCTAAACCCTTAAGTGAGACATCAACAGTACTACTGAAAATAATTCTATTATGATCTGTAGACATTTTAAATCAACTTATATAAACAATTTTTTTCATGTTATGAATATTTATCTTTACCTTCAGTATCACATAGTGATGTGAACAGTTTTACTGAATAGGATCTCCTTAGACCATTACGTAGGTACAACGTGAATTATTTTAAGGTTACCATTAACAGCTTTTATCATAAGTTCCCTTATTCATAAGGGAATTCACTTAAAACCCATCTAAGAAATCTTCAAAGCTATAATCTGGAGGCAGATGGTTCACAACTATATTATATGTGCAGGAGTGCTCTCAACAAGTTGATTTCATTTGTGAAATTTAATCTCAAACAATAGTTGGACTGTCTGGCTAGACATTTGACTTCAGTAATCTCACAAATCGATCATATGTTGTAATTGAAGTTGGGGGTTGAGATTTCTAATCATGATACTTGTTTAGATTATCCTGACTGTCAGCCAATGTGTCTGAGAATATTCAATTTGATTTCTTTCAAGATAGAATAAATGCATCTCAGTATATGAATCCTAGAAACAGGCTGACCAAATCAACTCTCCTCACAATTACTCAAACAGCCTTTTCAAATATAGAGTATTTTAAAGTTGCAAAGCAAAGATTGCATTCGATTTGCAAGCATTCTTTGAAAATAAATTTACGCTGCCTGATATTACCCAGTTTCTCTTTCTCTTTCTCTTTCTCTTTCTCTTTCTCTGTCTCTCTATCATCCTTCTCCCTGACCTCACCAGTTTTCTTTTAACAGGACCAAGAAGAGAACAGAAAATGCAATGTAAGTGTAAAATATGTTGGTCCCATCATTCTCAGCAAACACAGCAACAGAAAACCAAAACACCACATGTTCTTACTCATAAGTGGGAGTTGAACAATGAGAACACATGGACACAGGGGTGGGGGGAATATCACACACCGGGGCCTGTCAGAGTTAGGGGGCAAGGGGTGGGAAAGCATTAGGAGAAATACCTAATGTAGATGATGGGTTAATGGGTGCAGCAAACCACCGTGGCACGTGTATACCTATGTACAAACCTGCATGTTCTGCACATGTATCCCAGAACTTAAAAGTCTAAAAACAAATAAAAATAAATAAATACTGGAGACTCAGAAGGATGGCAAGGTGGGAGGGGAGTGAAGGATGAAAAGTGGCTTAATAGGTACAATGTACATTCCTCAGAAAATGATTACACTAAAAGCCCAGACTTCATCATTATTCAAAATACCCATGTAACAAAACTCACTTGTAGCCTTTAAATTTATACAAATAAGCAAATTTTTTAGATGTAAAAAAATGTTTGTCACCAGAAGAGAATAAGCAATAAAATATAAAGGTAAAATAGCCAATGGCAAGCAGAATCTCAACAAAAGAATCCTTTATTGACTTTAAGCTAATCCTACCATAAATCATAGGAAGCCAACATTGCTACTTAACAGGAAAAAAAATGCCACAATACTGACCCATGAGAGCAAAGCATATATTTAACAGTTAAATAACTCATGTTAAACAAGTTCAATGTTAAACATTACAATAAATGGAATTCTATGGCTTAGTATAAGCTATATGTATTATTTTTTGTTTTAATTTGGCAATTTGAGTTTTATATCTTAGATCACATTTCAACTGAATGGCTGATTTTGCTATAACTAATATACATTACTTCAAAATTTTTAAAGTGTTTTATAAGCTTAAAACATTAAAAATATGTGCAATGTTATAAGGTTCCAATATTCTTATCTGCTCATGGGAATCTTGAATTATTTTCAATTTAATTAGAGTTATTAGTGCAGCCCCAATTTTTTATATGCAAATTATCTCCTTTCCCTGTCTCTCCTTTCTCTCTGCTCTGTGTGTGTGTGTGTGTCTGTATGTGCCTCCATCTCTCTTGCATGTGTGTGTATATATATTTACACACATACACACACACACATATATATGTATATGAAGATAGTCTAGTTGAGAAAGCATTTCATTGGATTTTGTTCTATTATGATGGTACCATACAGATAAAAAGGCAGGAAAAAAATTCAGTTCAATCTTGACATCATGGAACATAATATTTAGATTCTGTTAGATTGCGTTTAGTTGCTATATACTAAGGAGACAAATTATAGGTAAATTGCCCTTGAGTGGCATCACAATCTGGTATCCTTGAGTGTTAGAAGAGTTATGGGCCATGCAATATTAAACTGCCAGTGTGCTTTCGTGGCACTTACACAAACTTCTGTCCTACCATTTCTTTACATGACAGTGATTTACTGACTTTCTATCCAATTGACTGTGAGCTTGTGAACTCTTGGACAGCAAAGAGTCATAATTTTTAAAAAATCTGAATCCCCAAAATCTAGCACAATGTCTGGCACATACCCACATAGCATACATTCAATTTATCTTCACAGAGTGAATGAATGAATGAACAGACAAGCTTCCTTTAAACAGAGTTTGTTAATTCTGCTAAGGAGATTCATACTTACTCTTTTAGACAGTCTCACTCTGTCGCCCAGGTTGGAGTGCGATGGTGCAATCTCAGCTTACTGCAGCCTCTACCTCCAGGGTTCAAGCAATTCTCATGCCTCAGCCTCCCGAGGCTGGGACTGCAAGCATGTGCCACCACACCTGACTAATTTTTGTATTTTTAGTAGAGATTGGGTTTGACCATGTTGGCCTGGCTGGTCTCGAACATCTGGCCTCAAGAGATCCATCCGCTTCTGCCTCCCAAAGTGCTGGGATTACGGGCATGAGCCACTGTGCCCAGCCCATATTTATTCTTATTTTTAAAGTACTTTAAACAGTGCATTCCGTTTTAAATGGATGTATATTCTGCAGTGTCTACAATGTGTTAACAATGACATCATCCAACTAGCAGGCAAGTTTTAGGATTATAATAAAACAAGTAATTTTCATCTAATGGACAAGAACTCAGTATTTCTTGCAAATCCCACATTCAGAAAGAGACATAAAGCCACATAACCTGTCTGTAGGTTCCATATCCTTGTATCAACTGAAAGCCCTGGATCACTGGAACTCTACTTCTGCATTCTCCCAGACTCTGGTCTTTCTTGGTTTTCTGTCTATATCTCTGCCAACACTTCTTGTTCTTTACAGGTACCTTCTTCCACAATAGTTATTAAAATGTCTTTGATGCTCTTCTTTTTCTATGCATTTCTTTTGAGAGAACATTCTTGATTAACTATTTCAATACCACCTAGGGAATAATAATTTCCAGATTTCTATCTTGACCTTTAGGCCTATATATCAAATTATCCTCCAGATATCTCTACCTCATAGTCTCATTAGCCAGTACTATTGCAAAAATAAGTCAAGCCAGAAATATGTAAGAAGCATGTGAGTCTGGAATTTTTCCTTTCATTCACTTCTCATATTCAATTAATTACCAAGCCCTATCAATTCCCTGCCTTCTGCACCCACACTACCATCACCTCCCTACCTTACTTCAGGCCCATTACCTCATACCTCCCTCGATTCTGTTGACCCATTGCAGCCAAATAGACATTTTGAAGTATAAATCAGACCCTTCTCCTCACCTGCTTGATTAAGGTTCTTCAATGATTCATCACTGCATAGAGAACAAAATCCAAATCTTTTAACATGATATTTAAAAGCCCATCATGATACAAACTCGGCCTGCCATGATTCCCCTCACAGGGATTCCTCATTACATACTTCCCCTCACACACATTGTTACCCTATGAAATGGTTTCAATTCCATGAGTAAGATATGATCTTCTATTCCGTCATGCCTTCATATAGGCTATTTTTTGTTTTGATAGCTTGATCTAGACAACTCTGCAAATTTTTGTTCATCCCTAAAAGTCACAAATATATGCCATTCTAAAATGAGGAACTTACTGTTTCTTAAGGCGGCCCATTCAATGTCATCTAGAGTTGACACTGAGAAAGTTATTACTATAACCTTAGTTGTATTCCTTGTAGTCACACAGAACAAATCTACAATTTTTTCTTTCACATGCTATATCATCAAATAATTTAAAGCATATTGCTCCTAGTGCTTTAATTCCATGAGGTAAATCTCCACAAAATCCTTTACATTTGCCTCTTTTCTTCTACCCCATTAAAATTTGGTATCCAGGACTTTCTTGAGCACATCCAGATGAGGTTTGATCACTCTAAAGTAAACCTCAGTGCCACCCTTTATATTAGGTGCACTTCACAAACAACTCTCCACTACTCACAGGTGAATTGACAAGTCCTGAACAGCATTGCAGGGAGCTAGAAATCCTGAGCTTGTGGGAAAATTATGTGTTATTTCTCAGCTGCATCTTCCCCCACTCTCCAGAGTAAGAAAATGAAATTGGATCTGAAGTCATTGATTAAGAGAGTTAAATCCCACATAAAACGCGTGATGGACAGAGGAGGGAAAGAGCCATGGGGGAATGTACATAGGAAAGATTATCCATATTTTTTAATAGGCGGTTTGCCACTCACAATAGAGGAAAAAAGCACAGAAGCACCACTAAGTATGGCTTCTTGAACATACCTTTCTATTCCCCAAGTCCTACGAGGTGCCATTTTTCTTTTATTAAGGGATTTTAGTAACCAAAACCAGGTAAAAGTGTTGCCTCTCCCAGGAATGCTTACCTTTAAACAAATATCAAGATCTTAAACTTTAGATATAAAGCCCTGACAGAATTTTATCTATCAGCCCTCAGGTAAGAGACAGAAATATTTCTCTCACCACTTAGTTCACAGAATAGAAGCAGTCGCCTAAAGATGTACCTTGCAGTTGCAAATGAAATTCTGTGGTGCTCAAACTGGTCCTATTACAATGTGTGAACATTCACAATTAAGTGTAAGATTATAAGCACAACATTCGGAGTAACAGCTACAGATTAACACCTGGCTCAAATATTGCAGAAGCTTCTACATCTAAGAGGAACTTAAAAGCACTCATATATCGCCCATTTCTCATTTCAATTACAAAAATACAGGCCAAGTTTTGGAAATAGAGCCTGATGATATATTTTTTGCATCATTTTTCAATAACTCCTTAAACAAATACCAAGGTAGACACTCTTGGCCCTATTAAATTATACTTAATTAAGTAATCAGCTCTTAAATTTAAAATATCAGGTTTAAAACATTACTTTCTTTTGAGACAGAGTCTCATTCTGTTGTCTAGGCTAGAGTTCAGTGGCACAATCATGGCATACTGGGCTCAACCAATTATCCTGCCTCAGCCTTCCAAGTAGCTGGGGGTACAGGTGAATGCCACCACATTTGCCTAATTTTTTTTTTTTTATAGACTGGGTCTCACTATGTTGCCCATGCTGGTCTTTAACTCCTGGCCTCAAGCAGTCCTCCCACCTCAGCTTCCCAAAGTGCTGGAAGGACAGGCATGAGCCTCTGCACCTAGCCTAAAAATGTAACTTTTACTAATGCTACTTCATGCACAACTAGCTTTGTTTCCTGTCTACCTTGAACTCAATATCTAATTAAAGAAAAAGATTACCTTAATATATTAATCCATTTCTGTCCAAATCTCTTTAAAACTTAACATTATTATAGTGACTACATGCTTCCTTAAGTATTATGTTTCACATCTCCATATCATTTGAGTTTAAATATTATTTAATATAAATATCACTTATTCAATTTCTGAATTTCTCATTACTATAGAAAAAAAAGTCTACCTCCTCTTCTTCAGAAATATCGAATTTAAGGTGTTATACCATATTTAGTTTTTCATTAAGTTAAGTGACCTAAATTTAGTGGTTATTAATGTAAAACATGAAACATGCTCTTCCCACAGTTCTCTCCATCTCACATAATGGCAAATCCCTCATTGTATTTGTTTAGGACAAAAGTTTAAGTCAATTGTGATATTACTCATGTTGCCTTTCTAACCTTAATTCTACCACTTGCCCTCGTTCACTCCACTCCAGCCACAGGCATCATTTCTACCGCTTGAATACGATTTGCCCAGCAAAGCTCTCATCTCAGGTACTTTTACTTCTTCCCTCTGCCTGGATAGCTTGTCCTCCATTTAGCCATGTAGCTCATCCCCTCACCTCCCAAGACTTCAATCAACTATGCAAACTCCCTTGCTCAGCAACACTCCCCACTTCCCCTCCCTGCTTAATTTTCTTCCCATGGCATCTATCAACATCCAATATACTATATGTTTACTTACTTATTTTGTTTATTTTTTTCTATCCTCCCATGTGGTAGGCAGAATTCCAAAGATATACTCCCGAGATTTCCATCCCTTGATTATTCAAACAAACACTAATCTAAGCACTGCTATAAAGAGATTCTGCAGATGTAATTATGGTTGCTAATCAGCTGATGTTAAGAGAGGGAAATTACCCTGGACTATCTAGGTGGATGCAATGCAATCATCTGAGCCCCGAAAAGGCAGAGAAAGCCAAAAGAGCCCACCACAGAAATGCAGTAGAAGAGGAAGAAAGGGAACAGATGGTGGAAGGGGAAGTCAAAGAGCTTCAGAGCATGCGACAGACTCAATATGCCATTGCTGGTTTGAGGTGAAGGAGGAAATATGATTAGAATGACAAGCATCCTGAAGAAGGCCAGAGAGCCTCCTGATGATGGCTACCTTGGTAATATGGTTGTGTCCCCACCCAAAATCTCACCTTGAATCGTAATCCCCATAATCCCCACATGTCAAGGGTGGGGCCAGGTAGAGGTAACTGGATCATGAGGGTAGTTTCCCCCATGCTGTTCTCAGATAGTGAGTGAGTCTCATCAGATCTGATGGTTTTATAAGCATCTGGCATTTCCCTTGCTTGCACTCACTCTGTCCTGCCGCCCTGTGAAGAAGGTACCTGCTTTGCCTTTGCCTTGTGCCATGACTGTAAGTTTCCTGAGGCCTCCCCAGCAATGTGGAACTGTCAGTCAATTAAACCTCCTTCCTTTATAAATTACACAGTCTCGGGTATTTCTTCATAGCAGTGTGAGAATGAACTAATACACAAGGAAACAGTCACCTCAGTCCTACATTTGCAAAGAAACAAATTCTAACAATAACCTGAATGAGCTTGGAAGTGGATTCTCCCCAAAGTCTCTGGAAAGAAACAAAGCCCTGTTGTGAAAAGGTGAAACGTATCCCTTAATTTCAGTCTTGTGAAACCCAGAGCAGGGATCCACCTGAGCTACACTGTGCCTGGACATCTGACCTAAAGATAATTACTGGATATTGTATTAAGTCACTAAATTTGTGGTAATTTCCTATGGCAGCAATAAAAAAATGAATATACCCTATTAGAATACAGGCCTGATGAAGGCAGGGATTCTCATCCAGTTTGTTTTGTTTTGTTTTGTTTTCAGTGCTCTGACCAGAATTTAGAATATAATCTGACAATAGGAGGCAATAAAGACTTTTTGAATATAGCATACATATTCTTTCCCACAAAATCTGTATTTCACAAAGTCTTTTGAAATTTTTAGCCCAAAAATGTTGCATAAAAATATTTAAAATTAAAATGTGAAAGGTAAGTTGTTTTGAAAGCTCTTCATTCAGTAGCTTGTTTCTCTTCCAGTTAGCAGCGGCTATCAGTTCTATGAATCAGACACAGGAAACAGTCGAATACCACTTCCTAAAGCAGTGTTTTTCAATCTACAGGTTGCAACACATAAGCAGGTGATAAAAGCAATTTATGAGGTTGAGATCATAGGAAGGAAGGAAAGGAGGAAGGGAGGGAGGGAGAGAGGGAGGGAAGAGAATAAAATCAAAACATTATAATGCAACTTGAATTTTAATGTAGCATATATGAGTGTGCATGTGCATGTTGTGTTTGTGGTAGATCACTATGTAAGATGTATTTCTTACCGTGAGTTCCATTAAAATAATTAGAAAAACCCTAAAGGTCATTACAGTCTGTGCTGTGGACCAGAATGTAATTTAGGGCCTGACTGGAAGTGAGATGAAGACAAATGAATGGGGATGTGTCTATTAAGAAAGAGCTGATCGAGAAAGAACCACACTGTTCTAAAACTGTACTTAAATTTGCAAGGCTAGAGAGAGCCTGATGATTGAAGAATTTACACAAATTGCACCACCTTAAGGTAAGGAAATGAACTTTTTTCCTCTTGCTGTGTACATCATTTTCCATGGGTCTGAATTAGGATCCCTGGACACTGTTTAGATCCACCAGCAGAGCAGAGTCACTGAGCTTTGGTATGAAATCCAAATGGAAGAGTACAACCTGAGGCTTTAATCAGCAAAGCATCACAAGATGCTATTTCTTTTCTCCCTGACAGTGAAAGGATTAAAAACCTAATACTTATCTATCTTCTGAGATTTTCAGTTATTACTGTCATTTAAATGTAGCTGGAAAGGAAGTTAGAAATCTTCTTGTCACATGGAACGCAAGAATAAACCTTGGTTAGAGAAACTTGAAATTGAATCTAGCACAACATCCTCATTCTTATGCTATTCTATTATTGTTACAATATTACCCTTAACTTATATTTACCATTGATTCCAACGTTTGTTGTCAATAGACTGCATATGGGTAAAGGAAAGAATAATGTGGTTGGGTGTGGTGGCTCACACCTGTAATCTCAGCACTTTGGGAGTCCAAGGTGGGTGGATCACTTGAGGCCAGGAGTCAGAGACCAGCCTGGCCAGCACAGCAAAACCCTGTCACTACTAAAAATACAAAAATAATAATAATAATAACTGAGTGTGGTGGGGCATGCCAGTAATCCTAGCTACTTGGGAGGCTAAGGCATGAGAATTGCTTGAACCCAAGAGGCGGAGGTTGCAGTGAGCTAAGAATGTGCCACTGCACTCCAGCCTGAGCAACAGAGTAAGACTCTGTCTCAAAAAAAGGAGAAAAAAAGAAAAGAATGACATAACTGTACACTACTCATTCCTCCATTCAATGGCATACTCCCTGTGGGCTGGGATCAAGCCATGCATCTCTACATTCTCTTTAATATCTTCTACGGTTGGGTAAATTGAGTAAGATAATACCTGCAACGTACTCAGCAGAGTGCCCAGAACACAGTAAGAGCTAAGTAAATGCTTCTATGTTTGCTTTTGTTGTTTTGATTCTAATATGAGTACTATTAGTATAAAATGTACTGCATAGGAAATTCTTAATATATTTTGATTTTCATTGCATTATACAATAAAATAATATAATGCATACCTTTAAAATCAATTTATATTTGAAGGAACATTTAAAAATTACGGAGATCTTATCTGCTTAAGCCACTTTAAATAAGTGCATAAAGTGAAAGATTTCAATTAGTTAAAAATTAGCCAGAAAATTTCTTCTTAAGTATATGAAAAGTCAATAGACCTGGGATATATGATTCATAAAGGTAATCTTTCTGAAAACAATGTAAAGTCTTATATAATATGAAGTTAGGTAAGAGACCAAGTTTCTCTAACCTGATCCTTAGGTAAGAATCAACATTAAAAACTGCAGTGACCACTGTATTTTGTAGCTTGGTGTCCACACCATTAGGCAAGGACTATAAATCCTAAAAACAGAATATTATTTCCTTTAGATCTTCCACAAAGAAAGAATATCAAAACACCCACACACACACACACACACACACACACAAAAGAATCACAGTCTGTTTTTTTCTGATGATTTCAACCATGTTAAAGATTTTCTTTTCTTATATTTTACAAGCTCTACAGCACCTTTCCCCTTGTTACTTTTGTGTGGTATAATTAGCATATAATTATGCACTCTTTCACACTGGAAAGACGATTCTCTTATTAATGACCCTTTGAAAAGTTCTTTATTATTTATGTTTGAAAGTGAGTTTGAAATCAAAAGGCTTGTATGACTTTTCCTTTCCTTCTGTTTAACTTAGGAGATCTTAAAAGTAATAAAAGAGACGGTTATAGATGTCACAGAAAGTCAAATTTTCCACCTTTAGACTGAGAAATGGGGTTTGGGAAACAACTGTTGCACTTTCCACTGTTTCCAGATTAAATGCTTGGGTGTGTGAAGAACAGGAATGCAACAAAACACTCATGTTCCAAAAAGGACTCCCTATTCTTTACCTTTTCCCCCTGTTAGCACCAACAGGAAATGGGTCAGAACCAAAAAGCTTCCAGAATCCGATACAAAAACAGAAGAAGAGTATAATTCACGTTTGTAGTAAGTACAATGTAGGCTCAAAATTAGCCTTAAGTGGAAAAATCACTCAGACCCTGATTTGTAGTCAATTCGGGAAGGTGCCACTCATCTTTGCTAAGGCCATGCAAGCCTTATTACTACTTCTGGCTGACTGCTATTTATTTAACAGGCTTACCCAAGCACTCCAGATTGGCTATGGGCCATTATAAGGGAGAGTGTACGTTATTGCAAATTTTAATTATTTCTCAAGCCATTTTGCTTGCAGTGATAATCCCATAAGACCAACATATCTTGCATAAGCAAAGCAAATAGCTTTTTGCTAAGACAGCTCTTGAGTTATTTGTAACCTATTCCTACATAACTTCTGGCCTTTCCAATTGTGGCTGGGACCTGCCAAATCAGGAGTTCAATGGCTTTTTGGTTCATGGTGATCACAACCACATTATTGAAACCAGACATATGGACAGTAATACCAATGATTAAAATAATGACTCAAATTTGTTTTCAAAAACAGCGCTATTTATGCACAATGGAAACACTTCCACTATCTACCTCTATTCAACATTTCCTCTATCCAACACTTCCACTGTGGGCAAAGTAATACATGCCTAGAGCTATTTTAAGAATTTTTCTTATCTCCTCCACTTTTTGCACTATTTCAGTGGAGATGGCCAAGCAATAATAGCCTGATGACCTTGAAAACTTTTTGCTTCATTTGTAGCATCAGGGAAATTTGCCCGAATTGTTTTGTGGGCCAAACTTAATTGCACATTTTTGCCTTTCTATTTGGAATGCCATGGGGTTCCTTTGGTTGAAAATGTCTAAGTAGCTCAATTTTCACAAGGAACATTTTTCTTGTGAAGGAAAGAAAGGATAAGAATTTACTTTGGTTGTACTCAAGAAGCTGCTTCTTTCAAGTCTTTCTCTCTCTTATATATGATGATTTTTCTTTTCAAAATGGGAGTCACAGACCTTAGAAATAGGGGTATCTTAAAAGAAACTAAATCTAAACACCTATTGTTGCATGAATACCCTCTATAATGTCTTAAATAAGGTCCTCCATTACCAGCTATTCTTTGGGGCAAAAGAGATGAAAGAAAAATAGAAAGTGCTATCCTCTATATACAGGATAATGTCTTATAACTAAAATAAATTATAGGATGTAGATGTGATTTTCCCCACTCAGGAGTTCTCAGTCTCTCATCCACCTTGTTTCATTACATTTGGAAGAATTTGTGAAGCAGACAACTCCATTTTAAATTTGGGTCATTGAGAATATGGTCAACAGGCCAAAAGGGAGTAAAACAGCACTTCCAAAAAAATTTTTTTTTCCGTGAGAATTTAGACTGCATGGTCTTGACCTTTTCATTTCAATGATCCAGAAAGTTAGAGATATTTTTAAAGGCCGACCTCATAAGAAAAGAACTACAGGATACTTTTATCATTATTGCTCAAGAATAAGTTAAATTATTAGTACAAAGTACAGGTTAAAAGATTGGGTTTTGGAATGGAACTATGTGTTTTGAAACCTGGCTTCCTAATTATTTACCTATATGTCCTTGGGAAGTTACCTAACCTCTGGAAGTTTTGGTTTACTCATCTGTAAAAGGAGATAATAACACTGTCTTCCCACTGGGCTATTAGGAAGATTAAGTGAGCTAATTCATGTAAATCATTTTGTTCAGTGTATGGCATATGTTTTAAGCATACAATAAATAATAGCTTCCCCTTGTTCACTGAAGTAATAAAAACAAAGAATTTGGTAGTCAAGAGCTCACAATTTTAAAAATTTGCTTCAGAATCTCAAAACGTTAACCAATTTCCTTAAGTCCTGTTTTTGGACTGAGAATTAATAGTGCTAGGGAAAATATTTTCATGGTATAAATACTTTATAAGGAAAATTTACATTGCCAGAATGTTTTTAACAAATTAATACGTAGTATATTATGTGCTAGCTCACGGAATAATATAATTATCCTAATTGATCATGCATCCAATAGGTTTTGAAAAGGTGTGACACTTAGCTAACAGGTTAGAGTCAAGAATAATCTCATGAAATATGTTTTTATTCATGCCATTTGAAACTTAGTCACTTCTGTGTGCTGATCAGTCAATGTGTTAAATATATTACTTGGCAGACTAAATTACATATCTAGATGAGATTATAAAATAAGCCTCTCATATATGTCCAGACAAGGTTTAAAAGTCTGCTATATCAAATAGCATTGTAAATTAGCCAGTCTCTACTTTTATGTTAGTTTTTATAAAACATCAGTTTATACCATTATTCGGATCTATTCTTAAATATTCAACTCTAATTTATAGTATGCTTTTCCTAAAAGCAAAACAAAACAAAACCTTCCTTTGCTAATTCTATAAAGAAGAGAATTCAAATTCTGCCAGTCTGGAATACCCATGTGGCGAATTAGGAAATCAAGGAATAAAGCTATTTTTCAGTTCTCTATCATCACCCAGAGGTCAGTAATTACGAAGCTGAAATACATCAGTGTCTTAAGAATATTCTTTTTGTATTGATCCTGAGAATCTGAAACTCTTCCTAGTAGCCCATTACAATAATGGTAAACCTTAACCACTAGAAAACTATTTAATGATTCAGAAATCAGGGACATCAAAATAATTACTTCCATAAAACTAAAAGAATCTCAGTTAAAAACATGCATTAAAAGTAATATATAAAATAATGTTTTCAGAATTTATTTAGATTACTATACATCAGAAAAATAAAGGATTGGGGTCACCCTCCCAGAATTTAGCATGCCTCCTCAGTGGGGAAAGGAGGTTCACATTGCCCTCAGCATTTTATGAAGGAACAAACAGTGTTTATTGATCAGATAATATGACAGGTGATGGTAATCTATGGAAGATGTTGTTCTGAGTGAAATAAAAATGGTCTATGAAAAAAGTGAACTAAGAAAAAAATGGGGAAAACATATCTTGCAAAATTATACTCTTCCATTCTACAATTGCCACTTAAATTGGTTACTGCGCATGTTCCGTTCTCTATTAATGCAGAGACATTCTGTTTTCCCAAGCTGGCTGTCCACTTACCCTAGTTGTTTTGACTTTATTCCCAGAGGAACAGCTCCATCCTTTCCGATCCGGAAGAACTTTACATTCTTCTCCCTCTAGACATGGCTGCATATGGCACCACCATTTCTGTTCCACTATTGAAGCTATAAGAGAGAAAAAAAATGGACTCAACATTTTCTTCTTGGGACTTATTTCTCTTGTTCACCTTTAAAGAGGAACAAAAGCCACTAATTTTTCCTACCAGTGGGAATACAGGTATTGGAGGTATGCCTTTCTTTTTGTTCAAAAGGACAAAACCTTTCAAGATTTTCTAACTAAAGTAATTTTCTTTAAAAAAATTTTTATTTTATTGTAATGAGAACACTTAACATGAGATCTATCCACTTAATAAAATTTTAAGTGTAGAATGCAGTATAGTTAACTATAGGCACAATATTACAGGATTTTCATGTGAAAATAGACTTCATGAAAGCTAACATATTGAAAATAAACTATGCAAATGTGTATATGCACCAATTTATATAAACATATAAGAAAATGGACCTATGACCAGTTTAGAGTCAACACTTTATAATCAATATAATATTCCCATGAATAAGATGATTATCAGGAGGGTCAGAGTTATCATAATTTTTTTAACTGTGTGCTATAACCTCATCACAAACAATATATTATAGTAATATGAGCACTTAACAAATTACTATTTATGGTAACATCAATTAAATAAATGCATATAAAGATTTATGTCCTACTATAATTAGGTGAACCCTCAAGGAAAAAAATTAATATGTCATTGCATCATCATAAAAGTTGATATTTTATGTGAATTCTATCCACAACTAAATATTCACTCATATACATGGTGCTATTTTTTTTAATTCTTAAGAATATCCATGGCTTTAAGAACCCATAATATTAAATCATCCATTTTCATCTTTCCTTTTCCAATTAATTTACACACATTCCACCTCCCACTATCCACCAAGAAATCAACATGTCATGGTATCAAAATAAGATGCACATTAATTTAATGGAACCTCATTATAATGCCTTTTGTAACAGAACTGCATAATATTTTAGACCTCTTTCCAGAGGATTTTAGATTTCAGAATGCCACCCAAATATTCTAGTTTCAACTTATTATGCTATTTGTACTATGTTCACCCAGGATTGACCCCCCATTGAGAGCATTATAGTGGGGTTCCAGTTCTAAGCCATCTTTGGCTGTGCTGTCACAATAAGGAATGGAAGAAGTCACACCATCCACACATGATGGAGCAGCTCGCGTGGTGCCTGCCACCTGCCCGGGGAAGCATGAGCACTTGACTGTCTGTGACCGTTCTTCTATCTTGTTCTTATTACAGCATCTGTGGAGTGCCACCACCTCACAAGTTCCCGTTTTAACATGGTGAGCTGCACAAACAAAAACAAAAGATAAGACAACATTGAGAAAGCTTTGGACACTTCCCCCCACCCTCCTTTTTAATTAGCAGTACATTAAATATAGCTCTATAAGGGGTCCACCATGCATGAAACGAGAAATACAATGATGCTAACTCCATAATGCAGATTTGATTTCTTTTCTAAATGCAGTAGGAACATTTCTGTCAGTGAATGCTTGGTAAAGCAGGAACAATTAGTGACTAGATTAGAATAAGCTGTTAAAAGTCTGATACAGAAGCAGTATGTGCCGTCATCAAAAACATATTCATTTGCATATGACTTTTTAATGCCTTTTTGTTCAATGTGTTAATCAAAGTAAAATAATCCTCTGGCCTAGGTACCCTGCAATGGGACTGAGGCTAGCCCCATTCTCAAAGCGGGTGGTTGCTGATAAAGCTTGTGTTCTTCTAGGGGAGAGTAAGAGGACTAGGCAGAAAGTGGAGGCAGACGGTGGGCACCCACATCCTCGGTATTCTTCTCCTCAATTTCCCTGAAAATGAATAAATCCAGTGATTCTTGAAATTGCCACCAGAACCCAGAGTCATTCCTTTCCATTTTGCCTGAGAGGGCAACTGCCACCAAATGGTACCATGAACTTGGATAATTCATATCTGGCAGCCAATTGCCTATAAACCCAGTCCAATAAGCTGTCAGGCTTCCATACTCATTTTGTCAACCTTGAATAAGGCCACAAAGTGTGTTGGGTTAATGAAAATTTTGGACCTTACTCATTATATTATGATAAGATTCTAGTTTGTCTTCATTATTTTTTTCAGCATTTCTTCTTCAAATAGTAACCGTGGTATATTGCCTTGATCTTGGTATGTTATCTATTACGCATGGGCAGCTGAGTTTTTTTCATGTCTAAAAGAGGGATATTAATAGCACAATCTTCATAGGATTAACTGAGGATTAAATGAGTCATGTATAAAGTGTTTAGGACACTGCCTCCCCAGAGCAGGCACTTCTGTAAGTGTTAGCTATTTCTATTGTTGTTAACATTTGATCTTGGTAAAAATCATGTTAGTGGCATGAAAAAAATAAAAGCATCATTGAAGTAAGTTTAGTAGAGAAGGAAAGGTAAGGTTGTTATAGTTATAAAAAGTCTTTCAAGGAGTTTTTCTGGGAAGGGAGAAAGGAAATGCAGCAAGAGCTGGAATGAATCATGGGGTCAAGGGAATTTTTTTAAATGGATGCTTTAAAAGCATGTTTGTTTGCTGGAGTGATCTAGTAGAGAGGGAAAATGACAACACAGGAGAGAAAATAGATCATTAACAAAGAATGTTCTTAAGAAAGAAAAGTAAATTGTGACCCAGGGCCCCTGGAGGGTTGGCATTAGATTTGTGTGAGGACACAATCCATTTTAACAAGAGGAAGGTGGGATATGTAGAGAGTCAGGTAGATGTGAGTGGGTTCAGTGGTGAGAAGATAAGGTAGTTTCTTACCTGATTTCATCTATTTTTCCTATGAAATATGGCAGCTCTTGGAGAAGAAAAAAAGAGGGTCTGAAATAGATACCTAAGAAAAAGTGAATTTACCAGGAAAGAGTGGTAGGAATACCTGGCAGGGAGTTAGCTGATGCACACTGTCAATTGCAGAGAACACAGCAGAATGGGAGATGGAGGGAGATTGCAGAGCAGAGTGGAGATAAACATCTCTAAGATGATAGATTTCTGGGGATGCTTGGACTTCTGAGAGTGATTTAGGGAACCAGGGATGTGAGTCATGATGGGATTACTCCTCTAAATCTCTGAATGAAGCCAGGGAAAGATGATTAGGGCTTCTTCAGGTCGTAACATTAGTAGGCAGATCACTAAGCTAAGATAGCTTCTAGGAGAACATTATGGTGGCTGGGGCTCTGTTCTCTTCCACAGTCCTATCACAGCCAGGAGCACATGGTGAGTTTCCCCTGATCTCTCCTCTGAGAAAAGAGGTACCATTCTAGCACCAAGGCTAGTTTCCTTCTGTATTCCAAGGAGATTTTATTATATGTCGAAAAAGAAAGGAGAAGTGAAAACTCATCTGTTTTCCATTTCCTTACAAAATCAAAATTTATTTCTATTTTGCCTGACTAAATAAATAAGAGCACAAAGTAACTGTGGCAGTCATTAGTCCTGTTGACCAAGTATGTCTGGTTTTCTCCCTTCTGGACAAAGGTTGTACTGTACTTCTCCACTCCATTTAATTTAGATGTAAGGGCATGACTTGCTTTGTCCAATGAAATGAAAGTTAAAGTAATATGGGCCACTTATGAGGAGAAACTAATAATATCAATTCTATATGGAAGCTTTAAGAACTACTGTGTAATTCAGCATGTTTCTCCCCACCAGCCAGAGCAACCAATTATGTTCTTGATAGCGGAGGCCATGTCAATCTGAATCCCCAACTGAAGAGACATGGAACAGACTCAGCATGGATCATGATGGGCATATGAGTGAGAAACAAAGCCATGTTGTTTTAAGCCTCTAAAATTAGGATGTTGTTTGTTACTGCGACCAACTCAGCCTACTATAACTACAAGGTAGTAATTTCACTGCTTCTCAGATTGTTCAGGAGGGTACACTTTCCAAATGTATTAGTTGGAGAATAAGTCAGTGAAGCATGATATCTCAAAGCCCAAATCATCCTAGCTTATTTGAGCCAATGCAGAGTCAAGGCGAAAAAGAAAATATTTAAATATTCATATAATGTGAGGGGTTCTGAGAAATTATTCTACGATGGGATAATGACATTGGGTAAGTTTGGCATGCCAGAGCTCTGGTGAAGAAAGTGTGCCTCTTTCTTCTTGGAAGAGAAAGGAGGTGAAATGATGATCACAGGGCACAACGGAGAGAAGGGAAAGAGAGGTATGCCCTCCTTCAGAGAGCATGACGCTAGATGTTAGGAGATTAATAGTAAAGTTGACCAGGAAGGGAAAAATGGTAGCCTGATAGATGCAGGGCTTTCCTGCCCTGTGCTTTTTTTTATTTGTTTTTCACTGCCTATGAACAAAATGTGCAAACATGTAGGAGTTTCCTGGTGAGAAATGAACTTTGTAAAAATCTCTCTCAGCCTTTGTCCTTCTTATTAAAACTGAAGGTGTAAAACTTTTTATGGGGAAGAGAGGATAGGTAACCTTTTAAAAATAGAATAGATGATAGATACAGATGCTAAATGTATACATAAAATAGATGATAGATAGATAATCTTGTGCTCAAAAACTTTGAAGGCATTGGTAGGAAAAATATCAACAAAAAAATATATATATATGCGCCAGTAAATATGTCAAGTGAAGTGAGATACTTCAAAGAGGGAAATTAGTCTAGCAGGATTTGAACATGAAATATGTATGCATACATTTAGTTTTCTTATTTGTCTGCTGTATATCTTAAACTCTTGTTATGATAACCAAATTCTTGTAGACAAAGACTAATTTTTCATGTAAACTGCTCAGCATGTGGTATGTGTTTAATAAATGGTAAACAAGCAATTTAAAAAGATAAAACTAATTCCTGTGGTTTTTCTTTAAAAGGTTAATGAGACGATAGGAAATTCAAGCAGTTACTAGAATTCTCTACACAGATTCAGACAGAGCTTGTGATAAACTAACCTAATCGAATATTAGTGCTTTCCAAATTAACAAAATAGGCTTCACAGAAGATCAGTTAGCATCATATTAAAATGATGCAAGACCCCCTGGAGGAGATTTAAATGAAAAAGAACAAACAAACAATTTTATTCATGTCACAATTCCCAAGTCACCAAAAAAAAAAAAAAAACATTCTGATATTTTTCCTCCATGGATGTGATGCATAAACACAAAGTATTCCCTCCTACTTTTTTGCGAAATGACAGCAAAGACATATAGATTTCATTAAATTCTCATGAAACAGGGATACAAAGTCTTACCCAGCTCTAACTGCTGCCTTCCAAGGTTATGGCCCTTATGTCTCATTTCAACAATAGGACCTTTGGCTCTATGGTGCCCCAGAAACAAGGCCTTAAGATACTGCCTCTTAAATCATATCTTAGATTTCTAAATACTTTCTGAAGCTATTATGACTGGTATATTTTGAAACGAAGTTCCATAGGCATTTCACCAAAACCTTTGCTTCAAGCTGCCTTTTTTATGTAGTGAAACTTATTCATTAAAAAGAAAATCAAATTAAATGATATTTGATTTATATAGGCATAGATTTTTAAAAATTATATATAATAATATTCATTGCATTATATATACATAATATGGTCACATCTGATTGATCACTTGTGAACCAACCATAAATACATGGGTATGAAATATGGGTTCACAGTAGAATAATATTTATGCAAATTATTCACCTTAAGTAGTAGTTGCTGGCCGTAGCTTAATATGAGCACTAACTTATGTATATTACATTCTATATGTGAAAATAATTTATACACTCTATAAGCCATTTATGAAATAATGGTGATTGCTAACATTGACTGAATATTTATTGTGTGATGAGCATTATTTCATTTTACCAATACAATAACCAGTGACAAGGAAACTATACCTCCAATTTACAAGGGACACAGAAATGTTAAGAGACATGGAAACGTAAGTTGCCCAAGGTAAAATATTGAGTAAGAAACAAAATTAGGGATAAGAATCTAGATAACTGGGCCAGGCGCGATGGCTCACGCTTGTAATCCCAGCACTTTGGGAGGCCGAGGCGGGTGGATCACAAGGTCAGGATATCGAGACCACGGTGAAACCCCATCTCTACTAAAAATACAAAAAAAATTAGCCGGGCGTGGTGGCGTGCACCTGTAGTCCCAGCTACTCGGAGAGGCTGAGGCAGGAGAATGGCATGACCCTGGGAGGCGGAGCTTGCAGTGAGCTGAGATCGCACCACTGCACTCCAGCCTGGGTGCCTGGACAACAGAGTGAGACTCTGTCTCAAAAAAAAAAAAAAAAAAAAAAAGAATCTAGATAACTTACTTCCAGAAATCATGATCTTGACCATTATCTTATAATGCCTGATATGGTTTATATCTGTGTCCCCACTCAAATCCCATGCTGAAATGTAATCCCCAGTATTGAAGATGGGGCCTGGTGGGAGGTGATTGGATCATGGGGCAGTTCCTAATGGTTTAGCACCATCCCCCTAGTCCTGCTCTTGTGAAAGAGATCTGGTTACTTAGAAGTGTGTAGCACCTCCCCTCTTGCTCTCTCTTCCTCCTGCTCTGGGCATGTGAGACGTCTCACTCCCGCTTTGCCTTCTACCATGATTGATTGTAAGTTTCCTGCAGCCTCCCCAGAAGCCTAGCAGGTGGCCAGCATCATGCTTGCTGTACATCCTGTAGAACCATGAGCCAATTAAACCTCTTTTCTTTATAAATAACCCAGACTGAGGTGTTTCTTTCTAGCAGTGTGAGAACAGATCTTTCTGTGCAAGAAAGACCTTTCTATGCCTTCCTGAAGTTCTAAACCCATGTACCAGACTCCAATTCCAGATTATGTGGAGGAATGCAGTAAGTGTATCACTGTCCTTACACATAGTGCTTGATAACCTTGAAAGAGCCTAGCTTGACCTATAATATATTTGAATAAACTCTAAAGCAAGTTTATTCATTTTCCAAAGAATTGGTTTGTTCACTTCTAAAATGGCTTTCTAGAGTCTTTATGAAAAACAAATGAGATAATGTGTGTGAACCTGCCTTGAAATTATATATTACTTAAATGTTAATTACCTTTATTTTTATGATTAGTGTAATTAATGAATATCAAAGTAATGCAATAAGCATATAAGCTGCAAAGAAGTGGCTGTTAGAGGAAGTTATCTACATTCTATAGAAGTTCTAATTTCATTATATATATATGTAGTTAGTTGTGTTGACATGAAATGGCTATTAAAAAATCAATCTGACATCAAATCTACAGAAGAGAGTAAATTTAGCATCAAGTTGTGAATTTGTTCCTGCTTGGTTTCCTCTCCACTAGATTTCAGTTCTTATTTGCATTCTGATTTGTCTCATTGATTCTGAAATTTTGTTTGTCTCTATATACTCCTATTTAATAGTTAACCCAGCCTGACTAGTTCCCTGGAGAATCTATATTATACCTTCTAAGGAGAAATAAAGCATCACCTACATGCCTCAATAGGCAACTGAAATGCAAGCTAGTGAGTGGATTTAAGTTTCTGTAAATCATTTTGAATTGAAAAAATGTGCTGAAACAAAAACTTTCTGAGACAGCTAATTTCTCACTTTAATTCATTAGAATGGGAAAATAGCTCATTTTTTTAGACTTTCATGCTGAAGCAATCTAATTAAAAGAAATAGTAATTTAAATAGCTCAATGAAACTTCAAAAGTTCTCATCATTTATGAAGTCAGGATGATCAGGAGGAAACAACCAAGTGTCTATCACATGTTTACAAATTCTGTTTTTTAAAACTGTTCTACTTTTATATGGAAAAAAGAAAATGAAATTTTGGGGTGGGAAAAGATTGCCACTAAAGAAAGGATAATAACAATAAAATTTCAATTTAGCAGTATGGTCTCTATTAACAAAAGCAAATTCTCAACCAGAGAATGTCCCCCAGTCTCTTTTAAGAGAAAGCAACAAAACCAAGGAAGATTCACTCATGGGATAATGCTTAGATTCTTTGCCCCTCACCTCAATCATGAATATCTTCCCACCCACATTTAAAATGACAGTTGATGTTAAGAAAGGTGTATCTAAAGGAATAAGTGGTCCCTTTATACACTGTCCAGCAACTTCTGCTTGTAAGGCCTGTTCTGGAAAAGAGGTACAAAACCACTGAAATCCATCTCTTCGGAAATTTAAAGTAAAAGCTGCAGAACAGACACATGGAAATTGACACATGAGCCAAAAGTATATCTGGTATCAGGAGTCAGGTAACCCACGGAAAGCTTCGTGCATGCCTCACAGTAAAGAGGGGTGGCCCTCGGAGGAAGCAATCAGGAAAGGGAACCAAGCACAGCAGCAAAGAGAGGTCAGAGAGAAGGGAGCAGGTGGTCCATGAGCTGCCTTGGTGTATGCTCTTCTGCAGATTTTCCTGTTTTTTTTCTGAATTCCTGAAAATATTTTCCAGAATATGTTTCAATTGGCCCCCTTTTTTTTCGTGAGGTAACTTGATGATGCCTCTGTTCCTTGATCCAAAACTGTGCTGACTAAATGATTTCTTTGTTTAAATTAAAGTTATAATTAACAAAAGCTCATTATCAGCCAGAAGTATTCTCCACCTTCATTTTTAAGAGGAAAAAGACAAATTCCTACCTTCTAAGTAGGATCCAGGAAACATAATCTAACAGTCACACTTCCTACATTTACTTCATACTGAAAACTGATACTTCAAATGATGATCCTAAGTCCATTTACAACTACAATAAAGGAGAAATGGTCCATTTTAGATTAGATGATAGATAGATATATCAATAGATAGATAGATAGATATATCGATGGATAGATATATCGATAGATAGATGATATATCGATAGATAGATATATCGATAGATATATCGATAGATAGATATATCGATAGATATATCGATAGACAGATATATCGATAGATAGACAGATATGTCGATAGATAGATATGTCGATAGATATGTCGATAGATATATCGATAGATTGTCGATAGATATGTCGATAGATATGTCGATAGATATGTCGATAGATAGATAGATAGATAGATAGATAGATAGATAGATAGATAGATTTTTTAATGGCAAAGTTTGAAAAGAAAATTTTCTGATTAATGTTAAATTATACAAAACTGTAAAGAAATAGAACATCCCCAATTCCCAAGCATTGTGGGAATCACATTGTTCTTTTATGATTAAGAATATTCCTATAAGCATTCCCAGGAAGGAGTGTAGTATAGACCAAGTGCTTTCTGAGTGAATGACACAATGGGGAGAAAGAGTGTTGAAAAGATAGTTTGAGGATTGGGGCTCTTGTGTGTAGTTGTTTGTCCCTGAAGAGTGTGACTTGGAGTAAGGCATTTAGGTCTCTGGATCTCTTTCCTTATCTGTAAAATGAAGAAATCAGACTAGATTTGGAGTTAATTTAGACTTAGGGGTTTCTCCCGATTCAAAAGTTTAATGAATTTATAAAATGATTAGGTTTCATTAAAATGAAGACAATCTTTGAAACCTTTCAGAAAATGAAAATCTAAATATTACAGATTTTTTAACCCCTTCAAACTAAAACAAATTTACTTCATTTTAGTCCCTAAACTTAGTGAGAAATTGAGTTTATGAAATTTGTAGTTTACATATATTTCTTATCTGTGTGAAGTTACAAGTCTTAACTGCACAGTATAATATTCACTATAAAGTCAATCTGCACCCACATTTCTTTACGTACAAAACAGCTTGATTACGGTCAATTCCACGAGAGATCAAGTTCAAATAGTAATATAGGACAGTGGATTGGCTGAGGATTCTGAAGTCACATGGTCTAGGTTGAAGTCCCATCTTTAGAAGAAAGTGCTTTCCTATGCATCAAACCTTTTTCTTTCCCCCTGGCTTCACAGCTAGGCTGTTTTCCAGTCTTCCTTGTGGTTAGATATAGGCAGTGATACAAAGAATGTGGGCAGAAGTAAGTTACGCTTTCTCAAGTCCAGGCTTATAAAAACCTCCCAGTCCATCACGCACTCTCTCTCTTCTCATTTCAGGTAGATGTTAGTGCCAGGAGTGACCTTAGAAACCATGTGTAGAAGATGGCAGAGCTACCACAAACCTGAGTTTCTGAATGACTATGTGGAGGAGAGACCCACCCCCTATTACCAGCTGGATTTCACATAAGCAAGAAATACATTCAGGCTATGTTAAGCCTAATGTAATCATAGGCTAGGTTAAGCCAATGATTTTGATGTATATCTGTTATAGTAGCAAGCCTTAGCTTAACTAATATGTAATGATATTCCTAGTAATGGACTTAGGAAGGAGCTGGGTGCAGCTCAAGTGCTTCTTAAGGGAAATGACATAGGAAATAGAAAGAGCAGAGAACAGAAATATGTAATTTGAGAAAATTATTTTATTTCTCTAAGCATCAGCTATTCATAGGTAAAATAGGAATTATGATATTACCTACCATTAAGTGCTATAATAAGGGTAAATTGAGCTAATCTTCATAAAGATGCTTAAACTTAGTGTTAGCTATAATTATTATGGAGAGTAATAACATCTAAATCAGACTCTTGAATGTATTTATGTAATACAGATATCTAAGAGAGAATCATAGATTTTTTTAGAGACTTAAAAATAAAGTCCAAACTTGCCATTTTGTGAAAAGGGAACTGGTGATGAGAAAACATAATCCTAATTCTATATCACAGAGCTAGAGAGGAGAAGATAGCTAACTAGAACTCACTTCTCTTAATTTCTAGTTAGTTCAATGTCACTTCCATTAACTCCTCCACCCCTCATTTCTTTGATCACCAAATCCCTGCAAGTCTGCCTTTTGTAAACCCTTTTGATTTTCCTCTCTTCCCTACAACTTCACTTCTACTGATTTAGCTTAGGCATCCTTAACGTTTCTTTCTTGCAAAACCACAAGAGCCTGTGACTTATTTCCCTACTTGCTAGCTTACTTCCCTATACACACATAAACACACACATACTACCATGGAAGATCCTTCTAAAAGTAATTCCACAATATAGAATCATCTGTGGCTCTTCATTTTTTATACAATAATTCAAACTCCAGGCATTGCAAAAGCATCCTTCCATCAGCCTACATCTGTCTTCTCTAGCCTCACTTTCCTGTGCACATGTGTTGCATCCTACACTGAAGGCATATAAACTATTATCAAAGTTTTATACAAAGCATACCTTCACATCTCTTTGTCTTTGCCCAGTCCATCTCCCTGTTTCTTGACCCCTTGCCCTCTTTTAATCTTTCAAGATTTAGAGCATCACATCCTCTACTCTATGAAGCTGTTAATTAGCCAGTTAGGTAGACTGAACCATTCCCTGCTCTGATTAACAATTTCTTACTTATCTCTGTAACACCTGTAATTGTCTTTTATATTTACTTTTTATATCTCTGTTTCCCCTGCTAAATTTTGTGGACCAAATCTATGGCTTTTAATCTATGAATACCCAGCTTGAGACACAGTTTGAGAGCCAAAATAGAAAATTAAAATAATTGATGAACAAATGAATAGATAAATGGTTTACTACGAGGGTTCTCAAAAGAAAAAAATAAAAACAGTAAGTTTAACATTTTTTTCCAGTCCAGGCTTAGATAAACTTATTGGAAATTGTAAAAACATTTGACATTGTCTCTTTGTGAATATGCATGTATGTGCGCTTAACTTTTTTTCTAATGGAGAGCCAAGTACAGTTTTAGGAGAGATAAAGCCTGGATGGGGAGGTCAGAAGCTCTGGCTTCTAGAACTTGCACTGACACAAACTGATGGTTTCATCTTTGACAAATTAGTTAATCTCACTAAGTCACAATTTATCATCTGTGGGATAAAGTTGGTGATATATGATGGTAGGGCATTTAATATTGTAATAAAGAAAAAAAGTGACATCAGCTAAAAGCATGTTTATATTCTTACATTATAGAAGAAACTTACATTAATGAAAGCCTGCTCATCAGAGAAGCAATGTGGCATTGGACTCCGACCTAGGATATCTTGATTTTGGTCCTAACTGGTCAGGAATATTATTTCAGAAAGCACTTTACTTATTTGGACTTTAGTTTCCTCAACTACAAAATTAGAAGAATCTGTAGATTTCTTTCCACCTCCAAAAATGTATTGTACAGTGTGATATGTAAAAAATTTAGATGAAGAGAGGCATTAAGTCATTTAATATTAAGAAGTGATTATTCCCTGAGAGGATGAACTTTTACTGTTTCCCGTATCTAATTTTGCAGATTTATAATTCCATACCCTTCTGTATGCTAAGAGGTTTTTTTTCACATATGTGGTATTCTTTGAAGCCAGCAAGAGCCCTACAAACAGAGGAAATCAGTATTATTTAAGAATGAACAAAATCTTTGCCTTCCAACCACAATCCAACAAAATCTTTTCTCACACATGGAAGGTTTGCTTTGTTCCCAGTGATTGACATGAAAAGCAAATTTAGGTTATCTTTTCTCTACACTTCAGCAATTTCAGTAAGGAACATCCAGATTCTGAGTGTCACTCTAGATTAAAAGGATATAAATCCTTAGTCAAATTATTAAAGAGGACTAGGATGAAGCTTTTTATTTAATTTTTAGAAAAAAAGCTAATAGCTCTTTGAAAACTTATATTCTGAACTACCCATTCACAAGCAATTTTACACTGTCATCTCAACTAAGCTCTTGGTTGTTGTTGATATCTTCTGAAAATGTCCTCTTAAAAATGACTTTAAAATTCACTTGTGATGTGAAATTCAAATTAAAATAGAGAAGCAGTAAAATGTATTAGGAGAACCACTTGCCAGCAAGTCAAGAAACCTGTGCTTTCATTTGTATTTCACTACTAACCGTGAGATCACTGCCTAGTCATTCACACATTGAAGATTCCCTCGACAGGCATTGTGCTATCTCTCCTGGAAATAGAAATCCAAACCATCTCTACTTTTAAAAAACCCAGAAAGGAGTAGAGGGAGAGAACCAGGCACACAAAAACTAAAATAAATTGTCCATGAAAGAAAGAATAGATAAGCTGAACTTCATTAATAGTAAAATTGGAAATTTCTGCTCTGCAAAAGACACTGTCAAATAAAAATAAAAATGGTGAAAAGTAGGTAGGACTAATAGTAGGTAGGACTAAGCAGCTCCCACTTGGATGGACAGAGCAGCCTGTGGAGACTCACACTGTGAACTTTCACTCCAAGAACTACCGTAGGGACATACTAGGAAAGCTGAGAGAATTCACAGACCCTTTGAAGAAAGTGGCTTGCCGCTGCAGGTTTCGTGAGATGTCCAAAAAACTATGAGTAACCAAAATGTGAGGGGGAAGGTCCACCTCCAAACAAACATCCTAGTGGTGAATCTGAAGGTCCAGATCACGGGAGAAGGATTTGACCTTACCTGGAGCTGAGATGAATTTACAGAGCAAAGTGAAATATAAGAGTAGAGGAAGCAGCTGGAAGAGTGCTGTGGGCACTCTCGATCCCCAGGGAAGGCATTCCTGATTTGTCTCACGGGACCTTGGAGAGGTCTGCCAGTGGAATTGGAGAAAGACCACAAGGAGAAGGAAACTTCCAGCTGAACTTTGTAACAATTTTGGCTGAACATGAAGTTTCCTAGACAGAATCTGGGGGAGGGGGCAAACGGGGAGTGCACGTAGAAGCACAGAAACTGCAGCAGATGGGGAGATGTGAAACCTGAAAGCCCTGCCTGCTTTCTCAGCAGGGAGGCTTGTATTCTGGGGCACCTTCTCACCCCTGCTCACTGGCTGCCTTGAAATGAACTCTGTGCTGTTGGTGGGGCATGGTGGGAGTGAAATTGTTCTTCAGGCTGCATGGAAGCTGGCTGAGGCCTGTCACAGCCAGCTTTCCTCCACTTCCCCACTTCCCTGGTATGAAGCAGCAGAGGCAGCCATAATTCCCCTGGGAACATAACTCCATCAGCCTGAGAACTATACCCTTATCCCCCACAGCAGCTGCAGTAAGACCCACCACAGGAGGGTCTGAGCTCAGATATACCTAACCCTACCTCCACCTGATGGTCTTTCTCTACCCACCCCGGTAGTCAAAGACAGTGGACATAATTACTGGGGAGCTCCAAATCTCTTCCCACTGCCTGAGAAATCTGAATACTTATCCAGGCAACACTAGTGCAAGCCTGTATCCTCCCTACACTACCACAGCTGATGCTCTCTTGAAAGCATCACCTCTTAGCTGGAGGCCAGCCAACACAAAATCATTGCATTAAAAAAAACTACAACAAAGGACATTCACAGAGTCCACTTTACTCCCCTGCTACTTCCATCATAGCAGGTGCTGATATTCGCAGATGAGAGACCTGAAGACAGATCACATCACAGGACTCTTTGAAGGCATCCCCCAGTACTTGCCTGGAGCCCAGTAGCTCCACTGGGTGGCTAGACCAGGAAGAGAAATAACAATCACTGCAGTTCGGCTCTCAGGAAGCCCCATCCCTAGGAGAAGGGGGAGAGCACCATATCAAGTGAGCACCACATGGGAACAAAAAATCTAATCAGCAGCCCCTGAGCCCCAGATCTTCCCTCTGACAGTCTATCCAAATGAGAAGAAATCAGAGAAACAATTCTGAAAATATGACAAAACAAGGTTCATTAGCACCCCCAAAAGATCACAGTAGCTCACCAACAATGAATTCAAACCAAGATGAAATATCTGGATTGCCAGAAAAGGAATTCAAAAGGTCAATTATTAAGCTACTCAAGGAGGCACCACAGAAAGGTGAATATCAACTTTAAAAAATCAAAAAAATGATATAGGATATGAACGAGAAAATCTCCAGAGAAATATATGGCATAAACAAAAAACAATCACAACTCTGGGAAGGAAGGACACAATTAGAGAAATGCAAAATACACTGGAAAATCTCAGCAATAGAATTGAAGAAGTAGAAGAAAGAGTTTCAGAGCTCAAAGACAAGGCTTTCAAATCAACCTAATCAGACAAAAACAAAGAAAAAAAGAATAAAAAAATTAATAAAGCCTCCAAGAAGTTTGCAATTATGTTAATCAAACCTAAGAATAATTGGTGTTCCCAAGGAAGAAAAGAAATTTCAAAGTTTGGAAGACATATTTGAGAAAATAATAGAGGAAAACTTCCCTGGCCTTGCTAGAGATCTAGACATCCAAATACAAGAAGCTCAAAGTACACCTGGGAAATTCATTGCAAAAAAGATCACCACCTAGTTACATAGTCATCAGGTTATCCAAAGCCAAGACAAAGGAAAGAATCATAGGAGCTGTGCAGGAAAAGCATCAGGTAACCTGTAAAGCAAAACCAATCAGATTAACAGCAGATTTCTCAACAGAAGCTATACTAGCTAGAAGGGATTGGGGTCCTATCTTTAGCCTCCTGATTAAAACTAATCAGCCAAGAATTTTGTATCCAGTGAAACTAACCTTCATAAGTGAAGAAAACATATAATCTTTTTCAGACAAACAAATGCTAAGAGAATTTGCCACTACCAAGTCAACATTACAAGAACTGCTAAAAAGAATTAGAAATCTTCAAATATATCCTCAAAATACACCAAAATAGAACCTCCTTAAAGCATAATTTCACAGGACCTACAAAACAATAACGAAATGGAAAAAAGAAACCCAAGGTATCAAGGCAATAACTAGTACAGTGAAGAGAAGAGTATCTCACTTTTCAATACTAATGTTGAATATAAATAGCCTAAATGTTCCACTTAAAGGATGCAGAATGGCAGAATGGATAAGAATTCACCAACCAAGTATCCGCTGTCTTCAAGAGACTCATCTAACACATAAGGACACACATAAACTTAAGGTAAAGGAGTAGAAAAAGATATTCCATGCAAATGGACACCAAAAGTGAAGAGGAGTAGTTATTCTTACGTCAGACAAAACCGACTGTAAATCAACAACTGTTTAAAAAGACAAAGAAGGACATCATATAATGAGAAAAAAGACTAGCCCAACAGGAAACTATTATAATCCTAAATATATATGCACCTAACACTGGAGATCCCAAATTTATAAAACAATTATTACTAGGCATAAGCATGATAATAGTGGGGGACTTCAACACTCCACTGACAGCACTAGACAGGTCATCAAGATAGAAAGTCAACAAGGAAACAACGGACTTAAACTATACCCTACAACAAATGGACTTCACAGATATTTACAGAACACTCTACCCAAAAACTGCAGAATATACATTCTATTCATCAGCACATAAAACATTCTCCAAGATAGAGAATATGATAGGCCACAAAACAAGTCTCAATAAACTTAAGAAAATCGAAATTATATCAAGTACTCTCTCTGACCATAGGGAAATTAAACTGGAAAGCAACTCCAACAAAACCCTCAAAATCATGCAAATACATGCAAATTAAATAATTTGCCCCTGAATGATTGGGTCAACAATGAAACCAAAATGGAAATTTTAAAAATTATTTGAACTGAACAATAATAGTGACACAACCTAGCAAAACCTCTGGGATACAGCACAAGCAGTTCTATGAAAAAAGTTTCTAGCATTGAAGGCATACATCAAAAAGTCTGAAAGAGCACAAATAAGCAATCTAAGGTCACACCTCAAGGAACCAGAGAAAAAAGGACAAACCAAAACCAAACCCAACAGAAGAAAAAAAAAATTAACAAAGGTTAGACCAGAACTAAATGAAATTGAAACAAAAAAAAACAGATACATGAAACAAAAATATGTTTCTTTGAAAAAATAAAATTGATAGACCATTAACAAGATTAAATAGGAAAAGAAGAGAGAGGATCCAAATAAGCTCAATTAGAAACATAAAGGGAGAAATTACAAGTGATACCACAGAAATACAAAAGATCACTTAAGGATACTATGAACACCTTCACGTTCACATACTAGAAAATCTAGAGAAGATAAATTTCTGAAAATATACAACCCTCTAGATTAAACCAGAAAGAAATAGAAACTCTAAACAGAGCAATAACAAGCAGCGATATTGAAATGGTAATAAAAAATTGCCAAGAAAAAACAAGTCCAGGATCAGACAAATTCACAGTTGAATTCTATCAGACATTCAAAGAAGAACCAGTACTAATCCTATCCACACTATTCCAAAACATAGAAAAAGAGGGAATTCTCCCTAAATCATCCCATGAAGCCAGTATCACCCTAAAGTCAAAACCAGGAAAGGACATAACTAAAAAGGAAAACTACAAACCAATGTCGCTGATGAATACAGATGCAAAAATCTAACTGAATCCAACAGCATATCAAAAAGATAATCCACCATGATCAAGTGGGTTTCATACCAGGGATGCAGGGATGGTTTAACATATACAAGTCAATAAATGCATTACAGCACATAAAGAATTAAAAACAAAAATAACATAATCATCGCAATAGACTTAGAAAAAGCATTTGACAAAATCTGGCATCCTTTATGATTAAAACCCTCAGCAAAATCAGCATAGGAGGGACATACATTAAGGTAATAAAAGCCATCTATGACAAACCCATAGTCAATATTATACTGAACAGGGAAAAGTTGAAAGCACTCCCCCTGAGAACTGGAACAAGACAAGGATTCCCACGTTCACCCCTTCTATTCAACATAGTATTGGAAGTCATAGCCAGATCAATCAGACAAGAGAAAGGAATAAAGGGGATTCGAATGGGTGAAGAGGAAGTCAAACTGTCTCTGTTTGCTGATAATATAATCATATACCTAGAAAATCCTAAAGACTCACCCAGAAAGCTCCTAGGACTAATAAATTCAGTAAAGTTTCAGGGTACAATATTAATGTACACAAATCAGTAGCACTGCTATACACCAACAGTGACCAAGCTGAGAATCAAATCAAGAACTCAACTCATTTTATGATAGCTGCAGAAAAAATAAAATACTTTGGAATATATCTAACCAAGGACATGAAAGACCTCTAAAGGAAAACTACAAAACACTGCTGAAAGAAATAATAGATGATGTAAACAAATGAGAACATATCCCATGCTCATGAATGGGTAGAAGCAATATTGTAAAAATAATCATACTGCCAAAAGCAATTCACAAATTCAATGCAATTTTCCATCAAAATACCACCAGCATTCTTCACAGAACTAGAAAAAACAATCCGAAAATGCATTGTAGAACCAAAAAAGGGCCCACATAGCAAAAGCAAGACTAAGCAAAAGAAACAAATCTGGAGCCATCATATTATCCAACTTCAAACTATACTATAAGGCTATAGTCACCAAAACATCATGGTACTGGTATAAAAATAGGCACATAGACCAATGGAACATAATAGACAACCCAGATATAAACCCAGATACATAGAGCCAAGTGATCTTTGACAACGCAAATGAAAACATAAAGTGGAGAGAGGACACCCTTTCAACAAATGGTGCTAGGATAATTGGCAAGCCTCATGTAGAATGAAACTGGATCCTCATCTCTCACCTTATACAAAAATTAACTCAAGACGGGTCAAAGACTTAAATCTAAGATTTGAAACCATAAAAATTCTAGAAGAAAATATTGGAAAAACCCTTCTAGACATTGGCTTAGGCAAAGCGTTCATGACCAAGAACCCAAAATCAAATGCAACAAAAGAAAGATAAATATATGGGACTTAATTAAACTAAAAAGCTTCTGTACAGCAAAAGTAATAATCTGCAGAGTTGACAGACAACCCACAGAGTGGGAGAAAATATTCACAAACTATGCATCCCTCAAAGGACTAATATACAGAGTCTACAAGGAACTCAAACAACTCAGCAAGAAACAAACAATCCCATCAAAAAGTGGGCTAGGGGCATGAATAGACAATTCACAAAACAAGATATATAAATGACCAATAAAAATATGAAAAAAATGCTCAATATCACTAATTATCAGGAAAATGAAAATCAAAACCATAGTAGAATGAACATAATCCAAAAATCAAAAAATAATATATGTTGGCCTGAATGTGGTGAAAAGGGAACACTTTTACACTGCTAGTGGAAATGTAAACTAGTATAACCACTATAGAAAACAGTGTGGAGACTCCTTAAAGAATTAAAATTAGATCTACCATTTGATCTAGCAATTTTATTCCTGGTATCTATCCAGATGAAAAGAAGTCATTATACAAAAAGATACATGCACATGCATGTTTATAGCAGCACAATTTTTAGCTGCAAAAATATGGAAACAGCCCAAATGCTCATCAATCAATAAGTGGATAAAGAAAATATATATACCATGGAATACTACTCAGCTATAAAAATGAATGAAATGATTACATTCACAGCAACCTGGATGGAATTGGAGACTATTATTTAAAGTGAAGTAACTCAGGAATGGAAAACCAAACATTGTATGTTCTCACTTATAAGTGGAAGCTAAGTTATGAGGACACAAGGGCATAAGAATGATAAAATGGACTTTAGGGATTCGGGGGAAAGAGTTGGGAGGATGGTGAGGGGTAAATGATTATATAATGGGTACAGTGTACACTCCTCTGGTGATGGATGCACCAAAATCACCACTAAAGATCTTATCCATGTAACCAAACACCTCCTGTTCTGCATAAACCTATTGAAATAAAAAATAAAAATTAAAAAATAAATTAAATTAAAATTGGTCTTTGAAAATGAAGACATTGTCAAGAGAATCAAATGACAACCACAGACTGGGTGAAAATGTTGTAAAAGATATATCTGAAAAAGGATTGTAGTAAAAAATATACAAAGAACTCTTAAAACTCAACAATAAGAACACAACTCAAGTTTAAAGAGGAGCCAAACCATTTAGCAAACACATCACGAGAAAATATATGTAGGTGGCAAATAAGCCTGTGAAAAGATGCTCCAAATCATATGTCACCAGATAAATGCAAACTGAAATGAGATATCACTATACACCTCTTAGAAAGGCCAAAATTCAGAATATCAAATTTTGGCAAGGATGTGGAACAACAAGAACTCTCATTCATTGCTAGTGGGGAATGTAAAATGGTACAGCCCCTCTGTAAGACAATATGGTAGTTTCATACAAAATTAAAGCTACTCTTAACATATAATCTAGCAATAGTGCTCTTTGGTACTTACACAAAGGGGTTGAAAACTTATATTGACCCAAAAACCTGCATATGGATGTTTATAGTAGCTTAATTGCCAAGACTTGGAAGCAAAGAAGATATTCTTCAATAGATGAATAGATAAACTGTGGTACATACAGACAATGGAATATTATTCAAGCTAAAAAAAATGAGCTATCAAGCCATGAAAAGACATGGAGAAAACTTAAATGTATGTAACTAAGTGAAAGAAGCCTAATCTGAAAAGGTTACATATTGTATGATTCCAACTATATGCTTTTCTGGAAAAGGAGAAATTATGAAGATCAGTGATTGTCACGGAGTAGGGGAAAGGGAGGGATGAATAAGCAGAACACAGGATTTTTAGGGCAGTGAAAATAGTCTATACGACACTATAATAGTGGATACATGTCATTGTACATTTGCCTAAATCCATAGAATGTACAAAACCAACAGTTAATCCTAATGTAAGCTATTAAATTGGGGTGACGATGTGTGAATGTAGAGGTAAGTGGAAAGTCTCTGTACCCTCCTTTCAATTTTGTTGTAAGCCTAAAACTACTCTTAAAAAAATGAAGTCTCCCTTTGGCAGAACTTCCATATTCCAGTAATATGCCAAAACAACAAACACCAATGGAGAGACGAGAGACACCTGATACGTTTCCTAGGCCTTTTAGAAAACATGGAGTTGTTCCTTTGACCACGTACATGTGAATCTATAAGAAAGGTGATATTGTAGACATAAGGGAATGGATACTGTTCAAAAAGAAATGCCCCACTAATGCTACCATGGTCAAACCGGAAGAGTCTACAGTGTTACCTAGCATGCTGTTGGCATTATTGTAAACAGACAATTTAAAGGCAAGATTCTTGCCAAGAGAATTAATGGGTGTATTGAGCATATTAAGCAGTTTAAGAGCTGAAATAGCTTCCTGAAACAAGTGAAGGAAAATGACCAGAAAAAGAAGGAAACCAAAGAGAAATAAAGGTACTTGGGTTCAACTGAAGCACCATCCTGCTCCATGTGAACAAACACAATTTGTGAGAGCCAACGGAAAGGAGCCTGAGCTGCTGAAACCCCTTCCCTATGAATTAATGCATAATAGTTGTTAAACAAAAAAAAGACCTCTGGACTGCATAAAAATCAGCTAACATAAAGTGATTAAGAGCCATGATGAAAATAGTCATAGCCACAGACTATACTAAGATAAAGAAAGAAGGAGGGGTCAGGTCTCCTCAGTGACAGACAGGCATGAGAATGGGGATTAGGACAGAATTCATAAAGATGATGCTTAATCTGAATCTTGTGAGATGCCTGAAACCTAGCCAAGTCATATCAGCAAAAGTGTTCTCATTTAGTTTTCTGATCTAAACTAGATGATATCTAAGCTCCCTTCTGGTTCTAAATTTCTAAATTTCTATGTTCATTGTTAATAAACATACAGAAAGATATTTATATATTTCTGTTTTGTTTACATGTGGATATGTTTAACCATAGTATGTATACTATCTAAAACCCTATATTGAAATATCTCTAATATAAATTTTTCTGAAGAATAAGTAATATCTCTTGAATATTCTTCAACTTCTCAGTGTTAATCTCGGCCATAATTAGAAGCATTAGGTCCTGGAGTGTGTTGTGTAAGTGTAGCTTTATGCAGGGGAGAAAACATAAGACGTAGTGTGAAATGTAGTTAGTAAGTGGATACTGAGCAAGCGGCATTCCAGGAATTAATTTTCTTGAAAAGATCCCTGGTGTTAGTTTGTTCTTTTGGTAATTTGCCTTTTTCTCCTGAAAGTGAACATACAGAGTAACACGCCTGCCTGGGCCAGGTAAAATGGCCAACATCCAGCAAAACCAATTAATGAATCAAAGACTAAGGCAGCCTTCTGGGGGGAAGCAGCAGAGCAACTAGTGGTTACAACAGGAAATCAGATGCCAGCTTTTACACAGCTGTTACCAGCTGTGTGGCTTTGAGCAAGGTACTTACATGTAAGCTTCAGTTTCCTCATCTGCAAATCAAGAATAACAATCCTGCTTTGCAGTATTATCAGGAGGATTAAACAAGATAAGTAAGGTAGGGAAAGCTCTTAACACTGTGTCTGGCATGTTGACAGTACTCAGTGATAACTGGCTATTATTATTATCGTTATTACAAATTCAGGGAGACTCCAATTATCCTTGTGAGAGCAATCTTCTGGATAATAGGTACAACAGATGTCAATGGTTTTAAGTAAAGTTAACTTATGGATCTAGTCCTTAGCAAGTTACCTTTTCTTATCTAAATCAATGGAACACATAACTAGGGGCATAGTAATTGAGAACATAGATTCTAGAGTCAGACCACTTGCACTCAAATTTTAGCTCTACCACTTATTTGCTGGGTAACCTTTGCCAGGGTTACTTAACCTCTCGATGCCTTAATTTTCTCACTTGTAAAATAAGAAAAATCAGAGAACAATATCTCATAACCTTGTTGTAAGAATTTCATTAATACATATAAAGCACCCGCTACAGTATCTGGGTTCAGTAAGTACTCTGTAAATATTTGCTCTTGATAGAAATAACATTTCTTTTAACCCCTGTGGAGAGGTAGGAGGTAGTGTCATCAATGACTCAGTGACAGTGAGAGAAAGGGTGAGGTTGGTGGTAACTTCTTACCTTGATAGTAGCAGCATTCTCATAAATGCCTCCTGAGGAACAGGGATAACTGGGAGCTCATTCTTTAGGGTCAGATAGACCCGAACAGGAAATCTTTCCTATTGTGCATGACCTTACTCAAGTTATTTCACTACAAAGTCTCAGGTGACTCGGTGTTAAAAAGGGAATAGCAGTATCTACTTCACAAAAGTGTTCTAAGGATGAAATGAGATCCTGAATGTAAAGTGGTTCCCTCTTTACTTTTGGAGATTGTTGCAAGGGCTCACCCTAAGGATTAACTGGATTCAAAGCTCGTTCCTTGACTACTGTCCCGTACTATCTCTCTAGCCTAAGGAGCAAGAAAGCTGCCAAGAAAAACTTTCAAACTGTTCTGCTACCACCACCCCCCACCCAACTCTTGAGCTTATTACTTCATTATATCCATCTGGCTTCTCACCTGGGACTCAGTAAGTACTAGTGAACGTCTACCACTGACAAATGCTTGCCACCACTCATTATGCTGCCTTTCAGATTCCATACCACACCTCCCTCTCACCCTAGCTCTCATTCTCCTTCACTCTTCCTCTCATGCATGACTTTACTCATCACTCATTTACTATTTATTAGATGCCCATGGTAGGCTAGACAAAGGAAAGACAAATCTCCTGCCCTCAGGAAAGAGACAAACACCGAACAAAGTATGACATAGCTGGAAAACTGTATAGGAGACTGATTCAGGAAACAGGCTATGGAGTTACGTCGACCTGGGTTTGAGTTCCGGCTCTCTCACTTGTTAGCTGTGCTCTTGAACAAATTATGTAATTCCTATAAACTTGGATTTCTTATTTTGGGAAATATGAATACCAGTGTTCACTTTTAACTTGAAAATGCTTGCCCTCCATCACCATCTAGCCCCCATCTGCTTCTGGGAATGTGCTCTAGAAGAAGAAAGAAAAATAAATTACTTTACCAGTTATCCTTTGCTTATAGAGACTAGTGGGAAAGGATACCTTGCTTAAAATGTGCCCTGTTGAAAAGGCAAAGTAAAAACAAGTTATGTTTTCAAAGCTTTGGTCAATCTTTCTGTAAAGAAAAGGTCACCACCAAATCTCTGTTTTTGAAAACATAAGACAATGAGCCCTGCTGGAAAACAAACCACATTTATCATCATAATGTAAAGCTGTGTGTTCACTGTGGGCAGGTATTTTTGCATATTATGTTGCATTTAAAGGAACGTTTTTCTTCTTAAATTATGCTTAAAAGATAGTCTGAGAAGTACATTTTTCCTTTGGAGGTAGTGATGTGTGTGTGTGAGAGACAGAGAATCCAAAGAGTTTAATCCAATAATTGCACCTCTGAAAGCTAAGTAGAATGAGGAGAAACACCCACACTATGCACTGGTAGAAACCCCTCAGAAAGAATCAGAACTTGGAGTGGCAAAGCTAAAGTGACCCTATAATTTATCTTCCAAATCAAAACCCATTTGAGAGTAAAAGGGCATGCTATTAATAATTATTCTGAAAAAATAGGTGTTAACTGGAGCTGCCTTAGTGCAAATTGGAACATATTTTCCAATCACCACAGCCTATGCTCACCCTGAAGTGTTCTGCTAAAGCCTACCTTTGCTAACTATGATCTTATTCTGAGCCAAATACCCAGGTTTTTGAACATGTGCTGCTATAAATTATGTTCTATGAACTCTCCTAGTGGGGATAAATCATAGAAAAGACTAAAACCAATTAGTAGGGGCAGATTTTCCTATGTGGGAATAAAGATTTTCTACTATGAACATTCAGTGACATACTCTTTCTCTGAAAAGCTGTGATAGTATAAGCTGGGCAGGGCTTGAGACTTGCCCAGGTATGCTGCAGGTGGCCACTAGCCCTCACCCTCAGGAAGCAAAATTGCTGAATCTATGGTGTCTTCTTACTGGATCTGTTCTTTTCCCTTTTTATTACTATAAATATTAATCCCCAATATAATATCTCTATTAATGAAGAGACTGCAGCCAGATGCTATAGTGATTTTAGGCAAAACTTTCTAACCAGAAGTGTAAGTCATACTGGGCTTAGAAGTGTGTTTGAGGACATCAGATAACAAGAGTTATAATATTAAATAGGAAAATCATTAGATGCAAATGAAAACAATGTCAAATATCCCAGAAGATAATATATGTGATTCCAAGCCACAGGACATATGGAAGAGAGGGCAGGAAGCAGATTAAAATCAGGAGTAACAGCACACAGGTAGTGAAGCAGGATAAATGCCAACAGATGTACATGTGCAATGACAGGACACATATCACATGTGGAAGAAACTAATAGTGCAAGGACACCAAGTCAACTTCAATCAAATCAGTAAGAACCAGAAACCTTAAGGTTCTTTAGCAGAGTAGAGAGGATGGAGGTATAAAAAGAAAGAAGTGTGGAAGGCAGGTGACCAAGAAGACCTTAACATGCCCCTCTGCCTGGCTTAACTTTGTACAGATTTTTTCTGACTCTAGGCCACTGACATCTCCTTTCTTAGAGCATTTACTTTAGAAAACTTGTAAATTCTTTATTTGCCCCTTTGTATTAATATAAATCTTCTCCCAGTCTCTTGCCAGTTTTACAGGCCATGAATATCTTTCTCAAGGGCCCTGAAGCCATATATCCCTTTGAAATTTAATCAAGAAAGACAGGGCCCTATTTCTGTCTCTGTAGGAGGGTAGAAGCCTAACTTTGATAAACACTGATTAGCAAATACAGATGGCCCAGTAACATTCACCAATCTCCCTGCCAAAGTCCTTCAGGACTTTCTCACTTGCTCCTTCCAGTGTTTAAAAATTCTCCTGTTCTTTATGTCACCAGAGTTGAGTTCAATCTCTCTCCTCTATGACAATAGTCTTCACTTATATTGCAACAGTCTTAAATAAAGTCTTCCTTGCCATTTTTAACAAGTGCCCATTGCAATTTTTCTTTATAGGGACTGGTTGTAGATCAACTGCTTGGACAGCTCAAAACATCATAAAGTCTAAATCAAATTTGCTTGAGTCAGACAACTGTAATTTCAGAAGCTCCTGAGAGCTTCCTCCCATCTAACTATCCAAAAACAATCCCTCACCAGCTTGCAGAGGAAATAAAGTTTTTCTAAAAAGGAAAAAGCCTCTCCTACAATCAGAGATGAAAGGCTGGTTGAGGTAGAGCTTCATTGTGAAGGCATCTCAGTGACAGCATAATCAGTCAATCAGTAGGTATAAATGGGTCATTATAAGATCCCTTCCTATTTGGACTGGGGAGCAGGAAGCCTGAGAAGGATAGAAGAGCCAGGAGGGGGGAATGTGGAGGAGAATGAAAGGCAGGAGGATGAGGGTATAGACAAATTTCACAGGATTTACCACTTTGCCTAGATTCTGCCTTGTCTACCTCCAACTGGGCTAAGATAAAAAGAAGTTGAATCTGAGGTATGTTTGACATGCAGCTGCAAACATAGGCAGCACACTTGGCTTGATTAATGAAGATGTTTGTTTTATTAAACACATTTTACTTCTTGTAAAGCAGCTTAGACTTTAGCATATCACCGTACTTGAAATCTGACATTGCTTTTCCATTTTTCTTTTTATAATATGCATTCCATTTTCCTTTCTATAATGTGCATTAAATTAGTGTGTGCATGCGTGTTTGTGTGTATATGTGTGTGTACCATGGCCTCAGGCAAAGCAAAAGACTAACAATCCCTCATGAAAAACAAAGCCCACAGTGATAAGAATGTTAGAAATACACAATAAAAATATGTCTTAAAGTTTTTAATGAATCTTATAGAAAAAATATTATAATGCAATTATAAACTGGTACCAAAAAATCAAGAGATTTTACTAAATATCACATAACCAATGAAATAACCAAGCCAAAGTAACAACAATTACAATTAACAATCAAAAAAGCAGTAATTTTTACTTTTGTTTAGGGAAGATTGCAAGGGGGACAAAGTAAAGATTGAAATGTATGAGATTTCATGTCATTCACCGATGAATAAAATTCACAAAACTCTTTTACATGTTTGAATTTTTTTCTTGTGACTTCTGATTTCGGAGTCTCCCTTAGAAAACAGTGGGATTTGAGACTAGGAGGAATGGTGGAATACATGGCTACTAAAGATGTATATATTCCCATGAAACTATTTGATCCCAAAGGTATAAAGTGTAAACGAAATTCTAATGTCCTGCAACCATCTAAATGGGCCCCTCCTCACAGCTGAGCATTCCAAAGTTAACCTCAAAAAATGAGTTCAGGCCACGATGAGAAGGGGGTACCCAAACATGGCTCATTATACCCTCCTCCCTTTGGAATTACTGATAGAGACTATGTTTTATAAGAAACATTTACAATCTATTATCTCTGAAGCCTGCTACTTGGAGGCTTCCTACGTGATAAAACCTTGGTCCTCACAACCCCTTATTGTAACCAGGCATTCCTTTCTATTGATAATAATTCTTTCAACCAATTCCAGTCAGAAAATCTTTGAATCTGCCCATGACTTCCAGTTGTGCCACCTTTCTGGACTGAACCAAAGTACATCTTACATGTATTGATTGATGTCTTTTGTCTCCCCAAAATGTTTTTTACACGTTGTACAAAACCAAGCTGCACCCTGTCCACTTTGGACTTATGTTCTCAGGATCTTAAGGGCTATGTCATGAGCCATTGTTCACTCATAATTGTTTCAGAATAAATCTCTTCAAATATTTTACCGAGTTTGACTCTTTTCATTGACAAAGGTTAAATTGTAGGCCCCAAAAAATAAATTTGCAAGGATTTTTTCTATCCTTTTATTAGTTCACCAGGTTTCAAGTTCCTTTCTAATTCAGGCACTGTTTGGGAGAAGTTTTAACTGAAGTTGACATTACAGGTAATGCAGTATTTATAAGCTAAAGTGAAGCAGATATAATTATTTTCTGTTTTGTTAAAATATTTAGTAAAGACTTTAAAGCTGTTTCCCCTAGGAAAATTCCAAAAAGCACATTAATTTCCTGATAATAAAGAGCACAACTGACATTTATCATTTTTTTCCAGGAGGTTCCAAAATTTAATCTTAAAGCTTGAGGAAAACATTTATTCTTGGAAAATTTATGCTAACATACTTTACATATTTAGTTTTCAACATACTTTTACATCAAAGGGTCAGTAAGTTGTTTGAAAACTAGCTACATAAAACACTGCTTACAGATAATTAACTACCTGACGGACAGCCCCAGGCAAGAAAGTTTAAAATGCTTGGAGCCCACAGAGGATCAATCAGAAATAGAAAAAAACAAAGCTATAAAGGAATATTGCAAGGAATATAAAAATTAGTATTCATTTTACATAGAATTGTTGAATAACGCTTCCTTGTTTTGGTTAAGAAAACTTCATATGAATAGACTTTGACTTCACATGTCTAATTATACAGGACAGAATCAACTTTATTTCTGGTAATAAAATTAAGAGCTTAGGCCGGGCGCGGTGGCTCACGCCTGTAATCCCAGCACTTTGGGAGGCCGAGGCGGGCGGATCACGAGGTCAGGAGATCCAGACCATCCTGGCTAACACGGTGAAACCCCGTCTCTACTAAAAAATACAAAAAAATTAGCCGGGCGAGGTGGCGGGCGCCTGTAGTCCCAGCTACGCGGGAGGCTGAGGCAGGAGAATGGCGTGAACCCCGGGGCACAGAGCCTGCAGTGAGCCAAGATCGTGCCACTGCACTCCAGCCTGGGTGAAAGAGCGAGACTCCTTCTCAAAAAAAAAAAAAAAAAAAAAAATTAAGAGCTTATGACAATTTCTCTTCTTTACCACTCATGCACTTAGGCAGTTATCAAACTGTATTGTAAGAATTGTCTTCCTCTACTAGGACAGGAATTTCTTGAATTTGGCACAGAGTACGTGTTCAATAAGTGTTTATTGAATTGAAATTAATGAACACGACAGATATGCCAGATAGGAAGCTAACAAAGTATTCTTTATTTCTCATCCCAGACACAATGTTACCTACTTTATTAATAGAAAAGCACTTCAGAAAAGGAAAGTGAGCAAGAAAACCTGCCCTTTAAACAGGTGAGGCATTGTTAGTTAGTATTTAAAATTATTTTAAATTTAACTCATTGAAATTCTTACATCCTAAGAAAAAATCAACAACTCTACTGCAAACTATAGAAGTCAGTGCCCTATACTGATATTTCTTGAGAAAATTTAATTCTATTAAGAAGGATAAGCAGCATGTCCTTCAAATATTTATGTAGCCTAATCTTCCATTTCAAGGCTTTTACTAACAGTTTATTTAGTCGGAAGAGAGAAATACACTGATATTTTCACTTAATAAACTCAGCACAATCAACATCAGATGATGTATAAGTGGAAGATTAAATAGAAATAGGAGGCATAAAAACAGCATGGCTACTTTATGAAAATAGCATAACCTATATTTTGTCCCCAAGGTTTGGGGAGCTACGTTTTCTCCTGTGAGACTGAGGCCATCTCTGGAAAAGGGAGGGGAAATACTGGAGGAAGAAAGGACATAATCTAATTATTCTGGATAGTTAGAAATAAGACCCCTCTTTACAAAAAGATAGGAAGCTAAATAACGAGAGAGGGTTGAGTGAGAGACCCAGGAGACTGCCTCCCACTTTAAATCATTCAAAGTTAGGGTGACAGAGTAGGGTCTGAGAAGTTGTTTTATTGTTAGAAGCATGGTTCAGTATCTGGGAGCATAGTACTGCCAGCCACATCGAGAGAGGTGATGTAAAAGATGACCCCTCAAGAAGGTGTGAGGCATAATCCATCTCTGGTCCTCAGAGGGGCTCAGATCAGAATTGAGCACAGCCCTCTTCTGCTTCAAGTTTAAAGGGTTGGGTTTCTTCCTTCTCTTTTAATGGTACTGATCCACAGTTTGAGAAAGAGAGTTTGGGAAGAAAATTTCTCACAGTCCAGTAAAAGGTAAGAAAATATTTTAGAGACAAATTCGGAGTCTTTAAGACTTTTTATTAAAAAACAACAAAGGTAGAAATTTGTCATTAGTTCTAATTAAACTAAGTAGGAGTTTTGATGTATCTTGTGATATCTCCCTCCCATTTTTCAAAAAAAAAGTTTATTTGTGTTACATAAAAGGGAAGTTTTACATATTTAGTCTTTTTAAATTTTCTAATTTTTAATTATTTCCTTTTCTCTTTTCCTCTTCATTTTCTTTTCTTTTTTAATTGACATATAATAATCGTATATATTTATGGAACACATAGTGATGTTTCCATACATACAGTGTACTGTGGTCAGATCAGAGTTATTAGTGTATCCATCACCCTGGACATTTATCTCTTTTGTAGGGTGGGAACATTCAATATCCTCCTTCTAGCTATTTGAAACTATATATTATTGTTAACTATAATCATCCTTCAATGCTGTAGAACATTAGAACTTATTCCTATCTATCTAGAATTGTGTATCCTTTAACAAATCCCTCCCTATTCCTTCCTTCCTCCTGCCCTTCGCAGACTCTAGTATATTCCCTTTTCTACATTTTACTTCTATGAGATCAACCTTTTTTAGCTTCCATATATCAGTGAGAACATTCAGTGTTTAACTTTCTGTTCCTGGCTGATTTCATGTAACGTAATGTCCTCCAGTTCCATACATGTTGCTACAAATGACAGGAGTTTATTCTTTTTATGGCTGAATAGTATTCTAGTGTGTGTGTGTGTGTGTGTGTGTGTGTGTCCGTGTGTGTGTGTGTGTGTGTGTGTCACATTTTCTTTATTCATTCATTCATTGTTAGACACCTAAGTTGATTCCATATCTTAATCTGAGGGTCACTTTATTTTCTGACTCATAAGGAATCACAGTAATTGAACACGATATCACATTGTACTAGAGGGTAGTTTTTCCATGGAAGCAATGGCCAGATTATTTCTACTTGTTGGCAATGACATAATAACTATAAATATTGAACGTGCACCTCTTATGCCTTAATGAACTCTGCAGATAGCTATCCTGCCTTCAACTTTCTGGAAGAATTTGGAGTATCTCTCTGCACTTCAGTATGTGAACAAACATATTACTTACTGACTCCTACATGTTGAATCTGAGACAGGCAAAAAAAAATTAATGTCTTATATATGACCATAAGCACGCTCGATGATGTTCACATGACAAAATCAGCTAATGACACATTTCTCAAAATGTATCCTCATTGTTAAGTGATTCATGACTGTAATTACCAATCTAGGAAGAGTTTAAGCGCACATGAGAATCACAAACAGAGTATGAAACTTAAAAAAAATTAGGGAGGAAGAACCACATGAAGCCTAGCGGACTCTGAATTGAGGAGTCTTGGGAGTTGTGAGTCTTGGGAGACAAAATCAGCTAGAGTTCACAGAGATTACTGGAAAGGAGAAGCTGCATAGAGAGAGGGCAGTAGTATTCAGCAGAGTACTAATCAGCATTTGCTTATGAGGAAACTATCCAATCAAAGGGAAAGAAACATCCACAAAGATTAAAAGAAAGAGAAGCCACAGATCACGTGGGACTTGGAAAACTGTCTGGTTTCAAAAGCCAGACTAGGAAATCTTACCATGCATAAGGAATTGTACTGTACTCAGAAAGCTCTTACCTCAGTAATAGGGGATAATTAGTTCTTGACTAAATTCTGCTATGGTCCTGCCTTACTCACCTGAAAAGAAAGACTTAGAAAAAATAAAACTGTTTCCAAGTAACCTGGGTCCCAGAACAAAGTTTGACAACATTTAAAATTCAAAAATACCAAGCAGTCAAAAAAGGTAAAATCTAAAAGTCTGTCATCCACTCAAAAATGACCAGCCACGCACAGAGGTACAAAAAAAGTCCTATAATGAAAATAAATTAAAAAATTGAAATTGATCCAGAATTCATACACATTAGCATTAGTAAACAAAGACATTAAATCTGTTATTATGCCCATATCCCATGTATTTAAAAGGTGCTAGGAAAGATAAATTGAACATGTTAAACAGAAAAATCAAAAATATAAAAACAACCCAAGTTGAACACCTGGGAATGAAAACTACATTGTATGTAATGAAACGATACACTAGATAGGATCAATGTATTATATTCTCCAATGTATTGGAGAAAAGGAAGTACACTATTATAAGGTTTTAATACTATACATGAAAGAGTATAATATTACTAGAAGGTAATTATTTACTTGAAAGTTATAGATGTGCACTATATACTCAATCATCCACTATAATAATAAAAAGTTATAGCTAACAAGCCAAATAAGACGATACAATGAAATTATAAAATTTACTCAATCCAAAAGAACTCAGAAAAGAGAAGGGAAATGAATAAAGAACAAATGGGACTAATAGAAAACAAATAGCGAGATTAGTGATTTAAACTTAACAGCATAAGTCATCGCATTAAATCAAAGTCTATATACTCCCATTAAAAGAGATGAAAAGATTAGATGAAACAGCACAACCCAACTATTTACTCTTTAAGAAATCAACTATAAACCTTGCAGGTCAGGAGAAAATAGGACGACACATTTAAAATATTGGAAGACAAAAAAACCCTGTTAGCCAAGAATATTATACCTAACAAAGCTATCCTTCATAAATGAAAGCGAATAATGCCCTTCCCTGACCAGCAAAAGCTGGTCTTCTTCACCACCAGACTGATCTTACAAGAAATGCTTAAGGGAATGCTGCAACTCAAAGCCAAGAACAATAATTACTATCATAAAAACATATGAAAGTATAAAACTCAGTAGTAGAGGTAAGTTTATATGCAAACTCAGAATACTCCAATACTCTAAAGGTGCTATGTAAATCTTTCACACCACTAGCATAAAGGTTAAATATCAAAGTGGTTAAAAATAACTGCAGCTACAATTAGTTGTTAAGGAACACAAAATATATACAGATGTAAATTAAAGCAACAAAAATGTAAATTGTGAAGAGGAGGAAGAAAGTCTAGAGTACTTTTATGTGACCAAAGTTACACGGTTATAAGCTTAAAATAGTCTGTTATAACCACAATTTTTAAATCTTAGTTTCATGGTAACCACAAAAATGGACATACCAACAGACATACAAATAAGAAAAAGGAAAGAACCAAAGCTTACCATAACAGAAAATCACCAAACCACAAAGGCAAACAACAAGAGAGGAATAAAAGAACATGGGAGCTACAAAGCCACCAGAAAATAATTAACAAAATGGCTGGAGTAAGTTCTTACCTAGCAATAATAACTTGAATCTAAACAGTTAAATTATCCAGTTAAAAGATATAGAGTGGCCAAATGGATAAAATAACAAGACTCAACTGTGTGCTGCTTATAAAAGACTCACTTCACCTATAAGAATGCAAAAAGACTGACAGTGATGGGATGGAAAAAGATATTACATGCAAATGAAAATCAAAAGCAAGTAGGAGTAACTATAGTTGCAGCAGATAAAATAGACTTCAAGTCAAAAAGTGTAAAAAGAAACAAAAAGAGTCATTATATAATGATAGAAATATCTATTCAGCAAGAGAATATAACAATTGTAAATATATATGCATCCAGTGCTGGACCACCCAAATATAGAGAGGAAATATCATTAAATCTAAGTGGAGAGATAGACTGCAATACAATAATAATAGGTTATGTCAACACTCCATATTCAGCAATGGATGGGTTATCCAGACCAAAAACATCAACAAAGATACACTGAATTTAAACTGCACTCAAGATCAAATGAACCTAATAGACATTTACAGAACATTTCATTCAACAGCTGCAGAATACACATTTTTCTCAACTGTAAATGGTACATTCTCTAGAATATATCATATGTTAAGCCACAAAATAAATCTTAACAAATTTAAGAAGACAGAGATCATACCAAATATCTTTTCTGATCACAATAGTATAAAGCTAAAAAAGGAAATAATAAATATTAGAGCAGAAACAAATGATATAGAGCCTAGAAAACCCATACAAAACATCAACGGAATAAAGAACTGGGTTTTTAAAAAGATAAACAAAATTTTGATAAATCTCTATCTAGACTAAGAAAAAATGAAGAGTAAAATAAATTCAGAGAGGGAAAATGGTAAAACTGACACAACAGAAATATAAAGGATCATGAGAGACTATTATGAACAATTACATGCCAACAAACTAATAACCTACAAGAAATGAATAAATTCCTGGACACACAAAACTATCAAGATTAAAACAGGAAAAAATATAAAATCTGAACGAACCAATAACAAGTAAAATAACTGAATCTATCAGTACTAAAAGTTTTTTTCTATTAACAAAAGCCATATGTTTATTGGCCACATAAATGTCTTCTTTTGAGAAGTGTTTATCTTTGCCCACATTTTGATGGGGCTTTTTTCTTGTAAACTTGTTTAAGTTTCTTGTAGATTCTGGATATTAGCCCTTGTCAGATGGACAGATTGCAAAAATTTTCTCCCATTCTCTAGGCTGCCTGTTCACTCTGCTGATAGTTTCTTTTCCTGTGCAGAAGCTCTTTAGTTTAGTTAGATCCCATTTGTCAATTTTGACTTTTGTTGCCATTGCTTTTGGTGTTTTAGTCATGAAGTCTTTGCCCATGCCTATGTCCTGAATGGTACTGCCTAGGTTTTCTTCTAAGGATTTTACAGTTTTAGGTCTTACATTTAAGTCTTTATTTCATCTTGAGTTAATTTTTGTATACGGCATAAGGAAGGGATCCAGTTTCAGTTTTCTGCACATGGCTAGCCAGTTTTCCCAACACCATTTATTAAATAGGGAATCCTTTCCCCATTGCTTGTTTTTGTCAAACTAACACATAAACAGAAAACCAAACATCGCATGTTCTCACTCATAAGTGGGAGCTGAACAATGAGAACACATGGACACAGGGAGGGGAACATCACACACTGGGGCCTGTCAGGAGGTTGGGGGCTAGGAGAGGGATAGCATTAGGAGAAATACCTAATGTCGATGATGGGTTGATAGGTGCAGCAAACTACCATGGCACATGTATACCTATATAACAACATTAGGAGAAATACCTAATGTAGATGATGGGTTGATGGGTGCTGCAAACCACCATGGCACATGCATACCTATATAATAAACCTGCACATTCTGTGCATGTATCCCAGAACTTAAAGTATAATTAAAAAAATAAAAATAATTATAGCATCTATTACAGGGATATAATAGCATTTTAAAAAGCCAAAGACTTGGTGGTTTCACTGCTAAATTCTATCAAACATTTAAGGAAGTAATACCAACTCATCTTAAACTATTCCAAAAATGAAAGAAGAGGGACTATTTCCAAACCCATTCTGCAAGGCCAGCATTGCCCCGATATCAAAACTATACAAGGATGCAACAAAAAGGAAAACTACAGGCCAATATCCCTGAGTGAACATAGATGCAAAAAATTCTCAACAAGATACTAGCAAACTGAATTCAATAGCACATGATAAAGATCATTGACCATGACCAAATATGATTCATTCCAGTGAAGCAAGAATTGTCTAACATACAAAAATCCAATAAACGTGGTACCTCAAATTAACAGAAAGAAGGACGAAACAATATGACAATTTCCATAGGTACAGGAAAAGTATTTAACAAAATTCAACATCCCTTCATGATAAAAAAAAAAAGTCCCCCAAAATTAGGTATAAAGGTACCACCACAACACAATAAAGGCCATCCATGGCAAACCCACAGCTAACATCAAACTAAATGGGGAAAAGCTGAACACTTTTTCTTTAACATCTGGAACAAGACAAGTGTGCCCATTTAAACAACTTCTATTCAACTGTACTGGAAGTCCCAGCCAGGGTAATGAGGCAAGAGAAATCAATAAAACTTATCCAAATCAGAAAGGAGAAAGTCAAAGTGTTTCTGTTTGCAGAGGCTATAGTCTTATGTATAGAAAATCCTAAAGACTACACCAAAAATCTCTCAGAACTAATAGACAAGTTTAGTAAAACTGCAGCATACAAACTTAACAGCTAAACATCAGTAATGTTTTTATGCATTAGTAGTGAATTATCTGAAAAAAATGAAGAAAAGAATCACTTTTACAATAGCTACCAAAAGGCAAGATACCTAGGAGTAAATTTAACCAAGGAGGTGAAAGATCTCTACACTGAAAACTATAAAATGCGGATGAAAGCAACTGAGAAGTACACAAATAATCTGACAGACATTTCTTGTTCATGAAATGGAAGAATTAATATTTCTAAAATGCTCATACTACCCAAAGCAATCTATAGATTTAGTGCAATTTCTATTAAAATACTAACAGTGTTATTTATAGAAATAAGAAAAAATACTAAAATTTGAATGAAACCACAAAAGACCCTGAATAGCCACACCAATACTAAGGGGGGAAAACCTAGAGGCATCATATTACCTGACTTCAAAATATACAACACGATAGTAGCCAAAATAGGATGCTACTGACATGAAAACAAACACATAGACCAATAGAACAGAAGAGCAAGCCCAGAAATAAATACACACATCAGCACTGATTTTCGACAATGGTCCCAAGAACAAATATTGGGGAAAAGACTGTCTCCTCAATAGTTGGTGCTGGGTAATTTGTATATCCAGTTGTAGGAGAATGAAACTGGACATGTATCTTTTGGCATATACAAAACTCAACTGAAAATGGATTAAAGACTTAAATATGAAACCTGAAACTATAAAACTGCTAGAAGAAAACATAGAGAAAATACTTCTTGACATTGGACTGGGCAAGAATTTTTTTATAAGACCTAAAAAGCACAGGCAACAAAAGCAAAAACAAAGAAATGGGATTACATCAAACTTCAAAAGCTTCAGCATACAAAAAAGCTTCAGCATAGCAATGGAAACAATCAGCAGAGTGAAGAGAAATCATACAGAAAGGGAGAAAATACTTGCAACTATACATCTGACAAGGGGTAAATATCTAGAATATATAAGGCATTCAACCCAATAACAACAACAAAAATAATCCAATAAAAATGGGAAAAAGACCTGAATAGACATTTCTTTAAAAAATTAAAACATACAAATGACCAAAAGGTACATGAAAAACGCTCAACATTGCTAGTCAACAGGGAAATGAAAATTAAAACCACAGTGAGATATCAACTCACTCCAGTTAAATGGCTGTTATCAAAAAGACAAAAGATAAGAAGTGTTGGTGAGAATGTGGAGAAAAGGGAAAACATGTACTGTTTGTGGGTATGTAAATTAGTATAGTCATTGTGGAAAACATTTTGGCAGTTCCTCAAAAAATTAAGAATAGAACTACTATATGATCCAGTAATCCAACTACTGGGTACCTATCCATAGAAAATGAAATCAGTATGTTGAAAAGATATCTGCACCACAATGTTTCTTGCAGCACTATTCACAATATCCAAGATATGAAATCAACCCAAGCATCCAGTAATAGATGAATAAAGAAAATATGGTACATATAAAAACAATGAAATACTACTTGGCCAGAAATAATAATTTATTTCATTTGCAACAACATGCATAATACTGAAGACAACTGTGTTAAGTGAAACAAGTTAGATACAGAAGGAAAAATACTACGTAATCTCACTCATATATGGAACCTTAAGAAGTTGATCTTACAGAAGTAGTGAATAGTGAACCAGGATTACCCGAGACTGTGAAGGATAGGGAAAAGGATGAGATGTGAAGGATAGAGAAAAGGATGAGATGTGAAGGATAGGGAAAAGGATGAGATGTGAAGGATAGGGAAAAGGATGAGATGTGAAGGATAGGGAAAAGGATGAGATGTGAAGGATAGGGAAAAGGATGAGATGTGAAGGATAGGGAAAAGGATGAGATGTGAAGGATAGGCAAAAGGATGAGATGTGAAGGATAGGGAAAAGGATGAGATGTGAAGGATAGGGAAAAGGATGAGATGTGAAGGATAGGGAAAAGGATGAGATGTGAAGGATAGGGAAAAGGATGAGATGTGAAGGATAGGGAAAAGGATGAGATGGAGAGAGGTAAGTCAATGGATACAAAGTTACAATTAGAAAGGAAAAATAAGCCCTCGTGTTTTATTGCACAGTAGATTGACTATAGTTAACAGTAAGGTACTGTATATCTCAAAATAGCTAGAAAATATTATTTTAAATGTGGCCACCACAGAGATGATACATGTTTGAGGTGACAGATTTGCTAATTACTATGATTTGATCATTACACAACATATATATGCATTGAAACATATCATTATGCCCCATAAGTACAATTATTTTGTGTCATTAAAATTTTTTAAAAGAAATTAACTATAAATATGAAGACACAAACAGGTTAAAATGATAGAGAAAACATACCATGCAAACACTAAACACAGAAAACTAATATGAGTATATTATTTTCACACAATGTTTATTTCAGTGCAAATAATTTTAACAGAGATGAAAATAAAAAATAACAGCAGGGACAAAGTGGTCAGCTCATGAAGAGAGAATAAGTCTTAAGCACTATGCATAATAACAGAACTTTAAGAGAAAAAAAATAACTACAAGGAAAGATAAAATCACTATTATATTCAGAGATTAAACACCTCTATCTTTAAATAACTGACTTAAAAAGTAGAAAAAAATATGAATTGTACAGACTTCTTTCTTGAGCTCCAGATCCTCGTATGGCAGGATAAAATGTTTGAATGTGATAGGTAAAAAAAAAAAAAGAATATAGAAAATTTACACAACATTATCAACAAGTTTGACCTAATTGAAATTTAAAGTAAATTACCAGTCAAATATACATTTGTTTAGTGCACAGAACATTTACCAAACTATCCTATATTCTGGGCCAGTTCTAAATTACTCATGAGTGAAATACGTTATAGAAAGGGAAATTAAAACTTGTTTTCAACTAAATTTTTAAATGAAAACAAAAATAAAACTAATCAAAATTTGAGAGATGGTAGGCACCTTATAGCACTAAGCATCTATATTATAAAAGAATAAAGATCTCAAAACAATGACCTCAGCTTTCATCTTAAGAAACTATAAAAAGGGGAAAATTATACCTAAAGTAAGGACAAAGAAGCAATAATAAAGATTAGAATTAAAGTCGGTGAACTACAAAATAGAAAAACAATAGAGAATATCAATAAAACCAAAATATGATTCTTTGAAAAATTCAACAAAATTCATAAACCTCTACTCAAAGTGATCAAGAACAAATGTTAGAAGAAAAAAAATCTCCATAAGAAAAATTTTAAAAGTGACAGCACTACAGATTTTATAGATAATAAAAGGGAAAGAATAAAAATAAAAAATGTGGTGCCAATAATTTCAGCAATTTAGGTGAAATGGGTAAATTCTTTTAAAAACATAAACTACTAAACCTCACTCAAGAAGAATTGGATAACTGAAATAGCTCATATCTATCAAATAAATTGAATTTTTAGTTAACAATCTTCCCACTATGAGAATTCTAGGCCCAGGTGGGTTTGTTAATTCTACCAAGCATTTAAGGAAGAAATTATACCAATTCTATGAAAATCCTTTCAAAAAACTGAAGGGGGCTGACTACTTCTCAACTCACTCTGTGAAGCTAGCATTATCCTGATAATAAAAACAAAACACATTGTAAGAAAAGAAACTATGGGAAAATATCCCACATAAACATAGATGCAAGAAGTTTTATTAGCAAAATAAATCCAACAATACATAAAAATGATAACACAAAGTGACGAAGTTGGGGTTTACTAGTTTAATATTTGAACAATAATCAAAGTAATAACTGAAAAAACATATGTAATGAGCTGAATAAATTCAACACAAACTTTTGACAAAATACAATGTCTATTCATGACTTTAAAAAATAAGCTCTCAGCAAATGAGGTATAGAAAACAACTACCTAAACTTGATGAAGCATATCTATGGAAAATCTACAACTATCATACATAATCCTGAGAGACTGAACATTTTTTTCTAAAATCAGGAACAAGACAAAGAAGTCCACTCTTACCATCTGTATTCAACATTTTGCTGGTAGTTCTAACTAGTTGAGTCAGGCAAGATAAAGAAATAAAAAGTATCCAGATTGGAAAGGAAGAAATATTTGCTGACAGCATGATCACATATGCAGAAAACCATAAGCAATCTACAAAAATATATTAGAATTAATTGAGTTTACCATTAACATAAAAATCATTTTTATATCTATATATGAGAAATCAATGTTTACAAATTGAAATTTTAAAAATGTATAATTTATAGTAGCATCAAAAAATAAGAAATACTTTAGGAGTAAACCTGAGAAAAGACATGTAAGATCTTCACACTGAAAATTATAAAACATTGATAAAAGAAATTAAGGAGATCTAAATCAATGAATAGATACATTTTGTTCAAGGGTTAGAACACTTAAGATTTCAATTCACCATGTATTTATCTTTAGGTCCATTGTAATCCTGACACCAAAAGCCCAGCAGCAATGTTGTAGAATATTATAAGCAGCCACTAAAATTCCTACAGAAATGCAAAGGACATAAAATGCCCCCAAAAATTGACAAATGGGATCTAATTAAACTAAAGAGCTTCTGCACAGCAAAAGAAACTACCGTCAGAGTGAACAGGCAACCTACAGAATGGAAGAAAATTTTTGCAATCTACTCATCTGACAAAGGGCTAATATCCAGAATCTACAAAGAACTCAAACAAATTTACAAGAAAAAAAAAACCCATTAAAAAGTGGGCGAAGGATATGAAAAGACACTTCTCAAAAGAAGACATTTATGCAGCCAAAAGACACATGAAAAAATGCTCATCATCACTGGCCATCAGAGAAATGCAAATCAAAACCACAATGAGATACCATCTCACACCAGTTAGAATGGCCATCATTAAAAAGTCAGGAAACAACAGGTGCTGGAGAGGATGTGGAGAAATAGGAACACTTTTACACTGTTGGTGGGACTGTAAACTAGTTCAACCATTGTGGAAGTCAGTTTGGCAATTCCTCAGGGATCTAGAACTAGAATTACCATTTGACCCAGCCATCCCATTACTGGGTATATACCCAAAGGACTATAAATCATGCTGCTATAAAGACACATGCACACATATGTTTATTGTGGCACTATTCACAACAGCAAAGAGTTGGAACCAACCCAAATGTCCAACAACGACAGACTGGATTAAGAAAATGTGGCACATATACACCATGGAATACTATGCAGCCATGAAAAATGATGAGTTCATGTCTTTTGTAGGGACATGGATGAAATTGGAAACCATCATTCTCAGTAAACTATCGCAAGGACAAAAAACCAAACACCGCATGTTCTCACTCATAGGTGGGAATTGAACAATGAGAACTCATGGACACAGGAAGGGGAACATCACACTCTGGGGACTGCTGTGGGGTGGGGGGAGGGGGGAGAGACAGCATTAGGAGATATACCTAATGCTAAATGACAAGTTAATGGGTGCAGCAAACCAACATGGCACATGGATACATATGTAACAAACCTGCACATTGTGCACATGTACCCTAAAACCTAAAGTATAATCATAATAATAATAAAAAGAAAATGTGGCACATATACACCATGGAATACTATGCATTCATAAAAAATGATGAGTTCATGTCCTTTGTAGGGACATGGATGAAGCTGGAAACCATCATTCTCAGCAAACTATCACAAGGACAAAACACAAACACCGCATGTTCTCACTCATAGGTGAGAATTGAACAATGAGAACACATGGACACAGGAAGGGGAACATCACACACCGGGGCCTGTTGTGGGGTGGGGGGATGGGGGACGCATAGCATTAGGAGATATACCTAATGTAAATGACGAGTTAATGGGTGCAGCACACCAACATGGCACATGTATACATATGTACAAACCTGCACGTTGTGAACATGTACCCTAGAACTTAGTTTGAAAAAAAAAAAAAACTAAGCAAAATAAACCAAAAAATGCAAATAAATAAAAAGAATAGATCCACACACATATGGACAATTGACTTTCAACATACCTATTAGAAATGCCAAAATTAAAAATGCTTACTACACCAAGTGTTAGTGACAGTGATACTATGAAGGAAAAAGAAGAACTAGAAGTCTCATACTCTCCTAGTGGGAATATGAAATAGAACAACCACTTTGAAAAGGTGTTTGGCAGTTTCTTAAAGCACTAAGCATAAACCTACCATATGATACAATCATTCTCCTCCTAGCAATTTTCCCAAAAGAAATAAAAACATATTTCTAGACAAAGACTAGTTAATGTTTATATACCAGATTAGATAGATGATTGCTAGAGAGATGATAGATATACATGCACATACACATATTAACTCAAAACTGGAAATAACCCAAATGGCCATCCACAGGTAAATAGATAAACAAATTTTGGCATAACTATACAATATAATACTACTGAGAAATGGAAATGAACTATTTATATTAGCAACAACATGGATGCTTCTCAAATAATTATTATAAGAAGACAGATTCAAAGAGTGTATGTTGTATTTTTCCATTTGCATAAAATTCTTTTAAAAAATGCAGCCTAATCTATAATAACTGATCAATGCATAATAACAAATCAGTGGTTGCCTGTGAATTGGGAACTAGGGTGACTGGGAAGAGCAGGGAGGAGGAATTTTTGAAAAAGAAGAAAACAAGGAGAAAAAGTTATAACATTAATTCTAATGATCTAAGAAAAAAATTTCTTAAGTGGAAAAAAATTAAGCAGAAATGAAATTTGAAAATTACTATTAAAATTGTGCTTTGATTTGAAAAGTCATGAGTGTTTAGCAGTTTTAAGTCCAGCTATTTGTCTTTGTGATTAATAGATAAGAAAATAGTGCCTTCCTTCAATTTATCTTAAATTTAGTGCTGATCAACTTTGAGAAGCATCCTTGTGTTCCTAGATTATAAGAAATGGCATGGAGTCATGGTTAACCTGAAATTTACTGACTGTATAGTTTAACATAAATATAAAGGCAGAAAAACATCTAACAACTAGCAAGAAGTACAGGTGAAGAGGTCATACCTCATTATGCCTCTCTCAAACAGCTGTTACAAAACTCTCTCAAACAGACTATTAGTTACAGAGAGAACAGTTGTAAATTCACAAGAGTAAATCTTGGTAAGTGTTTACCACACAGATGTCAGACTAGCTACACTGGAAGAGCTGATTTCACCGAGCAATTAACCTATTTAGTCCAATTGGCTGCAGAATGGTTAACGGAGTTTACATAGCATCACACACCAATAGCATCCCTAGTGGCCTTTAAAAGTGAGGCTAATGAATAGTTTACCACAGTAACAATGCCGAGCATGCTCTACCTCACAGTGCCAAAAGAAAACAAAAAAATCATCCATCAGCTCTGCCAGCTACCAGTAACAGCCATCTGTGAAGGAAGACTTTTGCTCCTTTGGAGAAAAAAAGTCCAGAAAAAGTAAAATGTAAGCATTCTCTAGGGAGCTTTGCACTAATGACCCAGTGAAATTAAGCCCCAAACAGTCCCGGGATACTGCCCATGAGCTGCAATGGACAGTTGGATGGATTTATAGCTGCTGAGTGAGGAAAAGATTTAGAAGAATTACACAGCAAATTGGCCTAGATCAGCTGGGCACAAAAGTCTGAAAAAAATATATAAAACTACAGATGGAGTCCTCCATGTAGAAACTCTAAGACCTGGCCAATTTTCAGCCATCTGACTTCAGCCTCCTGGGTTTATAGACTCATTTTATTCAATCAGTGCTTCGGCACTGGTGAGAACATGTTTCTCTGAATTGTCGATCTTATCTTCCACAAAGGCAAGACCCTTTCCATGGCCATGGGGACAGACAGAACTTTACTGCTAATGCTGCAGTTAAAACTGTAGGCACAAGCTAGACACTGGTTCCTTGGATTTGTCATGCAAGAATTTGCTGTCAGTCTATATTAGACTTTCTCCTGTATGAAATTTTTGTCTTTAAATTTTTAAAATTTCAAACACAGTAAGAAATACATTTTATATCATATACAGTGTCTACACATACAGAAATGATTTTCAAAATATTTAATAACCACTGTGTAATGGGCATGAATCTATTAGAATAGAGCATTAACCAAACAGAACAAGGCATCAACCACAAACAACTATATAACCACCATATAGATCCTGATTGGCTAAATTATAATGGAACAGAAGTTTTAGTACCATTCATATTATGAACAATGCATTCATATGTTTTATTATTTCTCATTCTTTCTTTTTTACTGGTTTACATGCTGATCATGACCTATTAAATTGCTTTCATGATCAGCTTATGCATCACAACCTAAAATTACAAAATCATTTCTCTTAACAATTTGGTCTTTTTTGTGTGTGTATGAGTCTCTGCTGATTCCAAGGCCACCCGGACTTTATTTTACTTATTTTTTATTTATTATACTTTAAGTTCTGGAATACATGTGCAGAACCTGCAGGTTTGTTACATAGGTATACGCGTAAGTTATACATAAAATTTACCATTTTTAGTGTACACTTCAGTGGCATTAAGTGCATTCACACTGTTGTACAGCCATCATCACCATCTATCTCCAGTACTTCATTTTCCCTAACAGAAACTCCATACCTGTTAAACAATAACTCCCCATTTCCCTCTTCCTCCAGTCCCTGGCAATCCCCATTCTACTTTCTGTCTCTATGAACTTGGCAACTCTCGGTTTCTGTGGTTCGTTTTTAATGCATAATGTTTCTAAGAAATAGGACAATAAAAACACGTGTGAAGTGAAGGAAAGGTGAAGCTGGACAAGTAATGAGAGTACAATAGGACAACTATCAAAATGCAAAGTTATCTCATACTTACATATTACATTGTTAAACATCTTGTAGAAATATATTAAAGACCAGTGATAAAGAAATCTACTAAGCTACATGAGATATTTAAAATGTTCTATAGAATGTTATCTAAGATAATTGATTATATAATCTTTCAGAGGAAACACTAAATGCCAAAAATTTTAATTCTCTATTTTTTCTTCACTGGGCCAAGTGCCAATAGTTTGAACTCAGCAAGAAGCAGCACATCTTAGAATAGCTTTCAGCAAAGAAACAGAAGCATTAGAAAATATAGCTTCCTTTATCCTCAGCTCTACTGGGCTTCTAATGACTAGTATCAAATATGCATATATGCTTTATTATCAACTTTTGTGATTAAAATGTAGTTTTTAAACTCATAGGACAGATAATAATACCATGTAGATGAAGAGCAGTATCACAGAATCTGTTTATATTACTCATAGCATATGTTTGGTTCTCTTTTTCTTCTCATAAAAATAATAATGTGCTGTTTATAGTTCACTTCTTAGCAGTGTATTTTTTCCACTTTTGAGAAGAAGTCACACTGTAAGTGTTATTAACCATTTAGACTTTGTTCTTAAGCATCTTGATCCTATCTTGAGATCGTGCTTGATACATATGATGAGAGGGGAGAGCGCTAAGACGAAGGTTAGAGCCCTTCCAAAAGGGCAAAGAACAAATCCCCTCTTAAGATAAGACTACTATCCAAGTCTCACCATAACCCTATAAGCAGCCAGAAAATATATTCATATATCCATTTAAAGGAGACAAACTGGCCGGGCACGGTGGCTCACGCCTGTAACCCCAGCACTTTGGGAGGCCAAGGCAGGTGGATCATGAAGTCAGGAAATCGAGACCATCCTGGCCAATATGGTGAAACCCTGTCTTTACTAAAAATACAAAAAATTAGCCAGGCGTGGTGGCTGGCGCCTGCAGTCCCAGCTACTCGGGAGGATGAGGCAGGAGAATGGCATGAACCCAGGAGGTGGAGATTGCAGTGAGCCGAGATCGTGCCACTGCACTCCAGCCTGGGCGACAGAGAGAGACTCCGTCTCAAAATAAAATAAAATAAAATAAAATAAAATAAAATAAAATAAAATAAAATAAAATAAAAAATAAAGGTGACAAACTAAGAATCCAGAAGGTAAATTCTTTATCCAAGTGGTGGAATTTGGGCAAACACAGAAGTCATTGGGGTTCTGATCAAGTTCTTTCTCCTTCTGGAAGAGTATTAATCTTCCCATTCTTTTGCATAAAATCAAGTAAATCACATTGTCCACAAATGCTGTCATTTGGAATGGTAAATGAATAATGGACATTTTTATATGACTAATAACTAACAAAATATTATATAATTAATTGAAATGACACTGAAAAGACAAAAATATTTGAAGTAATAAAATTAGTGATCAAGAGATAATATAATTAGTCATAGTAATGAATAATATATCCACTATCTATGTGCCAGATATAATGTTAATCACTTTTATGTACAATACCACTTTTAATCTTCACCACAACCTTAGGAAGTTGGTAATATTCTTGGCTGAGAACTCTGTTTTCAAGTTTAAAAGTTCCTGAAGGAAGAATTTATATTTGGGACCTTGCTTTCAGAAAATAAATTTGACAGCTTGATGCAATTTACATTTATTAAGGGGAAACTGCAGGTAAGAAAACTTGATTCAATAATGGAAATCAGAAAAACAGAAAGAGCTTTATGTGAACAACTGAATTAGTGTTAAGAGCCCAATATTGAGGGAGAAACACCTGAAAATATGGGGCAAATACTCAGGAAATTAGGCTATGAAAAGAATCAGGAAGTGATTTGCTACAACAGTGAAATCTATGATGTTTCAAAAGTATGGAGGTCATTAGCAATAATAGAGCTCAGAATTTTAGCAAAAAAGGAGCAAAAGCAGCAAAAAGAGGGAATGCTTAGATAGAAGAGAAGCAGGATAATACCAGGTACAGAAATAAATGGGAGATAGCTCGGAGAAGGAGATAGATAGGTAACTACGCCAAATGCTTCAGAAAGCTAAGGAGAAGATAGGAGGTAGACAACTATGTCAAATGCTTCAGAAAGCTAAGGAGGACCTTTATGGAGAAAAGTCCTTTGCTGACCTTCAAGGGAATATTTATAAGTCATAGGATCAAAAATAGTCTCCACATGGGGCAAAGAGATAAAAGATAATGAGATGCCATTTATCATTCTTCTAGAGTAAGATACCGCAAACACTTCAAAGATCACTGTAGTACATGTCAGTTGTAAAGAATGTCTAAGAGGAATCTCATTTTACAATAGCTATAAAAAACTACCTAGGAATAAATTTAACCCAGGAGGTGGAAGATCTCTGCAATGAACACTACAGAAAACTATAAAAGAAATGAAAGATGACACAAATAAATAGAAGATATCCCATGTTCATGAATTGGAAGAATTAATATTGTTAAAATGTCAGTACTACACATAGCAATCTACAGATTCAATGCAATCCTTATCAAAATATTAATGTCATTATTTGCAGAAATAAAAGAAACTTATTCTAAAATTTGTATGGAACCACAAAAGAGACCAAATATCCAAAGCAATCCTGAGCAAAAAGAACAAAGCTGAAGGCATCACATTACATGACTTCAAAATGTACTGTAAAGCTATATAGTAACCAAAACAGCATAGTACTGGTATAAAAACAGACACAAAGACCAATTGAACAGAGAACCCAGAAATAATTCACATATTTACCGCCAGTGTATTTTTGACAAAAGCACCAAGAACATAAATGGAGAAAGAACACTCTCTTCAATAAATGGATCTGGGAAAATTAAGTGTCTTATACGCAGAAAAATGAAACCAAACCCCTATCTCTCACCACATACAAAAATCTACTCAGCGTGGATTAAAGACTTAAATGTAAGCCATGAAGCTTTAAAACTACTAGAAGAAAGCATCGGGGTAATGCTTAAGGACATTGGTTGAGCCAAAGATTTTATGGGTAAGACTTCAAAACCATAGGCAACATAAGCAAAAATAGACAAATGGAACTATATCAAACTAAAATGGGTCTACACAGCAAAAGAAACAATCAATAGAATAATGAGATAACCTATAGAATGGGAGAAAATATTTGCAAACTATTCATCCAACAAGGGTCTAATATCCAGAATATGCAAGGACCTCAAACAACTCTACAACAACAAAAAACAAATAAACCAACTTAAAAATGGGCAAAGGATCTGAATGGATCTTTCTCAAAAGAAGACATACAAATAGCCAACAAGTATATTTTTAAAAGCTCAATATCATTAATCATCAGGGAAATGCAAGTCAAAACCACAGTGAGATTTCCTGTCACCCTGGTTATAATGGGTATTATCAAGAAACCAAAAACTAATTGCTGGTGACAATGTAGAGAAAGGTAACTCTTACACATCACTGGTGGGAATGTAAAAAGTACAGCCACTACTGAAAACAGTATGAAGGTTCCCCAAGAAACCGAAAATAGAGCTACCATATGATCCAGCAATCCCTCTGTTGGTTATTCATCCGAAGGAAAAAAAAATCAGTATATCAAAGAGATATATGCACCACCATGTTTATTGCAACACTATGCACAAAAGCCAAGATATGGAGTCAACACAAATGTCCATCAATTGGTGAGTGGATAAAGAAGATGTGGTCCATATATGCAATGGAATATTATACAGCCACAAAAAGAATGAAATTCTGTCATTCACAGGCACATGGATGAGCCTGGAAGATAAGTTAAGTGAAATAAACCAGGCACAGAAGGATAAATACTGTATGTTCTCACTCATATGAGGGAGCAAAAAGTGTTGAGGGCATAGAAGTGGAGAGTAGAACTGTGGTTATCAAGAGACTGGGAAGGGTAGAGGGGAGGTGATGATAAGAAGAGCTTAGGCAACAGATACAAAATCACTACAGCTAGATCAACAACACGGTAAGGTGACTTTAGTTAACAATAAGCTATTGTCCATTTTCAAATAGCTAGAAGAGAGGATTTTGAATGTTCCCAACAGAAAGACAGGATAAATGTTTGAGGCAATGAATATAATAATTACTTTTATTTGATCATTACACATTGTATATATGTATTGAAATATCACTCTATATTCCATAAATATGTGCGATTATTATATGGTAACAAAAAGAAAACATTACTTAGAAAAAAGGGAATCCTCAGAGGAATTCACTGGGTTGGTTATTTTTAGTGTCAGAGAGCTCCATGGGTGCATTGTTCAATACTGCAAGCAATATAATTTAAAACTCCTAGCTGTCTCTTAACAGTTTCTGGACAATGGAAAAAAAACTGTTTTGTTTTTAAAGAATGAATAGCATAAACAAAATAAGTGTTTAATATTTTGTTCCTGTGGAGCATAGATCTGACCAATACTTTATCCAAGGAATACAAAGGATAAATAAGACAAGTTTATAAAAATAAAAGATATATTAAATGACTGGCAATACTTACTAGTGAGCATGCCTGCTGTTTCTGCTCGAAAGCCAAAGTACTATTCGTTCAAACTCTCTTGACTAGGGAAAAGCTGCCTTGGAATTCTAAGTGTACCATGCAATAGAATAGAAAATGTAAAAGAGAAATCATTGATGGTAATGTTATAAAATTTACTCTCTAGTTACACAAAACAACGTCTGGTTTCATTTAGGGTAGATAGATTTTATCCAGATTCTGTAACCAACTTTGTTCTCAGCTTTAAGCACTGATGCTCTATTCCTTCTATATACACTAAACAAGAAGTTTCTATGATTAAGAACAATATACTACAACAACAGTTGTACATCTTATGGATTAAAAATAGTCTAAATCCCTCTTTAGCATATATATTAACAGACTCCCTTATGCGGACATACTACTTGAACACAAATATAATTCTTTCTCTAAAATTGTATTCAACATGCTATTAAATAACTATGGTTCATTGATTTACTTAAATTAATATTTTTATTGTTTTCTAAAATCAGAAGCATAACTTCTTCTATGGCTAGTTAAATGAATTATTGAGAACTTTGCGATTATACATCACTGAAATAACAAAAATATAGTACATACTTCAGAATAAAATGGCATATGTATACATATGTAACTAACCTGCACAGTGTGCACATGTACCCTAAAACTTAAAGTATAATTTAAAAAATGACAATAGCTATAATTTATATATCACTCCACATGTGCCAAGTGTGTTTACTCATCTTACATATGTTAATGCCTTTAACATTCATAGTAAGCCTACATGAAAAGTATTATTAATCCCATTATTATTACTCAGCAGACTGAGGAAAGAAATAGTACTTAATTCAGTGCACTTGTTCAAAGATTCCTAGTCAAAATTCTTATCTTCAACAGACAATGTAGATCTTGTGAGACCTGGAGTATCAGTTCACAGTTCTCATTCAAGTCAAGACAATAATATAATGGCTTCCTATACTTTAAGTTAAGAACTTTATGGCTCACATTTCTCTTTTATAAGTCTTCAAAATTTAACAAGCAATTGACATTAGTGTCCATTTCACTATTACTGTTGTTAACATTATTATGTCTATCTTTAAATATATGTCACTCATTATAAACATATATGTCAAGAACTTGCCATAAACGAAGACATGCTGGTTTATGCTGCTTTCTCAGCAATTCAAATTCAAGGAGACTTGAATTAGCTCAGCAAGCACTCTCTCCTTGATCATCTTCAAGAGAAAGACAAAATAAGACTACTTCGACTAGCTCCTACTGACAGACTAGCTTCCTATTGCACCCAGGAAATGGATTAGGAAAAGTTCAAGCAGACAATTGAATCAGGAATTTCATTTTGTATTACAATGATTCTGGGTGACATGTATACAGTTTATCAAGATTGTTGAGTCCAGTTAAGTTTCTATGAAACAAGTTTCTACAGTAATCTGTGGGATTATTACCTGGAATAAATTCTAACACCTTTGAAGCACTTTCTGGCTCCCATTATTTTAAGCACTTTATATCCATTATCTCATTTAAACCTGACATTAACCCTTTACAGCTATACCTGTTATTATTACTACTTTTCAAATGAGGAAAGTAAGGCACATAGAAGTTAGGTAATTTACCTAACATACACAGCTCATAATCAGGAGAATCATTAACCAAAATAAGAAAATTTCAGAATTGCAATGGTATTTGGAAAGTCACCTATACCATTTCTATAGTATTTATATTTCTACATAAAAATAATCAAACATATTCTAAAACAGCAAAGCAAGCTTTACTACACTTATTCATAATGAACAACAAGCCTAAAAGCATAATTAGTATATAGCATGAATGTTAACAGTATTCCTAGCCCAAAGTTAACAATTCTATTTTATCTGTCTAGAAAAGGGTATATGTCTGGTATTTACAAGTAATAAATATAACATATATTATGATCAAATTTTTTAGGATGATTTAATAATTATGTTTAAAATAAATAATTATGTTTAAAATAAATGACATCTGAAGAAATGCTTTCTAATACATGGCATAGTAAATATTTTTACTCCCTAAATTGTTATTTTTCAAAATATATTAGTAGTTGGCAGTTCTATAAACTGGTACCTTACAGCAATTAAGACCTGTGCCACATACCAGTGAGATTCTGCACATTACCTCATTCATGATCCAATTTTTTTTAATTCAAAAGCCCAAATTTCAATCAATATTAACATCATGCCATACTATATTTACAATTTATTATTTTTCATTGTAAACAAAAATGCACTTAAAGTACATTTTGAATTTTTGCCAAGTAAATGTTTTCAAGAGATTCATTGTCCATTGCCCAAATGTTAAACTCTGGTAACACTAATTAATATTTAATATAGTGGCAGATATGATCATAGTAACACCATGACCATGTTTGTTAAGTAATTCCTTTGTGCAGGGTATGTTCCTCAAGATGCCCTAAACAATCCTCTTTTGAATTTCCAGAATGAATATATACCTGCAGAAATAGGACCTATATTTAGTAGATTAATGTGGAAATGGCAACTTATTTAATTGTAACTTCTAAAAATATAGAGATATCAATAAATGGAACTAATACATCTTAATATGATGATATTCTATTCCTAGAGCCCTGAGCTGAGATGATAAGATTTCACCCTAAATTTCTGATGGTTTCAGCTTGATGAAATTAACAAATTAAACTAATATATTAAATTGTTTATTATGTGACTCAGAAACATACAGCACTAACTACAAACATATCTCAGCTTAGTCCCTACAATCAAAACACAGAGAGAAAATGATAGAAGGTAACAATAAACTATTAAGATTTGTTACTTGAGTGTGAGAGATGGAGATGGTAAAGAACATAACTAGTCTTCCCCACATTGTGTTGCGTCTTTGCGGGGGACATGTATGATTTTTCCTTTTGTATTTTATATGCTTATATAAATGTATACCAGTTAGAAAAATTGTACATGACATGGTTTGGCTGTGTCCCCACTGAAATCTCATCTTGAATTCCCATGTGTTGTGGGAGGGACCCAGTGAAAGGTAACTGAATCATGGGGGCAAGTCTTTCCCATATTGTTCTCATGATAACGAATGAGTCTCACAAGATCTGACGGTATTTTAAGGGGGAGTTTCCCTGCACAAGCTCTCTTCTCTAGTCTGCCTCCATGTAATATGTGCCTCTCACCTTCTTCCATGATTGAGAGGGCTCTTCAACCATGTGGAACTATAAGTCCAAGTCTTTCTTTATAAATTTCCCAGTCTTGGGTATGTCTTTATCAGCAGTGTGAAAACAGACTAATACCATAAATTGATACCAGTAGAGTGGGGGCACTGCTGAACAGATACCCAAAAATGTGGAAGTGACTTTGGAACTGGGTAACAGCAGGTGGTAGAACTGTTTGGAGGGGTCAGAAGAAGACAGGAAAATATGGGAAAGTTTGGAACTTCCTAGAGACTTGTTGAATGGCTTTGTCCAAAATGCTGATAGTGATATGGATAATTAAGTCCAGGCTGAGGTGGTCTCAGATGGAGATGAGGAACTTGTTGGGAACTAGAGCAAAGGTGATGCTTGTTATGTTTTAGCAAAGGGACTGGTGGCATTTTGCCCCTGCCCTAGAGATCTGTGGAACTTCGAACTTGAGAGAGATGATTTAGGGTAACTGGTGGAAGAAAATGCTAAGCAGCAAAGCATTCAAGAGGTGACTTGGGTGCTGTTAAAGGCATTCAGTTTTATAAGGGAAGCAGAGCATAAAAGTTTGCAAAATTTTCAGCCTGATAATGCAATAGAAAAGAAAATCCCATTTTCTGAGGAGAAATTCAAGCCAGCTGCAGAAATTTCCGTAACAAGGAGCCAAATGTTAATCCCCAAAACAATGGGGAAAATATCTCCAGGGCATGTCAGACATCTTCATAGCAGGACCTCCCATTACAGCCCAGGAGGTCTAGGAGGAAACAGTGGTTTTGTGGGCTGGGCCCAGGTTCCTCATGCTGTTTGCAGCCTCGGGACTTGGTGTACTGTGTCCCAGCTGCTCCAGCCATGGCTGAAAGGGGCCAATGTAAAGCTCAGGCCATGGTTTCAGAGGGTGCAAGCCTCAAGCCTTGGCAACTTCCATGTGGTGTTGAGCCTGAGAATGCACAGAAGTCAAGAATTGAAGTTTGGGAACCTCTGCCTAGATTTCAGAAGATGTATGGAAATGCCTGGATGTCCAGGCAGAGGTTTACTGCTGGGCTGGGGCTGTTATGGAGAACCCCTGCTAGGGCAGTGTGGGAGGGAAACATGGGGTCAGAACCCCCACACAGAGTCCCTACTGGGGCACCACCTAGTGGAGCTATGAGACGAGGGCCACCATCCTCCAGACCCTAGAATGGTAGATCCACTGATAACTTGCACCATGTGCCTGGAAAAGTCACAGACACTCAACACTAGCCCATGAAAGCAGCCAGGAGGGAGGCTGTACTCTGCAAAGCCACAGGGGTGAAATGGCCCAAGACCATGGGAACCCACCTCTTGCATCGGCGTGACCTGGATATGAGACATGGAGTCAAAGGAGATCATTTTGGAGCTTTAAGATTTGACCGCCCCACTGGATTTTGGACTTGCATGGGGCCTGTAGCCCCTTTGTCTTGGCCAATTTCTCACATTTGGAATGGCTGTATTTACCCAATGCCTGTACCCCCATTGTATCTAGGAAGTAACTAACTTGCTTTCGATTTTACAGGCTCATAGGCAGAAGGGACTTGCCTTGTCTCAGATGAGATCTTGGACTATGGATATCTGAGTTAATGCTGAAATTAGTTAAGACTTTGGAGGACTATTGGGAAGGCAAGATTGGTTTTGAAATGAAAAAGGATGTGAGACTTGGAAAGGGCCAGGGGCAGAATGATATGGTTTGTCTGTGTTCCCACTGAAATCTCATCTTGAATTCCCACATGTTGTGGGAGGCACCCAGTGAAAGGTTATTGAATCATGGGGGCAGGTCTTTCCCATGCTGTCCTTGTGACAGTGAATGAGTCTCATGAGATCTGATGATATTGTAAGGGTAAGTTTCCCTGCACAAGCTCTCTTCTCTTGTCTGCCACCATGTGAGACATGCCTTTCACCTTCTGCCATGATTATGAGGCCTCCGCACCCAAGTGGTCAATAAACCTCTTTTCTTTGCAAATTTCCCAGTCTTGGGTATGTCTTTATCAGCAGCATGAAAACAGACTAATATAGTACATAATTGTACATGTGTGTATGTTGTACATCCCCCACCCCATGGAAAATACCTGTAGTAACTCCATGGGAAAACTAACCTTAAAAGATGATTAGGATTTAAATAAGCTGATGAGCAAAACAAGGTGTGAAGAAAATGGAGGTAGAAATGAGAAAAAAATCAGGTAGTTTAGAAGGAAGTTATGGTTGGGTCTATGTTTTTAAAAGCCTTTAAGTTTAGACAGAAAAGCTTAGCTTTTCAGGATGAAAGTAACATCGAAGGACTTGGTCTGAAAGTAGTAATGCAAGATGGGTTACATAAGGGAAAGACTGGAATTAATGAGATCAATGTTGTCACAGTAGCCTTATATCTTTGCACAGTGCCTGCAGTGCATATGGAATCAGCAAATGTTTATTAAATGCAGGCAAAAATGAATTAACAACTATATCAAAATCTATTACTAATTGTATTATCTAAATTGTATTACTAAATGTATTATCTATTACATCTATTACTTAAAGGTGACTGCTGTAGTAACATCTAAGCTAATGTGACTTAGAAATGGTGGTTATGGATGATAGATGAGTCACAGATGACACCCAAGTTTGAAGTATGTGAATGCACATAGCTTGAAAGTGTGTGTGTGTGCGTTTGCACGTGTGTGCATAAAACTATGCCTATAAATGAGCAGAAAGCATAGGGTTCAATGTGCAATCTCTAAAGTCAGGCTTCCTGGATCATATCACAGCCTTAATACTTACTGATTAGCTAACCTCAGGCAAAATTATTGAGCTACTATGAGCCTCAGTTTTCTCATATTTAAAATAGTTAGAAAGCATCTTCCTTATATTTAGAATGACATTAAAAGAGTACTTATCTTGTAAGTTTAATTGGGAAAATAAATACTTAAACTGTTTTACAAATAGTAAGTATCAATAAATGTTAGTTGTTATTCTTGAGTTTTGAACTTTACTTTTTCACTAAGTCCTCTTCCTGCTGAGATTGTTCTTTCCACCAGATGTGGTTCAGAAGTAGTTGACCAAGTCTTAGGGCATTTGTCATGATAAAAATATGCCATACATAGCTCTTTACTGAAAGAACAGAACAGGCACTGATTATTAACTAATTCATGATTCTAATAGAATCATGATTTAGAGCATTTTTAATTAAAAAAAAAAAGCATTACCCCTACATTTTGACTAACAATACTACTGAGTTTTCTTCCCAACTTTATGTCTTAGTTTTTTTATTATAAGGGAAAACCAATTTTTACTTATGGTTGAGTGTAGAAAAGCTTATTGTACAGTTTCCTTGTGAATCTACTTCACCCTCTTGTCTTCATTATGAAGAATCAAGCCCTTCTCAGCTTTAACAGCCACCCCTGACATGGAAAAGGAAATCTCAATACCTCCATGCACAGTGATGTGTTTGAGACCATCAATGCGCCAACATTTCCAGGTGGTGATTTCTAATTTCTAATTAGGCAACTTCCTAATCCCATAATGTTTTCTGAAGACATAGCTGACCACCCCTCCACATCTGCCAGGGAATCATAGGAGTTGTTAAAGTCCTTTTGGGAACCACATTTCCTTGTCTCATGATCTTTGCCATCTGAATGAAGTCTTCCCTTGTGTAAAAATAAATACAAGTTTCCTGTTACTATTCCTGCATAATTTAGTTTTCACAAATATTGATAAATGCATACCATAACATTTTTCTTCAAAATAAACCATGTCCAACATTTTTTTTTTTTTTTGAGGGCGGATCACGAGGTCAGGAGACCATGTCCAACATTTTAAGAAATTCTGCCTCTATGATTTTTGATATATCAAACTTAAACCCAGCTTCCTAAAATGAGTTCTACTCTTTCTCTAATGGAGGAAAAATTGTTTTTAAGGAGGCTTAGCCATTACTTTGTTTTTTTTTTAGGAATATCTGTAACTTTAGATCATGACTCTTGTGTTTTTAAATATAGATATTTCCACTTATTAAGTACACTTAAAGAGATTAAATGTAGCCTTAAATAAAGAAGACAATATGAGAAAAAGCAGTGCTGGCAATTGAGGGCAGATCAGACTTATTGTTTTACACAATGGTTTCTATTACTTAAAGGTGACTGCTGTAATAACATCGAAGTATTAATAAAGTTTAAATAATGTGGCAGAAATAGCTAGCTATCTCACAAAGATTTATAGTCTTTTCCATGTTTGAGAGTTGTTGCTAGAAAGCAGCTTCCCAGAAAGAGACTACATTTCTCAGCTTCCCTTGTCTTGGTGGGGTCATGTGATTAATTTCTGGCCAGTGGAATAAAGGTAAAAGTGAAGTGTTGCACTTCCAGACTTGGGTCATAAGAATCTGCTGTACAATCCTCAGTGATCTCTTTCTTCCTCCCATTTTGGCAGTTGGAAGTACTTGCCCAAGGTGACCTTGTAAATCATGTGTGGAAGAAAAAAAGAGTTCAGTCAATTTGTGTTTTTGAAGATCAGGTAGAACTGAGACCAACCTACCAGCATTCCTGCCACTGCCAAGTGGGTGGGAATAAACTGTTTATATTGGGTTAATCTATCGAGAATTGATGACTTTTTTTTACAGAAGCTAGAGTAATCTTAATTAATACACGTAGACAAATCAATACACAGTAAAGAAAAACTATATTAATGTTATATAACTTACATCTAAATAAGAATAAGCATTGCTTAAAAAGGGAAGTTTTTAAACGGCAATGTCAACAGAGTAACACACAAATATTAGTTATTAGTAGTAATAATGCATATGAACATTATTTTTATAATTTGGCTAACATTTACTGAGTGCTTACAATGTCCAATTCTTCATGTATTATCACATTTAATTCAGAAAAGCCCTACAGTTGAAGAATATAAAGCACAGAGATATTAAGTTACTTGCCGAAGATTATATAGTATTAGTTGGCAGAGAAGGGATTTAAAATACTCCATATATTGGAAGATTATTGTGTGATTAGTGAATTAAAGAGACTATTAAGAAACCAGCACAAAAACGGCAAACTTGTAAGTTCACTGTTCGTTAAATTAGGAAGTTTTTATTTGCAGGGCATGATGACATTCAAGGACTGTGGGAAATAGAAATACGTAAAGGACATGAACTATGACACAAGCATATTAAAATCTAGTTGGGAACATGAGCCATATACAAAAATAACTACTATATATCTATATATAGTAAGTATCCTATAATATTGCAGAATATTGTGAGACTTTAGGTGAAAAGGGTCACTTTTAGCAGGGAGTCAGAGCATACTCTTTGTAGAAAATTACAATTAATATTGGCCCTGCCTGAATGGGTAGAATTCAATAGACAGAAGCAATTAAAAGCCCTTTCAAGTGGACACATAAATATCTATAATCAAGAACAGGAAACGGATTAACAAAGAGGTAGAAAGACAATTTGGGATCAGTTGAGTGTGGATCTTGAATATCAAGCTAAGGTTTTGACTTTATGAAGCAGATAACAGAAGTCATTAGCAGAGTTATACACTAGGTAGATAAATCTAATGATCAAGTATAGATTGAACTAGTTTATAATGAGACTGAAAAGCCCTATCCTCTTTCTGCTATGTGGTATATTGTAAGAGATGTATTGTGGCTATGTGATTAATGATAATGAGAAGGCCTATTCAAAAATCTCATGGGGCTGAAACTATGTGACACTTAGCAGCATGAGGCAACCTGGCCTGGGAATTTCCAGGAGACAAGACCACCTCAGCACAGATGCAATTCCTAGAAACCTTAAAACAAAGCTTACCCTTAGAAGAATAACTTAAACTCCCTCTGAAGGAAACTCCTAGTAAGTGACCTGGACTGAAGACAGAATAAGAAAGGGGGAAAGATCCCTTAAACTCTGGGAATGGTGTCTCCAAGTCAAGACCCTCCCAGTCAGATGGCCATCTGATGTCCCGATTGTATCAGGCCCATGCCATTGGCCTGCTCCCAACATCTTCCTCGTAAAAGTACTGCCAGAATAAACTGCTTCAGGGTCAGATGGTGTCTGAGATTCATCATTGATGTGAATAGGACTAAACAGGAGAATTCACTCCTGAGGAAGCTAGTGACCTAGGACAACCTAAGACCCCCGAACATGACATCCCCTGAACATGAACAATAAAATTATGTATGTTCCCATCTTTTTTTTTTTTTTTGGACACAGAGTCTGACTCTGTAACCCAGGCTGGAGTGCAGTGGCACAATCTCAGCTCACTACAACCTCTGACTCCAGGGTTCAAGCGATTCTCCTACCTCAGCCTCATGAGTAGCTGCGACTACAAGCGCCCCCCACCACGTCCGGATGATTTTTGTATTTTTAGTAGGGACAGGGTTTTACCATGTTGGTCAGGCTGGTCTCAAACTCCTGACCTCAGGTGATCCACCCGCCTCAGCCTCTCAAAATGCTGGGATTACAGGCATGAGCCACCACGCCTGGCCAACCTTTCCTTTCAATAAATGTTTACTGAAGACAGTTCAGAAAATACAGGTGAATATAAAATAAAAAATATCCTCTTGTTTGCTATTATCTCCTTCCCTAATTTTCCCTTGAAAATATAACCAAAAAAAATGCTTTGCAAAAATAGTTTCGAACAATACTTAATGTTGTGTAACCCACTATTTAAACTCTATCATCACGCTTGTGTAGCATTCCATCAGTTGGCTAGATCATAATATATCTAAAAATGCCCAATTACTAGAAAATTAGATTGTATTTATGTTTACTATCATTATATGACAAATAGCCCATTTTTAAACTTTGACAATTTCATGTTCAAAAATAATCTCATTGCTTTAATTTGTACTCCTTTATAAGTAGTCAGTTTTTCCATACTTTTCATAGTATGTCTTCCTAGTGAATTGCCTACTCATGTATCTGCTGCTTATAAAATTTTGTATCTTTTTCTTACTTATTTTTTGAAGACTTAATCTATATAATATTAACTTTTTTCTGTCATATATACTGCAAAACATCTTAGTTTGCCATTTGCCTCTAAATTAATTTTTGGCATTTCTGTCATACAAAATCTCTCAATATTCAGATAAGCAAATCTACCAATTCTCTCTTTTAGGATTTTTTCCTTTCTAAAAGATTTTCCCAATAGCAAAAGTATGGTGAATATTAGCCTGCAATTTGTACCAGTATTTTAATTATTGATTTGCATTTTTAACATTCCTCCTCCAAGCTAAAACTATATATTCTTCATGTTTATTTCCACCAACACCAATTTTACTGGCTGAAACTACTAGTGTAATATAGAAATTAAGAATATGGACTCTACAGTCATACTTCCTGAGTTAAATTCTGGTTTTACTTACTAGCTGTGACTCTGAGAAAATTATTTTACTTTTTGGTGTCTCAGTCTTTTCATCTACAAAATGGGGATAAGAAATGTACCTATCTCATACTGTTGTGAAGCTTAGACAAATTAAATCACATAAAGCATATAATACGCTCTCAATAGGAGTTACTTTTATTGTTATTGAGACATTCATTTGCAATACACCGACAAATCCAGGCCTTGTGCTAAATATTGGAGCACATCAATATAGTAACAGTTAAGCAATCTGCCCTACAGAAGTTTACATTCGAGAAAAGGCACATACTGTATGCAAGCAATAAGCAGAATCATTGCAGTTGTGACTATTTCAATAAGGGAAATAAATGCAGTAATAATATCGCTTTTGCAGTAGAGAGCCAAAGAGCTTCACCAAGAGAAACAGGGAAAGAGGCAGCCAGTTGAGAAATTTGAAGAAGAGCATTTGTGCCAGAAAGAATAAAAAGTGCTAGGCCTCACAGTGAGGGAAGGTATTGGCATATTTAATCAATGAAAAGAAAACTAACTAGAGTGCTATAGTGAGCAAGCTAGGGAATGGGGCAAGACGAAGTTGTGGAGGTAGCAGAAGCCCCATGATCCAGGGCCTTGTGAATCAACTTAAGGAGTTGAGATTTATTCTAAGTTAAATGGGAAGACATTGAAGGATCTTAACCAGGGAAAGCTGTGGTTAAACTCTCTCTGAATCTGGTGAAGATCTGATTCAGGTTTTTAAAAGGCTATATGGGCTGCTTGAGGAAGAACAGTTTAGAAAAGGGCAAGAGTAGGAGCAAGAAACACATTTAGAAGGTGGGGTACACGGAATAGTACCCCTCGCCTGCAAAGATTTCCTCACTGTAATTCCAAGGACCTGTGAGTATGTTACCTCACATGCCAAAAGGGACTTTGCAGATATTTTTCAGCAAAGGATCTTCAGATAGAAGATTATTCTGGATTATCTCAGTGGGTCCAATGTAATCACAAGGACCCTTATAAGAGCAAAATAGGCGGGTCAGAGTCTGAAAAGGCAATATGACAGTGGAAGCAGAAAAAAAGATTGAAAGATGCTATGCTGCTGGCTTCGAAGATGAAGGGTGAAGCCACAAGCCAATTAATGTCAGTGGCTTCTAAAAGCTAAAAAGGACAAATAGATTTTTCCCTAGAACCTCCAGAAGGAACAAAGCCCTGCTAACATCTTGATTGCAGCCCAATTCATTTTGAATCTCTGACCTTCAGAACTGTAAGATAATTAATTTGTGTTGTTCTAAGTCACCCAGTGTGTGGTAATTTGTTACAGCAGCAATAGAAAATACAGAAGAGTTTTGCATTAAGTAATTCAGGTGAAATATGTTAGTATTTCATGGAGTAGAGTAGTCATGGCAGAAATACTAGAGAGGTGGACATATATCTACTATATGTTTTCTAGGAAGATAGGATAGACATTGGATTGGATCTATAAATTTTAACTTGAACAGGTAGGTAGATAATGAAAACATTTATTAAACTGGGTAGATTGTAGAGTAAACCAGTTTGGTGTGGGAGGAAAAAAGAAAATCAAGAATTATGTTTTGAAAGTGTTAAGTTTCAGATGCTTATTAGACATTCAAAAGGAAATAAAAAGCAGGCAATCGAGGCCAGGCACGGTGGCTCACGCTTGTAATCCCAGCACTTTGGGAGGCCGAGGCAGGCAGATCATGAGGTCAGGAGATTGAGACCACCCTGTGAATGGTGAAACCCCATCTCTACTAAAATCACAAAATATTAGCCGGGTGTGGTGGTGGGTGCCTGTAGTCCCAGCTACCCAGGAGGCTGCAGCAGGAGAATGGCGTGAACCCAGGAGGTGGAGCTTGCAGTGAGCCAAGATGGTGCCACTGCACTCCAGCCTGGCAGACAGAGCAAGACTCCGTCTCAAAAAAAAAAAAAAAAAAAGTAGGCAATTGAATCTATTTATTGAGAGCTCAATACAAAGGTAAGAGTTGGAGACATGAATTTGAGAGTCACAGTATTTGGATGGCATTTACAGCTAGAGGCTAGATAAAATTTTTTCTCTATGCACTAAATGTTTATTGTGCATCTGCTTTACTAAAAGCTGGGCTTACAACAGTGAACAAGACAAAACTGTCCCTGTTCTCATGGAGTTTCTATTCTAGTGGAAGGAGATAGATAATAAACCAAGGGGATAAATTAAAATATAGGAAGGGAGAAGCATTATACGGAAAATAAAAAAAGATGGTGTGGGTTTCAGAGCTATTTTATTAATTTTATTTTTAAACTTTTAGGTTTGAGGGTGCATGTGAACATCTGATACATAGGTAAACTCATGTCATGGAGGTTTGTTGTACAGATTATTTCATACTCAGGTATTAAACCTAGTTCCCAATAGTTGTCTCTTCCTGCTCCTCTCCCTCCTCTCACCCTCCACCGTCAAGTAGACCCCAGTGTCTGTTGCTCCCTTCTTTGTATACATGAGTTCTCATCATTACCTCCCACTTGTAAGTGGAAACATGCAGTAATTGGTTTTCTGTTCCTGTGCTAGTTTGCTAAGGGTAATAGCCTCCAGCTCCATCCATGTTCCTGCAAAAGACATGAGCTTTTTCTTTTTATGGCTGCATAGTATTCCATGGTGTATATGTACCACATTTTCTTTATCCAACTGTCATTGATGGGCATTTAGGTTGATTCCATGTCTTTGCTGTTTTGAACAGTGCTGCAATGAACATTTGCATGCACACGTCTTTATTGTAGAATAATTTATATTCCCCTGAGTATATACCCAGGAATGGAATTGCTGGGTCAAATGGTAGTTCTGCTTTCAGCTCTTTGAGGCATCACCATACTGCTTTCAACAACGGTTGAACTAATTTACACTCCCACCAACAGTATTTAAGCGTTCCTAGGGCTATTTTAAGTAGAGCATTGGGAAAAGTTATTTTTCAGAAATTGACAAGATGTATTAGAGTTTAGGGTAAAGAAGCATCCTTAGACTGGGAGTCAGAGAAATCTTTATTGAGGAGGTATTTAAGCTGAGACTTGAATGACGAGGAGGCAGCCATACTTATTGCTGGATTTATTGTCCTTCTCCTATCTGACTGAACACTTGGAGGACAAAGATATTGCCTAATTTTTTTTTTTTATGCACCGGGTCTGGCACTAAGACAGCCAGATTATTATATATATTGTAATAGTATGCCTTTGAGAAATTGTGAGTAAATAATAAGTATTTACTGTCTACCAGGTTGGAAGACCAAAAGAAATAAAAGAATTTTGTTGCTACTTCCATAGCTCACAGTCTATTTGAAGAGACTATACATAAGCACAGTAATTGAGATGGCAATATATGAAGCAGCATGACATGTACTGCTGTCTTATATGCTACGTGAGGACATCCTGATATAGTGAATGGAAAGTGGGCTTATATTAAGAAGACAAGATTGTTAAACCTACCCTTGTGTGTAATCAGATGGGGAATCTTCACAAGTAACTTAACTTCTATGTATTTATTTCCTAATCTGTAAATAAAAATAAACATATTTTCCTAACCTACCTTCATGTGACAAGGCCTAGTCTGTCACAAAGCAAAAAGAATAATAATCATAGTTATTATAATGAAACTAATACATATTAAAATAATACATCCTAATTATGATTAGGATAATATTTAAGTGTCAAAATACGCCATAGAGATATAGACTATATGATAAGGAACTTACATGGCTTTGACTTACTGGAAATCTTATACATACATGATCAATTCCTAGACAAGAATTTTTTCTCCCAAGAGAGAGCTTTTTATTTTTTCAACTCCAAAAGTTATCTTAAAGTTAGTGCTTTAAAGAGGTTCTTTTCGTGTTAAGTGGCAACTAGGTACGCCCTGGGTCTTAAAGACAGATGCCATAACTCTTTCCAGTTCTGATGCAAATGAGTGCTGCACAGAGCAGCCATAAAAAGGCCACAATAAGTGAATTTTAGCAAAAAGCAATAACAGTGATATATAAAAATGGCCAAAATAAACATAAATCAGCTACCTCAAAATGACATATTGACACAATTCAGTGGTCTCCTCAACCAACCTCTACCTTCCTTCAGGCATTTTTTTTTCCCCAAGTGCTCCAAACCTCATTCTCAGAAACTTTAAATCATGGGGATGGCTCTAGGGAGTTTCTGCTGTTCAGTTACATTCACTCCTTGCTTCCATCATCCTTCAGCAACACCCAAGGCTGCCAACTAGCCAAAGTAGACTCTCCCTGGTGTCCAGCATCAGCTGTATCATTCCTCCTCATAATTCGGCAGCAGGATGCCTGCCATCCTCACCAGGAGAACAGAATCCACATCCCCCTCTATTGGGACTTTCAGCTGATCGACTTGGATCATTTTTCTAAAGCCTCAACTTTCTCTTTACCCTCCTTACTCTTCATTAAATCTTCAACTCATTCTGTCTGTTCTATATTGTCACATCTGTCTTTTTCTTTATCAAATAGAATCTGTCGAACCCCATTCTATAAAAATTGTTCGCTTCAGTGCTTATTTTTTTTAACCTACACTGAATAGGTAAATGTGCCACAATAATTATTTGCTTGGGATAAGTAACATAACTTCTCAGGTCCTCAATCTTCTCATTCAGTAAAATTGGGATGAAATGGACTACAATTAGTGGATTTTAAACTTTTGTTAAATACTGAGATTCCCTACAGCCTAGGTGACAGACCGAGACCCTGTCTCAAAAAAAAATACACACACACACACACACATACACACACACTAGGATCCTTCAAGTGCTATTGTATACCCATGTAGAGAGCAAAGCCCTCCAATGGAGCACCACTCTGAGGCAGGTGGTAGTGGAACTCTGGAGCTCTCCCACGTGATGCAGCACCACTCTTCCTCATTGGGGTCCCTGAGATAGTTCCAATTCACAAAACCCAAAGGAACACATGATAGTCTTAATAAGCTGCATTCTAACTTTAATATCCAAAGACTCTATTCAAAATGCTTGTATAGTGAGAGAGACTGAGTGGCAAGGAAGCTATAATTTTGTTATATGTCAACTTTTATTTTATTGAAATGCCCATAAGCAGTTTAATTCATTTAATTCCCTACAATAATGCTATTATGCTTATGGCTACCAATGAAAAGACTGAGACTCAGAGAGCAAAACTTAAATTTACATATTTTATAAGAGGCTGTAAGGCGATTCAAACACTTGCTTCTTCCATTGTTGCACATTACCTCTAGACCCGATCATGACTTCCTAACCTAGTCCCCATCCAGCCATTATTACCGATTAATTAGATTCCCTTCCATATTTTATTGTGAATATGTTTAGTAAATATCACCTATTGTTGATGTTTATATTTACTTGTCTAGTAAAAATAGAATAGGATGGAGTAGGTTTGTGTAGAGCACTAAGGAATAATAATTTGATTTAAAGAGAGAAACAGAGAAGGTAGCATTGATAAATTGATAGCTAAATGTTTTCAAAACCTGATACTTACTTCTAAATGTACTATAAAAATCGTGATTACCCAGAAAGAGCATTACTTCAAAGAATGTATTTTTAATTCCTATAATCATATCCAAAACAGTTCATAGCATGCATTGAATTTCTCACTTTTAAAAAGTCTTTCCAATGATAAAATGTGAAGATAAGCAAATGTAATCTCATAATCAGCTGAATTCCATATCCTTAGAATACCTCTTATGCAAATCTAAATATCTCTGGATAATTACAGAAATAGTATTAATTGTGGAAAACAGGCTAGGATGTGAAGTCAAAAAGTTGTTAGATACTGCATTATCATTCCCTATTTATCAGCTTATATTTTTCCTCAGATTCTATGTTATCTTTGCTCATTTTTCCTCTGGCAGGTGTTGAAGGATGAATTATGCAATTAAGAATCCAAAATTCCACTTCATCCAGATGCCTAATTTGCTAACTATTCATTTGCCAAAAATGCATGTTTACTATCTATTACATAATGACTACAGAAACAACTTCTGGTTTCCATTTCATGAATTGATACTGAGAATCTGACAAATGTCCTGGAAGGCATTTTTCAGTGCCCATTCCCATGCAATTGTGTTAATTTCATAAATTTACCAACATCTGGGGAGAAAAACTCTCCCCTCAAAACTTTTAAGTTCCAAAGTCATCGTTATTTTTCTTTTCAAAATCCATGGACAAGTTTGTAGAATAATAATAAAATTTTAGTCTCTAAATTTTGTTAAAAGTTTAGCTGATCTTGAAAGGAGCCACTCTACCTTATCCAGAAATATTTTTAAAAATGTTTCCACAAGTCTTTATAGTCACCGTGAATTCTTAAAGAAAACTGCATTTACATCAGTTTCTCCCACCCCAACAGTTACCAGTACTCCTCAGTACATCAAAGATTTCATCACGTTGTAGATCAGTGTGATGTAGTGATGGTGAATCTATTTCATTTATATTAACAAGACAAGTTTATAAAATGGTGGTGTGGGGATGGAAGGGAGAGGTAGTTGAAATAACAGGAAAACAATAATTAACATTATATTGTGTTCCAACCCTAAATCTGTCTCAACATATCCAAAATAATGTGGTAAAATAAGCTGATGTTAACTATAATGTCCACATTCATTTCCTCTCTGATTTTTACTTAACTCTAATAAGCAGTAATAGTGTGGTATGTATGTAACTATCTGCCTCACTCTCTTTTTAGGAATTCCCAATATTCAGAATAATATCTCTCAGAGTAAGTTATATAAAAAGAAGAGGAGGAGAAAGAAAGGAAGGAAAAAAAGGAAGAAAGGAAAAAAAGAAAGATAATTTAATCTTAATTATACTACCTTTTGTTTCAGCCCTACTAAACAAGGCACTCATTGAGTGTTTGATGACTGGATAAATAAATGAAGAAACAAAGTGAAAAGAACTGTACTGGAAAAAGGAAATGAATTTTAGTACAAGCTTTTTTCCCCAGCTAGAAAACTGTAAAACTCACTTGACCTCTTAGGATTTCATATGTTAAATGAAGAAGTGTGACTAGATAAACTGCAGTTCTAACACTAATGTTCTATACGATTGTTTTAACAAAGAAATAAGTATATGGAGATTCTTATTCTTTGTTTTGAAAATATTTGATTACATTGGACAGGTGTATCTGTCATCAACGGACAGATGTATTTATTCACCAAACTTTGAAATGATGTCTGTACCTTCCCTAATTGTTGGTGGGAGTGGAAGCTTTTTTTCTTGTTTGCACACATTAGGCATTCATTCAATAATTAGCTCCTTTTTACTCTTTTCTAAAAACTACCTACCTATAGTGTTGACACTTCATTTGATAGGGGTACACAAACACACACACACACACACGATTATTTGGAGGGTGCTGAAACATCTTATTACCATCTACATCTACGCTAATTGCTGTACATAACTTACTTGCTCTAGTTAAAAGGTAAAATACCTCATACTGATGATTAAGTATTTGTAATATAGGTTACTGATTTGAAAATTCTCACATTTCTACCACATGGCATCTATTTTTATTGGTTCCTTTTCATAGCTAACCTAGGAAGAGGTTAGAAAACCAAGACACACCTACCATTAAATAAAAGTTCCCTTCCAGAACCTAAGTAGGAGTTTTGATCTTTAGACAGCCTACTGAGTGCTATCTTTTAATAAACTGGATTGCAAGCAAAAAAGGGAAAAAGAAAATAAGCAGGGAAGGAAGAGAGGGAGGAAGTGGTAAAGAGACAGACAGACCCTTAGAAACAAGAGCTATTTCAGAGCTGTCCTAGGAAACTGTCTCTGCATCATTTGGACTATGACTCATATTAACATGAATTTGCAAGTAAGAACTCTAATAAAAACATATTTATCCTCTATCCAGCACATCTTCAAGAGAACATTAATTGTAACAATGTATAATTGACTTTGTGGAATTTAAGTTTAGAGGAAAATTTTTTTAAAAAATTTCTGCTCTGCCTCAAAACTTGTCCCAAAAACTTAGGAAATGAGAATGCTTAAGTCAGTTTACCAAATTTTAAATACATTTTATTCCTGTAGAGTTTTTAGTTTATAAGTCATTTTCCTAGGCATTATCACCTTTGAGTTTTACAATCTACTTCTGGAGTAAACTGAAATTATTAGCCCCGCTTTTTAGATAATTACAGTTTAAGTATTGAATTAATTTAAATATGAGCTAAGACAGAAAACCAATTATAATATAAAGCCAGAAATGCCAGAAATGTTATGCTAGGCATCATGGAAAGTCTATTTTTGAATATATTTTGCAAATGCTATTTTTCTCATTGATTCTGAAGGGTTCATTTACATTAAAAGATACAATTAATTTATGTACTAATTCAATCTGTGGCTACTATAGGTTAAAAAAATACTCATTTTTCTCTTCACTGAAGATGAAAGAACATGAATTCAAAATACTGAGAAGTAGTTCTCTCATTCCTAAATCTTGTAACTTGAGCACCGCAGGTTCAAAATAAACCATCTATTTTGACACTCATCAATGCATATGTCCATTTTCTATGACATTTTAAATAGCATAAAATTTGGAGCAGTAGCAAGTAGTAAAGGAAACAAATGATGTTGCTTTCATTCCTGCTCCTATTCCAATCTACTAAAAGTTCAAAATCACCTAAATATTCTGTCAGAATAGAAACACAGCTGTGAAGTATCAAAATGCATAGAAACTAAAACCGCTACAAAACTAAGAAACCAGTAAGCAGAGAAAAATGTTCATTCACTGTGCACCTTCCTGGTGTTAAATGTCACTTCCTCTGAAGGCATCCCCATCTCTTCAGGCACAGGAATTATTTTTTTCCCACGGATTTGTTCCAGAGTTAGTTTATATAACCATGCTCCTAGAACATAATGTGATGGTTTTTGTTTATGTTTCCTGCTTTCCAGAGACTAGGAAATACTTAAAACTAAGCCTTGACTTCTGTATTTTTGGTGCCGGCATACTGCCTAATATACAGTATATACATAATATCACATGTATCAATATGTAAATAAGTAAATGAATGAATGATTCATGTTGAAAGAAACACTAACATATTCTTTAAGAAGTAGACCTCAACCAGGAAAGGAGAAAGAGTCAAGCCACTAGCCAAGGTTTATTTTAAAAGTGTTTCACGTCTTCATGATTGATCATTTTGACTGCTCATTCATTCTATATGTGTTCTCTACAGAGTTTTATCAAACATAGGAAATACTCTTTCAGTTATTTTTTTATTCTCTATAAATAAATTAATGGTTAGCATATGCATTAAAAAACCTCATTTAGAAACTTTTTAAAAGAATCTTTTAATTTTATTCTTCATATACCAAAATAAGTATAATATCATTATAATTTACTCTGTTTCTGTTTTCTTTTGTTTGAAATAGGGTCTCACTCTGTTGTCCAAGCTGGAGCGCAGTGGCATGATCATAGCTCACTGCAGCCTGAAACTCCTGGCCTCAAGCAATCCTCCCACCTTGGCCTCCCAAAATGCTGGAATTACAGCCACGAGCCACCGCACACAGCCCTAACATTTAGTCTCATATCAATTTTAAATGTTGTAAAAAAAAAAATTCCAAAACCTGCTTCTTTGGATCAAGGCCAATGTCAGTATACTGTATTTAGCTGAATAAATTACGGGCACCCATTAACTTTGCTAAGAGTTCAGGGTCTCCAGGTAGGCCACAAATACCCCTTCAATCCTGGGCAAGTTACTCTGTCTCAGCACTGCTGTTTGCAAATCAGTAAAATAAGTAGTTGTACCACATAGCAGGCCAGGTCCTGTCCTGCTCATCGCATTCTGCATTGGTGTAACTCCTTGTTAGGAATCTTAGTATGAACTCTGCCATAGTTTCAGCCCTTGAAACAACCAGCAAATAAATGTAGCCTTCCTTCCCCCTCCAAACCCACTATGTTCTTTAATGTCTATATCCTACCAGTGAGAATTCAGACATGAATGTTTAAGGAAAATGAGAGGAGAGTGCCCATAGAATAATAGTCACACCAGAATCTGAGATAAGACTCATGTATGATCAAATAGGAAACACACACCAAAAGTCTTTGTGAGGAGACTTCAGGTAAGCCCCTAAGATACCCAACACCAACACCTGGTGTCTACATTCTTATAGAATGCCCTCTTTTTGAGTGTGAGTGTGAGACGAGTGATTTGATAATAGTCAGCAGAAAACAGCAAAAGTGACAGGATGTCACTTCACAATTCATGCTATGTTATATAATACTGTCTTGCTAACAAACTAGCTTTAGATTCTCCCTTGTCAGCTGTGATGAAGCAAGCAGAAATGGACACTACAGGAACTGACAGTAACCTCAGGAGCTGAGAGAAATCTCAGTCCTACCACTTCAAGGAAGTAAATTCTGCCAATAACATGAATGAGCTTAGAAACAAATTCTTACCCAGTTGAGCCTCTGATGAGGCTGCAGACCCAGCCAACATGTGAGTTGCAGACTGGTAAGACCCTGAAGCATTGAATCCAGCAATGCCATGCCTGGACTCCTGACCCACAGAAACCATGAGATAATAAATGTGTGTTGTTTAAGCTGCTAAAATTGTGGGAAGTTGTTATATGGCAATAGGTAACTAATATAGCTGTGAAGGTAATGTTGGTCTCTTCATTCCCACATTTTGTATAGAGTGTTTGTTAGTGCCATATACTTAGGTAGTAAAAACCATACTGACCCATTTTATCTCCTTTAGCAAAATAATTGTAGATATATCTATTTTATTTCCAAAAAAAGTCATAATGTTTTATTGTCTCAGAATACTGAAATAAAGCACATCTTAGATAATGAATGAAGAATTTATGCTGAAAGAAACTGGCTGGTTCTTTGGCCACTCCTTGCATCTAGAGTTTACCAATACTTATAGTAAAAAGTCTTACATTCATTTATTTATTCACTATATATTTGATGCACTCCTGTTTTATAAAAACTGCGGAAAGTGCTCTGGGAGATTCAGAGATAAGTAAGACATAGTTACTGCCCCAAGAAAAATTATAACTTTGTCGCACTAAGTTTTGTGAATGTGTTGTGAATGCAAGAGTTTAAATTGTTTATAATACTGTATGTCTTAAAGGATCACAGTTTCAGAGCAGAGGAAAATAAATTCAATGTATCAATGTGAAATTGCCTATATGAGCCCATCTATGACATTTGTATTAAATGGTTTCAGATAAATTCCTATGGGAATAAAATTGACTCTTATGGATAGGTAATATCTCAATAACCAGATATATGGAGGAGAATATTTTATTGGAGAAACTTAAAGGTAAGAATGATGGGCATATTCAGAGAACAAGTGATTTGGGCTTGAAAGCCATCATGGTTTATTGGAAAAAGCAAAAGCACAGAACATAGTGACAATTAAAAAATAATGAGGGCCTGAACTAGGCTGGAATGGAAAGGAGGATCCAAACAGAAAACGAAGACACTGTGGATGTGGACCCTAGAATAAGCACAGCAACTGATCGTGTGAGACAGTTGACAGAGAGAAACAGAAACGACTTTGAAGTTTAAAACCTGGATAAAAGGGAATAGAATTATTATTAACAACATTAGGAGGGTTAAGAGGCAGTATTGGTTTGTGGGGAGAAAATAGCTGGGTGTGATACACATTGGATTTAAATGGCTAGTGAAACTGGGTATTTGAGGGGGAGAAAGGTAAGGAGAATAAGATTATTTGGCAATGAGGAAACCACTAAAACTGCACTTTCAGATGAGTGTTGGGTTTACAATGGGCAAAAAAGTAGGTTAGTAGAAAAAATGGAGTCAAATGACAAAGCAACAAGGATCTTGAATGACAACATAAGAAAAATTAAAGGGAGATGGGTGTTTCTACTGCTTTTCAGGGTGCAGCATTGTCTTACTACAAGTCAAAAGAGGAGCTCTAGTCTAAGTATTTTCAAAATATGAAAAGAAATGTTTTTTGAAAGACGCCACAGAAAAAGATAAAGCACAAATTTTAAATATAATTTCATTATTTTTGGCACACATGCCCCTTTGAATATAGCACATCTCTTTCCTCTTAGGGAAAATTAATGGAATAAAAAAGACCTCCTATCCCTATTGAAGTCATTAGATCTGTAAAAATGGAACATATCCAAAACTGTGATGAATGAAACAATTGATGAAAGTTTAAAAAAAATCAAAAGTTATTTTATATATATCCTTTGAGCAATTTTCTGACATACTTTCCATTTCTTAATACAGTACCCTGAGTTGAAGCAATGACAACTAGAAGCAGGATTATAACACCTATGTTTTCAGTCATGAAAAGTGAGTTATTTCTGATGATGAGTGTGAGCTGCTGACAAGCACATAACACCATGCCCACTAGTCCTATAATTTGCTTTTGTTTTAGAAAATTTTCTTGTTTTCTGCAGTTTCCATTTTCAGAGTACGTGTAGCACACAACCTGGCAGTACTACCCTTTAAAAAAAAATATCCAGAGCATTTAACAAAGTTCTATGCAGAGAGGATGTTCAAAACTTCTAATTAGTTCGTGTGTGTGTGTGTGTGTGTGTGTGTGTGTGTGTATTTGTAAATTTGAAATTCTGTATGTGAGAAAATTGATGTAAAATAGCTGGCAAAGTGATTGCTTAATAAATGCTTCAAAGAAACATGAAATCTGAGAAATACAGAATGACAAAAAGTGTTGAAATAAAAGAAAATTGGGAAACAGTTATCAGCTTAGAATCCATGTCATTCAAAAATATAAAGTGTTAACACCACCACAAAGCAAATAATTTATGAATATTTGAATGCCAATGTGTCATATGGGCTTTTTGGCTCAGTGGATACTAATTTCCCAGTTACCAGAGTATCTCACCTTAAATGCAAAGTGTAATCCTCAGATCTGACTCACAGCAAGATGTATTATGCATGGCCCAGCCTGTGTTCCTCTCATTTATTCATACTCTCTGAACTCTGTCTCTCTCTCTCTCTTGCTTTCTCTCATTTAGAGCTATTATTAACATTTTGTACTTTGCTAGATATTCTTGGGTTTTATCATATGTAAGAAAATGACAGAAGATCAGTGAAGAAATACTGCTTTAATTTCTAGAGGCAATATTTCATTACAAATATCAGAAAAAAATTACACTGACGAAATGACCTATCCAGCAAAGACTGCAGGTTGTTCTCTACCATGCATGCCCTCCTTCTATAATAACAGAAATTCCCAATATTTAGCTGGGCATATAACCACTTACAATATACCAAGCCCATTCCTTTGCAACTGCAGGTAGATATATGACTCAGTTTGGGTCAAAGTGATGCCAATAGAAGTCTCATGTGGGTTGTGCCCTTAAAAGGAAGCAGTTTACCTTCTCCTTCCCCTGCATCTTTGCCATCTGGGATGATGGGGATGAGGAGATCACACTAAGGGGCTTGGGCAACAAGAGAGAATTCTTTACAATTGAATTCTTGCGGCAGAGCACTAGCATCATTCTAGAATTTTATGAGAAAGCAATAACCTTCTGTCTTGTTTAAAGAAGTATTACTTTGGATCGTAAGTCATGTTGCTGAACTTATAGCCATGTGATTCCAAAAAGCTAGTGTATATTACTGAGGAAACAGGAGGTTCTCTAACATTACTTGTTCCTAGATATCATTTTAATTTTATCTCCTTTCAAATTTTTAGTTCTACTTTGAAAAGATGATTATATTCAAATCATCTCAGAGCCAGAAAAGGGTTTTTTGTAACATTTAGTCTGGCGTTCCCTGATGTGTATTTAACTGAATAAGCAGTAGTCATCAGTAGTCATGAATAAAGGAGATATAAATAAATGGCAATAAAGTAAAACATGTTTAGAAAACAGCTAAAATTCATTCTCTTCTTGAAGAGTCACAATGCATATTAGCATATAAAAATATGAATAGTCCTAAAATAGAGAGGAATATTTAACATTTTATTTTCCTATCAATAGACCATAGAAACATTTTTAAAACAATATAGATTAACATACTTTGTAACTACTGTTCTGTGGAACATTCTTTGGGGAAGTTTGAATTTCTAGATAGTGCATAAATCCTCCATGTATTCAAAAAATGGCTCTTTAATCCTTGCTTGAATGCCTTCCAATAACAGAAGTCACTACTTCAAAAGATGATCCATTTCATCTACTTCTCACTTTTAAAAATAAAGACATTAATTAAGATGGATATTAATTATTTCTATTAAATGTGAGAATGTTTTTGACCTCAGTAACATTTGCCACAATGCATTCAGTTTTATTTACCAGGTTAGTAATGGCAACAGAAAGTTCAATGATCTCATTTTAAACAACCTGTGTACTCAGCCTACCTAACATTTCAATTTCCCTTCAGCAGCATTTGATCAATCCTTTTTAGTGTATCATATATTCTACATGTGAGAGAGGAAGGAGGAAATTGAATAAATTTTTCTTTAACTCAATAATCTGATAACACAGCAAATATCACTGAAATAAAATCAATTATTTTCTGATGACCAAAACTACCATTTTGTTACTTGCTGTTTTGTTACAAATTCAAGAATTGTAAAACAAAAGAATTCTATAATTAAAATGCCCATTTAGTCTTTCTTCAGATTCCATTTCCTAATCAATAATTGTTGCCTCAATACATGGTCATAAACCCACATGTGTGTAGGCCACATTAAATACTCATTAGTCACGGTAATAAAGTGTGGTCTGTTTGAATTTTTAAAACAATATGAATCTATGAAAATGGTAGAATGTAGGACCAACTTTCTAAGTGTACACAGTAATACACTTGGCATTAGTAACTGATGGACTATAAAATGAAATATGGTTTTACCAAGATTACCAGTATTTGAAAAAAAGGTATTTACATTATTTTTGACCAATTTTTGAATCAAATTGTTATCCTGACCAACGCATTTGTTATCAAGTTGCTTTTAATCAGATCATTTACTATCTTTTCATGAAGTCACCAAATACATAGTTCAAGAATTTTTTTAAGCTGCATTCAATAAATTTAACTAATCAAATTGATTTTAATCAAATGTCTTGGCCCTCACCAACATAGCTTTCAGCATTAAATTTTAAAACTTTAATTAGAGAATTAGCAGTGATTCCACTGAGCTCTGAGTAATGTGTAAACTTTTGAATAGCCATCTGATGACTCCACATAGACAGTATGATCTGAATACCAATATATTCTTGAATAAATTAATAATGTTCTAGTTTATTTTCCCAATTATAATTTCAAATTAAATTTATTTAAATGTCACATTAGTAAGATATTTGTGAGTATTAAGTAATTATATTTAAAACTACGAAAGTCTCACGACACATTTGGTTCCTGAGCTGTCTACTGGACACGTACAAGAATATAAGAAGGTAGATATTTTATAGTGCTGCACTGAAGTTTGGCTCCAACCTTGGTGTGAAGCCTAAATCTGCTTTTAGGTTTAAGTTTTAGCCATGGACTTGAGAAGCCCAAACAGTTAAAATTCTATTTTAATGCCATATCAGGCATTATTGAACTCGTATATGATTAATGATCATGCAATGGATAGATTATCATCACTTCTTATCACAATATGAACAAAAAATAAAAACAGCAAATCACTTGCATCGATTGTTAATATGTGAATATGTAACTTGGAGAAAATCTTACATACTTTATATATTGAACAATTATTTTTCACTAGTGCAAATTTACTTCTCTAAGAGTAAAATGCCACAATAATTTATATTTAATAGTGAAAGGTGTTAATTTCACATCAGAAAATGATTTAAAACAGCCAAAAAGTTAAATATATGACAGCATACGAATTTAATAAATATCAAGAAAAAACATTAGCTAGATAAATTTTAAAAATATCTTTATCTTTTGTGCCAAAAATATTTATAAAATATAAATAGTAATTAAGGTAGAATAATAGAAGTAATGTCATAATGCTAATCTCTGTAGGATTATTTACTTTATAAGCATTGATAAGATTTGAAAATCTTTATTTCAAATCATCTTTATCCTAAATATAAATAACACAAAGTACAAAAAGAAGCCTTAAGAGAAAAATATCCTACCTCAAAATATCTCGCTCCTCCATCTATTTAGTGGACAGTAAGCAATTATTTTATATCACAAATAATGCAATAGCATGTCTTCAGGAAAATTATAGAAAATAAGAACGCAAGAAGTTATTGTTCCTGTGCTATAATGTCAACAATGTAAACTTTGTATAAAAAAATACTTGTACTGGTATATTTATCACAGCACTATTCACAATAGCAAAGATATGGAATCCACCTGTATCGATCAATGGCTGATTGGATGACTGGATAAATGTTATGATCCAATGGATCCAATGAATGATTGGATAAATGTTATATATATGTATATGGTATGTATATGTATATATTATATATGTGTATATAATATGTTATGTATCTAGTCATCCATTGATCAACACAGGTTTATTCCATATCTTTTATATCATATATAAAAATAAATGTTATATATATGTATACATACACACATATATATACACATATACATACATATATATATACATATATGTATGATACACACACACACAATGGAATACTAGTCTGCCATAAAAAGAATAAAATCATGTCTTTTGCAGCAATAAGGATAGAACTGGAGGCCATTATCTTAAGTGAAACAACTCACACAGAAACACCAAAACCACATGTTCTGACTTATAAGTGGAAGCTAAATAATGTGTACACATGGGCATAGAGAGGAAATAATAGTCATGGGAGACCCAGAAAAATGGGAATGAGATGGGGGAATGGGAGATGAGAAATTACTTAATGAATACAATGTATACTATTCGAGTGATGGTTGCACTAAATGCCCAAACTTGTGGGCTTCTTGCCACTTAAATTTATACCAAAAAAATTAACTTTGAGTACTTGATATTATAATAATGAAATTTAATATTAACTAAAAATTTTATCAAATTTTAGATTCATTCTCATACCTCAGAATTTAATTCTATGATGAAGATATTTCACTTTGGCCTTGGTTTCAGCTGAATATTTTTTTTTAACAGTGGGCCAAATATGTATTTACTGAACCTTTACCAAACATATCAGAAATTTTACAACTAAACAAGCATTTCATCCATATCAATTCCAATAAATACATATTTTTTCTAGATTTCACTTTGAAAAGTTTTTGAACTCTATTTTGTCAGAAGATTGTCTTTGTAGACTAACAATTTAGTTTTGAATTAGTGGGTCACCCTAGACAAATGATTTAAATTATTTGAGCCTTCAGTTTCTGTAGGTCATGGATAGTAACACCTACTTTGCAGTAGTGTAAGGATTTAATTGGATCACATATATAAGGACCTTAGCTTAGTGCTTGGTATGTAAGGATTTGCAAAAATGAGTAATTTTCACTTTCTTCTTCCTTGGTGCCTATGCCTTTAATCTTTGAAATTGCTGTCATTAACAGTTTATGGACCATACAGGAAATTAAAATAATAGAAACACAGAAAGTTGGAAAGAGATGGAAACTCTGAGAATATTTACTCTATTATTTTCAACTTTTTGAGTAGTAAAATTCTTTCTTAAAATTAAATCCTATATCTAACCCCAATATATAAAACTGATCAAATCAAAGCTACTTTGGTTGAAGCAGAGACAAAGGGCCCTGAATCCACCAATTTTCTTCTCCTTTACCCTAAGCACAGTGGGTTCTAGATCACCTCACTCCCTATGGAATTTCAGCCTTTTGTAATGAAACAAGAGAAAGTGTGAAGCATTAAAAATACTGTTTTTCTGGAAGACTGGCTTTCCCCCAAATTGTGTGCCTTGTGCAGGTCACTTAACCTCTTTGGTTAACCTTTTCAGTTTGTCTTTAATTTATTTTTATTTTTTATTATACTTTAAGTTCTACGGTACATGTGCACAACGTGCAGGTTTGTTACATATGTATACATGTGCCATGTTGGTGTGCTGCACCCATTAACTCATCATTTACATTAGGTGTATCTCCTAATGCTATCCCTCCCCCATGCCCCCACCTCACAACAGGCGCTGGTGTGTGATGATCCCCTTTGGAAATGAGGGGTCTGAAATATTCCGTTCTAAATCTAATTCATTCCACCTATTTTCTTTCTTTTGCCATCGAACTTCTTGAAGAAAAATATATAAATAATTTTATCAAAATTTACCAATTGTGGCAACTTGTAAATTCAAAGATGGTAGCAATGAAATCTTCCTTCCCGCTTGCTCTTCTGCAATGTGATCTTGCCACTCAATCAAGAGACAGACACTAACTTTCTTCCCCTTAAGCCTAATTACCATTTTTTAGATCAGTGCTGCCCTTAGTAACTCACCCGTACCCAACACCATAAAGCTGCAGAATGGCATTGTGTGGATTTCCTAGGCTAAATCAGGAAAGGCCATGCAACTTTTACCTGCTTCCCTTGGAAAGCTCACCTGCCAGATGTTCCCTCTGGACACTTTCTCTAAGAAACAACCCTGCCACCACGTTGTGGTGAACCCAAGCCAGAAGAGAAGTCACTTGCAGGTGCCCTGGTCAATACTCCTAGCTGAACCCAGACTTCAAGCTATGCCAGACCAGGCACTAGACATGTGAACCATCTTCAGATGATTCCAGTCATTCAAGTCACTCCAAGCCAATAGTGTTCCCAGCTGAGACCCCAAACAAGCCACCCCCACTAGGCTTTGTCCAAATTCCTGATTGAAATAATTCATTAACATAATAAAATGGTTGTGCTTTTGCCACTAAGTTTAAGGCGGCTTGTAACACAGGAATGTAACACCAGAACACTAATAGCCCTATTGCTGACCATATCCAGTGTCCTTGACTCATGTTTCATCCTCTTCAACCTTGCAAGCACTCTTTAAAACTCTGTCTAACCATTACATTCATGACATAGCACTTATGATTCTCCTCCTATCATAATCTTTTTTAAGTAAAAATCCTTATTGGATTTCTCATTTCCTCTAGCAAACTCTTAAAAGAAGGCGTTTGTAGAGATCACTTCCTCAGCTCTCTTCCCTGCCATTCTCTCTTGACCAGCTCATACAATACTAGGATTTAAATTATCACTTGATGTATTCGTCAATTCACTCAATGCATCTTTGTTGAGCGTCTACAATGTGTCATTGCTCTAGGGACTGGGTATATATAGCTGCTCACCAAACATACAGCATTCTTCCTCTAATGGTAGATACAGTCTAGTAAAAACAGACAAAAAATAAAAAATAAGCATATGGTAATTCAATAGGCCAAGTCGAAATAGGTGCCATGAAGAATACCAAGCAGGGTGAAAGGGATATAAACTGATGATAGAAAATTACTATTAGGTAATATTTTATATAGGGTGGAAGATATCTTTGATAAGGTTTATTTGATCAGAGACCTAAAGGATCTAGTTCTACATATGTAAAGAGATCATTCCAGGAAAAGGTATGTGACAGAGCACCCTAAAACAGCAAGGAAGCAGAGATGGCTGGAGTAGAGTGAGGAAGCAAGATAATAATAGAAGATGCAGCTAGAAGTAGACTTCATATCGTCCTTCGCCTATCATTAAGGTTTTTAATTTTTTTCTGAGGAAAATGATGTGGAAGACATTACAGAATATATAAATATATATTATATAAATATATAATTTATAAATATATAATTTATAAATAAATATATACACATATAAATATATGTGTATATATAATATATATTTATACATATATAAATATATATATGTATATAAATGATTCTCCAGTTCTCCTCTCCTTTTAGACCATAAGAAACACACTTCTCAGTTTGGTAAAAACTATTCCACTAGATGCAGCCAAAGAAATATGAATGGAAATAACATGTCATGAACCAGAACCATGAATTTAAAGTGAGACAAAGCATCATTATTTTCCCCACCTTCTTCCCCCAGAAACATTCAAATTTATATTCCTGATTCTCGAGTCCAAACATATCACTCTTTGTCCCCATTCAATCTTCAATGAATATCTATGGCCTAGTCAGTAGAGTCAACTAACAAAGCCCCAAGATCCTTTATAGAATAGCCCCAAACTATCTTTATGAATTTATCTCCATCTACAGTGTAAGAACTCTCAGTTCTTGCTCTCTCAGTTGATTTTATCATTTGACTGAATTCTTATTTTTTCTTAATTAAATGACAGCCATTTCTCTTTGTTATTCTCTATTCAATAAAATTGATAATATAGAATTTATTTAAGCCACATTAATTATTCTTTAACTTAAATTGTGCAACTTCTATCATGGTTCTAGTTGCTTCAAATTTAATTCTTGGAACATGATCGTTTTTCTGTCATTTTCTTAATTTTTCTTCCTCTGTGACTATAATCCTCAGTAATTGCTTTTGTTGTGTGTAAGAACTCTTTTGCCCACCCAGATAAACAAGGGTGATTCCCTATTCAAAGATGCCATAAACGTCCTCATTCCCTTCATTTTATTATGCTGTTGTACTCCATCTACGGCCCCAGCTTTGATTATCTCAAACCTGACTGTGCATCAGAATAATTTAGGGAGTTTGAAAACACACATAACCAAGCCCAACTCCAAGAGCTGGTATAGAGCCTGGAGATGCTCTATTATTAGCAAATTTCCTGCATGGTTCAAGCCAAGGTTGGTCTCTAAACAAAGGATAGAAATCACTATACCTCCTGATCCCATCAAAATTCTACTTTTCCTTCAAGATCCATGACAATAGTAGTAACAACTATTGCTTACATTGTGTTTATTCCATGTACCAGGCACTTATCTAAATGCTTTTATATACACTAGGTCACTTAATCCTCACAAGCACCATGAATCAACAAAGTTTAGACATAGCTTCTGCCCCAGTCTCCACTGTTTTGCTCTTGGACCCAGTTGTGGACATGCATTCAGCTTATAGGGATCTCCTAATTCTTCCCACTCAGGAGAAATAAAAATCTGGCAGCATAAGCAGGAAGTCAGATCAATAGCATCAGGCTGTCTGCTGTTGCCACTTGCTGTTGGATTCCTTACCTACATATCAGCTCTTATTTCTGCTATGAATAACTCCACTGATTGATTCGCAATATTGACCTTAGCCTGACCCAGTGACTTTGGCTTCTACCGAGGGAAATCTGGCAGCCTGACAGTTCCTTCAGGCCAGTCTGCAGCTCCATTTCCAATACAGAACACCCGCAGGTTATAAGTCTCCATACAGCAGAGTACTGACCTAGTGTATGAAGCTTTGTACAATGTTTTGCTAAGAGGTCAACACATGCTTTCCCAGGTCCCTTCCTGGGAAAGATGTCAACTCATGGGGGACTATCCTAATTAGATAACTTCAAACAGTGACAACCTTGCAGATAAAAATAAGTGGGAAAAAAACTGTAAGACATATCTAGCTAGAATCCTATCAACAGTTGACTTTATTATTTGACTGGATTCTTAATTTTCTTGATTAAATGACAACCCTTTTTTTTTTTTTTTTTGAGACAGAGTCTTGCTGTCGCCCAGGCTGGAGTGCAGTGGCGCGATCTCGGCTCACTGCAGGCTCCGCCCCGCGGGGTTCACGCCATTCTCCTGCCTCAGTCTCCCAAGTAGCTGGGACTACAGGCGCCCGCAACCTCGCCCGTCTAAATTTTTGTTTTTTTAGTAGAGACGGGGTTTCACTGTGTTAGCCAGGATGGTCTCGATCTCCTGACCTTGTGATCCACCCGCCTCGGCCTCCCAAAGTGCTGGGATTACAGGCGTGAGCCACCGCGCCCGGCCAACCATTTATCTTTAATATCATTTCTTATTCAATGAAATTGATAATATTGCATAACTTATTGAAGCCACACCAATTATTCTTTACCTTAAATCATATAATTTATATCTTTCATGGTTCTTGTCACTTCAAACTTAATTCTTGGAACATGATCTTTTTTCTGTCATTTTCTTAATTTTTCTTCCTCTGTGACTATGATACTCCAGAATTGCTTTTGTTGTCTCAGCTGCTCTGTCTGGACTGCTTTCTGCTCTTCTAACTAAATGCTAATCAATTTCCACTAATTGCCTGAGGGGAAAAAAAACAGTTCAATTTTAAACTTTCCTTTCTTCTTCTGACTATAAAATAATACATAAAATTTGGAGACAAGAAAATACAAATCATACACAACCCAGAGGATTACTGCTAACAGTAACGGTATTCTTTCCAGCGTTTGATATATGTAGATATAAATAACTGTACTCACTTTCAAATTTGGGATAATGCTATAGATAATTTTTACTATACTTACAAAAATATCAAATCTTGAGCGCTTCCCATGTTCTTTGAAAAAGATATTTTGGGGGGCCTGGCTTATTTTTTTATTTTAGATTCAAGGGGTACATGTGCAGGTTTGCTATATGAGTATATTAACTGATGCTGAGGTTTGGGCTTCCATTGATCCCATCACTCAGATAGTGAACATAGTAGTACCCAATAGGTAGTTTGAAAAAGATAATTTTAACATTTGGGAAGACTAGGGTTTTAAATGATTTTATAATACTTTTGCACACACGACCATGATTTTTTTTTTGTATTGTTGTAATGAGTTTTACTATTACAAATCGATTGCTATTTTTGCTTCAATGAACAATCGTATTGCTATTTTTAAACTGTCATAAAAAACTTTGAGTAAATATCCTTAAACATAGATCTTGGACATACATAGGTCGAATTTTTCCCCATGTAGATTTCTAGAAGTAAAATATTACTGAATAAAATGGCACAAACATTTTGTTCCTTCCTTCATTCAATAAATATTTGTTTCACACCTATTTTGTGTTAGACTCTATTTTAAACCCCGGAAATACAGCCATGGATAAGAGACAGCACCCACACTTAAGCAGCCTTCAGTTCAGCAGGGGATACAGTAATTATACATATTGCATTTATCATCTTAAGTATGGAAATAATGGTAAATACAGTAGAAGTTCCCTTCATCAACTTACATTTATACAATTCTGGAATATCTAATGTCCTCCAGTCCTAGCCTTAGACTGATGGATTCCTGCAATACCAAATACCCTTGGTTGGTTAACTACTTGCTCCTATTGGTTAAATTGTGTAGTTACCAAGGAAAAGTTTTATGTGCTCCCAAACCTATTTATATCAGTTGTACATGTTACTGTGATCACATAATTAACTATATAAAAACTGATGCTATTTGAGTATGAAATGCTTGAGTAAGAGTCAACAAAGACAAGTAACTAAAAATAGATTTCTGAAGAGTTAGATGTGAGTGAAAAAATATAAAAGATTTTTAAATGGGTGAGTGTAAAGAATCTGCATTTGGATTATTCCTCAAGCGTCTTAGATTCTTGAATCCCAACTTGGAAATTTAGAGGGTACATTATAAACTCTATTCAAAGGGCCCATCTCAGACAAAAGCCCTTGGCCTTCCATAAGAGTTAGGTGAATTCATATATTTTGTGTGGGTTTTAAATTTTACAATTTCCTCCTTAAAGCCACCTGTTGGACTAACTAATCACTGCTGGTCTCAATGACAATGAATAAATTATTCCCTAACAAAATCAAAGCTCTTATAAAATAGTTCCAAACTGCTTCTTTGAAAGCAGTTCAAAACAGCTTATTTTAAAGCATTATATATCTCTTTTTGCCATAAAATAGCTAGCATTTGGTATTTAGAATTGTTGCCAATTTGATATATATATGTATATATACACACATATACATACATATCATTGTTATAATGTACTTTTAGGAAATTAATAGTGAAATTGAACCAATGTTTACATGTTTATTGAGAATTTGTACTTCTTTGTGAATCCCCTACTGACCTTTATTCCTTATTGATTTGAAAAAGATTTTTAACGTATGAAGGTTATTATTATCTGTCATAAATAATTTTGAAGTCTATTTCTATCATTTTAATTTTATTTATAATGTTTTTTAACTGACCAGTTTTTAATTTTTACATTAAAATTTAGAAAGTTTAATTTTCACATTAAAACTTCAGAAAGTTTTTAATTTTTATTTTTATATAATCAGATCCAACACTCCATATCTTTCTTTTCTAAACTTGTCTATGTCTTGTGACTGATATAACAACCAACAAATTTGATGGGGATTGCAATTTATTGATGGCAATAGAATCAAAAATTCTATATGAAAGCCACATTTATTTTTTATTTTCTTTTCTTTTATGCTCTTTTTCTGAGTTTGTAAAAATCAAAAATTATGTGGTGCACCTTTGTTATTTCCCTATGCGATTCTTTCTCTACTCTTGATAACATCTCTCCTTACAAGAATAAAAATGAATGTTGTTCTTTAGTGACATCATAACTCTTAATCTATAGGTAAAAAGCACTTCTAATATATAACTATCTTATTGGCAGTATTTACATATGAGAGACATGCCCTTGGGGTAGACAGCATGTGTATTATATGAGATCTATTAATATTCCCTTAAATAAATTTGAATCTTTGAACTTCATCTCAAACATACCACTTATATATCTGAACTGCTGTTTAAAATTTTGTGACTGGGTCCATACATTCAGGCCTTCTTCAATAATTACTAATCAGATATCCAGTCTTACTGAGACTTGGTGTTCAGTGCTGAAGATCACACAGAACAAGAGAAATATAGCTGCTGCATTCCTGAAACTTACATTCTAGCAGGGGGTGGGGTGGGAGTGCAGGGAAGAAATGGCAAATAAATTGTACCAATGAAAAGTGATTACAATTTTAATAAGCATTATGAAGAAGTGCAAAGTGCTACAAAAGCTTGTAATTAGGGTTCTTTAAGAAAATTATATTAGAGCTGAGCACTGAAGTATGGGAAATAATTAGCCAGTAGAATAGACCTTTGAGTTGGCAGTGTGGCTCACAGAACTCATTGAAAATTCTATGCTGCCACAACTGTTTTACGTGAGCTCAGCTCCCAGACACAGCTGATTAATGTGGGCATGGGCATTTGATCCAAGGTGAAACATTTTAGGGGACTAAATCTAAGAGAAGAGAATCAATGCCTCTCTGGCAGTAGAACAGTCAATGTAGGAGGTAGACTTTGCACATGCCTATGGCTCTGTTCTCTGAATGTGAGGAAGGAAGTTGCAGGAGGAAAAAATAAAATTGATATCAGAGAGGCATGGAGATAAAGGCATAGACAGAAAGGGAATCCAGGCAGCATTTCAGTTCTTGTTCCAGTTGCCCCCAAGGCCTGGATCACTCTTGCCCTTAATACAGTTATGTAAAATACTGGAGTTTGCTTCCAATAAATCCCCCTTTTCCCAAAGCTAATTGAATATGAGTTTCTGTAACTCTCAACCCAAAACATGCCAACTCACATAAGCAGGCAAAAGGGAAGAATCACATTCCAAACAGAGAAGACAACATATGTCAAGGCTCAAAGCAGACAGAAGACACTGAAAGAATCCTTCGGGATGGAAAGAAAAAATCATCCAAGATGAGAGTAGTCAGGCAGGGAGAGCTGGGATCATGTGGGGCCTTTTGCGCATGTACAAGATTTGGGATTTAGCCTAGGAGCAATTTTCACATTCATCCTACTGAAGCAGAAAGAGAAGCAAACAAACAAACATAGGCAGCTCAATGATTGAAAAATGTGCTCTTTCCAGGCATTTATTAATAGTTCGGCAAATATTTTTGAGCACCTATTGTATGCCAGGTCTTGCAGAAGTGGAGTGGAGTGAGGGGCAGCAGAAGAAAGAATAAACATTTGACTTTCCAGAAAACGTTATTAAAAGGTATATTTTTCAATAGTTTTCAAATAATTTTTGTTTTTCACAACTAGAGTAGGTGGCTGCTGGCATCTAATTGGTTGAAACCAGGGATGCTACCAAAATCCCCCTCCAACAAAAAGTTATCTGGCCCCAAATATCAATAGTGCCAAGGTTGAGAAACCCTGCCTTAGGGGGAAAAAAATAATGCAAGACTACTAGACATGAATAGAAAGTGAGCAAAGGGTGGAGTATTTCCTCAGACTTGCTTTCCCAGGTGTTAAAACTTGACTATGCCTCTGGGACACTAAAGCAGACAATTTTTTGTTCTCCAGGAACTTACAGTCTGGTGAGGAAGATGGGCAAGAAAGATGTAAACAGAGCAATGCTCTAAGTGCTGAGATGCAAAGATGCAGATGAGCTTGTTTTTCAGTGGGCAGACAAAGAAGGAATATCCAACCCAGTCTCAGGCTATTAGGAACACTCTCTAGTGGAGAAATGTCTTAGTTCCTACATAAGAAGGAAGAAAGCAATTTGGAGATTTCTCAAAGAACTAAAAATAGAACTACCATTTGATCCAGCAATTCCATTACTGGGCATATACTCAAAGGATAATACATTGTTCTACTGAAAAAACACACAAGCCCTTGCATGTTTACCATAACACTACTCACGATAGCAAAGACATGGAATCAATCTAGGTGCCCATCAACAGATGATTGGATAAAGAAAATGTGGTACATATACACGATGGAATACCATGCAACCTAAAAAAATGAAATCAGGTCCTTTGCAGCAACATGAGTGCAACTAGAAGCCATTATTCTAGGCATATTAATGCAGAAACAGAAAACCAAATACAGCATGTTCTCACTTACAAATGGAGCTAAACATTTGGTACACACAGAAACAAAGAACAGTAACACTGGAGGGAAGGAGGAAAGAGTTGAAAACTACCTATCAGGTACTATGTTCACTACTTGGGCAAAGGGATCATCAGAAGCCCAAACCTCAGCATCACGCAAAATACCCAGTAAAAAATCTCTACATGTACCCCCTGAATCTAAAATAAAAGTTTAAATTAAAAAAATAAGGTATAAGAGAAGGGTCAGAGTCAATATAAGAATACTGAGAAAAAATTAGCCAGGCAAAGTTGACATAGACGTGAGGAAAAGATTTCAGACAGAAGGAGATCTGGAGCCACGATGCAAAGATCTGGAGCCATATGCAAAGATATGGAGCCAAGAGAGTGTATGGAATGTCCACGGAGCTCAGCTTCTCAGGATGTCTGGAGCAGAGAGCCCAGAAAAGGGCAAGGCTAGGAGATACTGTTGGAGCCATAGGTCCTTGCTGTCTTTAGAGGGGCAATTATTCAAAACTGAATCCAGTGCTTCAGGAGTCAAGTTAATAGAGCACAGTTGTGTCTTGGTGTATTATGAAGTGGGAAGCAGTGGCATTTTTAGGTTAATTCTGACTTAATATGCTTCAAGTCTATTTTTATATTATGTGCCTGATGTGCCTCAGTTCTGTATTTCACTGTGCCTGGATATTTATATCGAGAGTGTGATAAATCAGTGATAATGTTATTTGGCATGTTTCACAACCAGTCAGTTTGACTGACACAAGGAAGCAAATTATTATATTTTAAAACTTCTTAAACTCACTTTTGTTATAAGGCTGCTTATATATTAAATATCCACCTCCATTGTTTCTTGACAAATCTTCTTTTAATTTTATATACATGTTAATTTTCAATGATATACTCTTCAACCAGAGAATAGACAATATGCCACAAAGATTCTAGAAATATAATCTCAACCAGGGAACTGCTTGAGAGATGGCAGAATAAATGGGCCAGCCCAAAAATATCAGATATAGCTCTTTCACTCCTCCAGTTAAATCAAGAGTTTACTGTTTTCATCACCAGCCTATTAAAGAAACAATGGAAAACAATGGTCTGCTGCTTTTCTAGAGGGGTTGAATTCAATTTCTCTTCAACACAGTGGGAAAGTGAGGATGTTAGTAGATAGGTAGATATTTGGGAGACCAATAACAGGGTCATGAGGGAAATTTAGAATTTAAGTAAAGTCAGGACCAACAGTTAGATGCCAAAAATTATAGCAGTACCTGAAATCAAGGTAAAGCATGGTCAATCATCAGCATAAAAGTGTCAAGATCCCAGTTGTAAAAGAAACCTAATACTGGCACAAAGCCTATTCAAATGAATTCATCAAAGACATGGAGTCTTTACTTCACACAGGACACTATGTTCATCCATGTGTCCTGCTGGAGCAGGAGGCAATACTAGCAAGAGGCCGGACAATAGTCTGTTTGTACCAGCAGGTGAATCTCAGTATAAATGTGGTCCATGAACACTATATCCACCAAGGACAATGTGCAATCACAGTGAGCACAACCCTGGCAGGACAGCTGTATTATATTATGTCAAAGTCTTTCTCCTTTCATTCAAAACTTGAATAACAGTGAAAATGGGACTTCTCTTCACCCCTGCCTCAAAAAAAGGTATTTGGGAATAACCTGTCTCAAACCACTACATTTCACATAAGGCCAGTTCAAAAAATTGAAGGATACAAAGTTAACCAGGTACCATTTATTGAAGAGACTGGTCTTTCTCTATTGTGTGTTCTTGACACCTCTGTTAAAAATCAGTAGGCTGTAAACGTGTGCATTCATTCCTGGGATCTCCATTCTATTGGTCTATATGTCTGTTTTTATGCCAATACCATGCTGTTTTGGTTACTATAGCTTTACAGTATATTTTGAAATCAGATAGTGCAATGGCTCCAGGTTTGTTCTTTTTGCTTGGAATCTCTTGGAATATTTGGAGACTTTTGTGTTTTCATACAAATTTCAGGATTTTTTTAAAATTCTGGGAAGAATGTCATTGGTATTTTGATAGGAATTGCATTGTATTATATATTTCAAAATAGAAGGAATTTTTAATGTTCTCATCACAACAAAGACAAATGCATGAGGTGAATAATATGCTGAAAACCCTGATTTGATTTTTACATAGTGTATCAAAACATCACATTGTATCACATAAATATGTACAATTATTATGTGTCCATAAAACAAAGTTTAAAGGTCAACTGTCTGATAAATGGTGTACTCAAAATGGTCAAGAAAGAAGATGGGGAAAGATGGAAAACCAAATACAGCCCAGATAAACTGTCATGATTTGAGTTCCTTGCCACTCCACTTAAAGACTAGTCAGTATCAGAAAAACATTACTCTATAAGAAAAATACAAAGGGATTCTAATGGCACTGTCTCCATAAGGACTTTTTTTTTTCGCTCAAGATTCAAAGTGGTATAGAAAATAGCCACGTTTAACACTAGATCATGAGTCTTCTCAGCCACATAAATAGGTTTATTATGCACACGGGAAAAATAGGAGAAGAAAGAAGAGAACAAAAATATGGTATAGTTTGCTCAATTAAACAGCTTCCCCCACATGACAGAACTTGCCCTTTATATTAGGAAGGTCAAATGGCTAATATCAAGTGCAACCAAGTGCCCTTATTCTAAAGGCAGATGCTATTTCAAATCAGCATGTTTTTTATTTTTTTTTAAGTTGAACTCTGTTGTCCTTGAAAATGTCAGGTACAAATCCTCTGAAATGTCTGACATTTTCAAATTCCAAACAATGAATTGCCTAAATCTGTATGGAGAATAAGAAGCAAAATTAAGAACCTGAGTTTATTCAGGTTTGTGAGTTTTTATAATGATCCCATTTAAAAGATTCTCATGTCAAAGTCCAGTAAACTCATTAAAATACTTCCTAGAAATCAAACTAAAGCATACATTCTAGATCAGAACAAATCCAATGATACTTACTCTTTTAAAAATCTCAAAGGCATGAAAAGCCCTAAATATTTGATGACATTTTAATTTAATAAACAATGAAAAATACAAAAGAGTAACCAGACTGAAACACTGGGATAAAACCAAGAGCTATTTAACATTGAAGTAGACATCTTTCTCTTTGAAATGCTCTGTACATGTCACATGTAAACTTAAACCACATTTAGTAGGGCAATCAAATCCTCTCTCTGAGAAATCTTCACTTAATATTGAAATTCACGTCTCAGATTTAGTGTATGACTGCAACTGATCACTGTATACACTTAAGAGAGGATGGGTGGGCATATTCATGGAGACACAAAGCTGGCCCACACAAGGAAGAAGAAACCCGACATGCAGAGGGGAAGTTGAGATGAATCACCGTGTGGAGAGAGACTAAGGGAATAGCTACCTTGGGTCTCAGAAAATGTTCAGTAGGCCTTTACACAGGAGAATTGAGACAAACTTTAAAACAAATTTACCTCCCTAAAAGCATATGGGGAAAAAGAAGGCAATCATGAAAGGTTATTTCAGATGGTCCTTTCTGTATAAAACTAGAGATCTGAGACCACTGAGCCAGATAAAGAAATTATTTCCGAGTTTGCTGAACGGCTCTGCCACACTCTGTTCTTAAAACAAAGTTGGTGTACTGCTAGGGAAGCAGTGGGACTCCAGATATTGGAAAAAAAACTGCATTTAAGGGAAACAAAAAATGAGGCTGACCAAACAACCACAGAAAAAACAACAGGAAAAATTCGGAACACTATTTACCATTTTACTCTGCTTTGGATAGTCCATACTTAGGACAGTAATCTGTAATGCACAGAGTAAGTTTTCAAAGGGTCATAATGGGAAAAGTCTGTTTTTGATGATTAATTGAAAGAGTTGGGGATGTGAAGCCTGGAAAAAAGAGATCTAAGAGATGAGAAGATGAGAGTCTGCAAATATTTAAAGGTCCATTACACAGAAGAAATAGTCATATAAGCCTTGCTCTCCATTTTCAATTGATTGAAATTATGTGCCAGATGTTACTTCCAAGTTTGGAAGTAGATTCATATATACACACATAAATATGTAAACAAATTTATAAATATATAAAGATGTGAAACAGAACTTTCCAACAAGTTCAAACAATTTGAGCTCTCAAAAAATGTAGGTGAACTTGTGAAGTAGCAAGCTGTGTTAACACATTCAGCTGAAGGCTGGTCAGGAGCATTGTAAAGGGCAGTCATGCATTTATTAGGGCTTAGAGTACATAGCTTCCAAGCGTTTGTTCAGTCCTGAAACTGAGTCAATATGGTTACTTGGAAAGAGAAAATGTACAGCATTAAGAAAATTATGCACACCTGGCTTATAAGAGGTAATCATAAAAATGTTTAACAATTGATGTACAAATGTAGATTATTGAGGCAGGTGGTATTTTAAAAGATGACAGTTTTGTAAACTTGTACTTTTTCATTATTCATTTAATAATTTCTGCCCTGGAACAGACAAATGAGACCCAATGAGAATCCCACATTAAACTATTTCAGCATTTTAGCCAATAAAGAAATATTTCAGCCTTGGGCTTAAGACTTTGACATTAAGTGGCAAACATCTCCACTTTGAATAAGATTGATATATTTCTAAGAGGCTTTCTGAAAACTATTTCCAGGCACTTTCAGCAAGACTGAAATCTATTCAAGTATAAATTCAATATTTCAATACTCAGAACTGAATCATGTATATGGAGTCATTTGTCAAAATAGAATAAAAAGTTTGTTTTATTATTATTGCAACAGTACACAAGAAAACCTTTTCTACATATTTTCGAATGATTATTACTTCTTTGAGATACAGAAATTAATATTGCCAAGATTAAGGTCTTCGTTATTTAGGCTAAAATGGATCATTTTTACAGGAATTAGGTTTTAAAGCTCATTACACTCAAAGATTTCCATTACAATCTAATTTGAAATGAAAGTAAACAGAAATAACAATTTTGTTCTGCTAAAATAGGAAGTCACCGTGCTTCAATAAAATATCACAGCACAGTTACAGGAGAAGCAATAAATAGGCTAAGATGCATGGCTCACGAACAATTATCAGCCATGTAAGAATTCATTATTAGTTTCTAGAAAATCATCTTTGTTTGTGAGGCATCACTAGCTGTTTTCTCAGCCATAGATGGTATATTGTTGTCTGCCTTGAAAACACTCATCTGGCAGTATCACAGAACGTAAAGTATACAGACACTGTATATATGTGTGTGTGTGTGTGTGTGTGTGTGTGTGTGTGTGTGAATATAATGCAAATCAACCATCCAAAATTCAAAGAAATTTACCATCATGTTGAGTTCAGGACCACCTACAGAATGATGCCTAGGTCACAAGAGATTTAACATGATGAAATGGTCTGCTTGAACTGGTAACTGTGGGTTCCTGGGAAAAAAGTTAGCAGAGAACGAACAACAAAGGTATTTCATAAATATAATAAAGTCAAATGCAAAACTCCAAGAAGTTTCCAAGGCAATTAGGTGAGTTGGCATTATAAATCTCTGGTGCTTGAGAAGGCTCCAGCCTAATCATGCCTGTAGCAGTTGTAGTACTGGCAAAAATATAAGCTTTTCTTTATTATGACACAGGCCATCCAACGAGACTACTGAACTTTAAATTATTCTTAGTAGCTTTAATGAGGTTCCCTTGTTTTAATTTACTCAATCAGAGACATAGTCTCTAAAAAAACAAAAGGAAAAGCATACAGAGACCCTAAATATACCCAAGTGTTTGTTTAGCCCCAAGTTCTCATCTCCAACACACCAAGCCAAGTCTTCTCATTGCCTTGTGGCACCAGGACAAGTGACACAGTTACCTTGAAACATTGCATCATGGACTATTGTGGCTTCAGGATCAAACTTTGGTTTTTTAACAAGAACAAGATCTTTAACACAGAAATTTTCCCTATGAAGAGTTAGTATTAGGTCTTTGAGAGAAGTTCAGATTTGAGACATGTTTTTAATCCCCTAGAGGTATGCATGGTAGTTTAGTATTCTTCTGGGGTGATTATCCATTTTCCAAAGAGACTATCTCAGCATTTGGATTTACAGCCACATATTTTAATGTTCCCCAATGTGTCTAGAGGCATAAGCAATTATTTGATAACTCCTAAGTCTAAAGTGTTTTGTTACTAACACTCATATAAATGATCCACAAAATAAGGTTCTACAAGAATATAAAGTGTCCAAACATATCATATGGAAAGAGTCCAAAATATTCCTACTGATAGAATATAAAAATAGTTTCCTAATCCCATTTTATAAGACCATAATTCCATCACTAACACTACAAGGGAATAGTTGTGTTTAGCTACAGAATTCATTTTATAAAATAAGCTTTTATTCAGCTTTGCACAATGGTATTGAAAGTCCTATTGGTCTATGTTTTGAAATAAAAATACTATATTTTGAGCCAAAATTGGGAATCCAGACCCACTTTGAAATATGAAACTTTAGCTAAAGAGCAACAAAAGTTGATCTTGAAAAATGGGGCTTCTAGAACTGATCAATAGCAATATCCTAGAGCATCTTCATAGCTGTTGTTGAGAGGTGACAGCGTGCTGGCAGTCCTCACAGCCCTCGCTCGCTCTCGGTGCCTCCTCTGCCTGGGCTCCCACTTTGGCAGCACTTAAGGAGCCCTTCAGCCCACCGCTGCACTGTGGGAGCCCCTTTCTGGGCTGGCCAAGGCGGGAGCCGGCTCCTTCAGCTTGCAGGGAGGTGTGGAGGGAGAGGCGCGAGCGGGAACCTGGGCTGCATGGTGGCGCTTGCGGGCCAGCTGGAGTTCTGCGTGGGTGTGGGCTTGGCGGGCCCTGCACTCGGAGCAGCCGGCTGGCCCTGCCGGCCCGGGCAATGAGGGGCTTAGCACCCGGGCCAGCAGCTGTGGATGGTGTACTGGGTCCCCCAGCAGTTCCAGCCCACTGGCACTGCACTCAATTTCTCGCCAGGCCTTAGCTTCCTCCCCACGGGGCAGGCCTCGGAACTGCAGCCCACCATGCCTGAGCCTCCCACCCCCTCCATGGGATCCTGTGCCACCGGAGCCTCCCCGATGAGCGCCACCCCCTGCTCTACGGCGTCCAGTCCCATCAACCACCCAAGGGCTGAGGAGTGCGAGTGCATGGCGCGAGACTGGCAGGCAGCTCCACCTGCAGCCCAGGTGCAGGATCCACTGGGTGAAGCCAGGGGGGCTCCTGAGTCTGGTGGAGATGTGGAGAACCTTTATGTCTAGCTCAGGGATTGTAAATACACCAATCAGCACCCTGTGTCTAGCTCAGGGTCTGTGAATGCACCAATCCACACTCTGTATCTAGCTGCTCTGGTGGGGCCTTGGACAACCTTTGTGTGGATACTCTGTATCTAACTGATCTGATGGGGACATGGAGAACCTTTATGTCTAGCTCAGGGATTGTAAACGCACCAATCACTACCCTGTCAAAACAGACCACTTGGCTCTACCAATCAGCAGGATGTGGGTGGGGCCAGATAAGAGAATAAAAGCAGGCTGCCCGAGCCAGCAGCGGCAACCCGCTGGGGTCCCCTTCCACACTGTGGAAGCTTTGTTCTTTCACTCTTTGCAATAAATCTTGCTACTGCTCACTCTTTGGGTCCACACTGCTTTTATGAGCTGTAACACTCACCGCAAAGGTCTGCACTTCACTCCTGAGCCAGTGAGACCACAAACCCACCAGAAGGAAGAAACTCTAAACACATCCGAACATCAGAAGGAACAATCTCCAGACGCACCACCTTAAGAGCTGTAACACTCACCAGGAGGGTCTGCGGCTTCATTCTTGGAGTCAGTGAGACCAAGAACCCACCAATTCCGGACACACTGTCACTGTATGTCTGGTATACCAGACAGATAGACTTTTTTCTATACTTACTAATGCATCAAAAATATTGTTGTTGTGACTGGACAGCCCATATTCCTCAGCACACTTTCTTCAAGGTATTAAGATGTTGGGCTCTTTCTTTTCTGAGCAAACAAATAGTCAACAGGATTTTCTAAATGATTAAATTTAGAATTCAAAAATACCTGTGTAATATGAGTGATAATCATTCTAGTACTTCTACCAAAGTGATACAGCATTCTCACTAACAAGACAATTTCTTGATTATGACTTATTTAGGGAAAGAGAAAAGTTTATCATTTAGGAAACTTATACTCTGATAAAATAAGACCACAATCCCAAGATAGATTCAAGAAAGAAAACCTTTACCATTTTTAAATGCTTCCATAATATAAAGGTTAACTTGATTATAACTATTGTCTTTGCTTACATAACTTAAACATTATTTCAATAAAATAAAAACTTAATTCTTGATTAAATTAAAACTCTAATTGCATCCACGAACGACTGCCCACCCAATGATAGCTCTGAAAATAATAGTCACATTTTGGTAGAGGTATTTAAGTTCCTCTACCAAAAACTACAAAGCGATTTCAATAACTGTGACATTAGTGTGGTAAAAGGTCTGCAGTTTCCAAATCCATGCTATTACTCCAGAGAAAGTGAAAACTTGAGTTCATCTCCCAGGAGTATTTCATCAAACAAGCGACTTTGTGATCATAGCTTGCAGTCTTCCTTTCCTCCTTACTTCCCACACAGATTTCTCATTCTTCTCTTAGCTGCCCTCCAACCAACTACACTTTCCTTCCCACACAAGTCTTTTACTTACCCGCTACACAGCAACTATCTCTTACTTTCATCGACCCACTCAGGCTGACACATATTTACGCACTTCCTAGTAATTTTACTTTTTTGTTCAACGTTAAGAAGGACTTTTCTGTATTATCTCTTCTGCTGTTGTGATAATACACATGCACACGTTTTGTCCCTCTCTGTGAATAGATAAGAGTTTATTAAATACTCACTGTGTTCATAATTTTATTAAACTAAAGTGTTTTTTCTTAGTTGACAAGCTCCTTGAGAGCATAATAATCTATTCATTTTCATAGTCTCTTGGTACTTAAGTAGTATCTGGTACAAATAAATGCCCAATACGTATTTGTTGAATGAATGAATGATAAATAAATTACTGGGAAACAAAATGTTTGGAAGAAAAGAAACCCATAAGAATTTTATATTACTTCTGAAATTTAACTGTCCTCAACGTTGGACATATATACATTACTTTAAGAAACCCATTACATGAAAAATGCATAAGAGAATTATGTTAGGATATAATTATTTGCATGTCAACATGATTGACCTAAGAGGAGTGAATTTTCTTCAATTAAAAGGAACTTTCTTACAAAAGTTTGTCTAACAAAAATTTTAGGAAAGGAAAAAAAAATTTAAAGCAAAGTGCATCACCTATCTTTGACCCAAAAGTCTACAGAGCATGAGCAGTATTTGCCACAGTGTTTCGTAACAGTGTTAGAGCTGCATGTCTTTGTCAGGAAAAAAAGACCAACAGTAAGGGTGCTTTTATTTAAGTAACATCTGTTTTGAGATATGACATTTGTAGAGTTAGAAAAAATGCATAGGCTATAACTACTATACAAATAACCCAATAACTTATTAAAATGGCATGCCAACATGTTTTCTTCCTGAATTATCTATTAGTGGGCTTGTCAGTTTTATCTACAGTTGATTTTCATTTCTCTGTATAACTCCAATCCAATTTGTTTCAAATCAGGAACATTCAATTGATTGATTTTCTCGTTATTAACCTTCCAGTGAGCTAGTTATAACTTGAAAACACATTATAAAACAGCTTTTTTTTTTCTACTAACAGGTGACACTGAGATTCCTCAAAATACCCCTACCAGATGAATTGCATGTATGGGCAAATAATTAGGAGCTAGTTATTATATGTATGATAACACATTTCAAAAGAGCAAAACAAGTCCCCAGTATGACTCACACTTTAATTTTATTTCCCAAGAAATGTCCTTAAAAGTTTATTAAGTGTTCATTTTAAATAATGTGCTCACTGTGTATAGGAATTTGTATTTTGGAGGTGTTTGATCTATCTACAAAGAAAAATTAATTAGGAATTACTTTATTATAAAATGCTCCTAAAAGTCTTAATTGTGCTTATTTAAAAATTAAAAACGAATGTTAGACTTGTGTGCACGGAAGTAATTAAGGTATATCATTATTGTAGTTTAAAAGTTGTACATAAGACATTTTGTTTTACTGTATGTTTTTACTGAATGATCTATTCCCCATCCCAAGGCAATCATGAATAAAATTAGGTTAAACGTAGCATGTGGCATCACAGTCTCTTAGAATTTGTTTCATCTATTTTATTGAATACTGTCTGTATCTTCGGTTATCCTGTTTGAAGAAAAAGGACAAATAAAACATGGCCGGCCAAAAAAAAAGTTTCAATATTTATAATAGTATTATCAGTAAAATTAAAAATTTGTATATAGCAGAAACAATAATATCTTACAATTTATGGTAGGTACTTTTTTTCTTTGTAATGGAGTCTTGCTCTTGTCACCCAGGCTGGAGTGCAGTGGCACGGTCTCGGCTCACTGCAACCTCCACCTAACGGGTTCAGGCAATTTTCCTGACTCGGCCTCCTGAGTAGCTGGGATTACAGGCACCTGCCACAACGGCTGGCTAATTTTTTATATTTTTTAGTAGAGACAGAGCTTCACCATGTTGGCCAGACTGCTCACAAACTCCTGACCTCAGGTGATCCACCCACCTCGGCATCCCAGAGTGCTGGAATTACAGGCCTGAGTCACTGTGCCCGGCCATGGTAGGTACTTTCAAAGAATTTTCATATGCATTTTCATTTTAGGTCTTTATACCAATCCAGTGCAGAGAAAAGAGCACGTATTATTCCTATTTTACAGATAAACTAAAATGTTTCACCCAAGTGCATTCAGCTCAAACCCTAAACACTTCTAACTTTAAATTTTCTTCTAGTCTTTGAATCTGTTTATTCTACAAATGCAGTCTTCTGTACTCATAATGAACTTACAAATTATTTATTTAGGGAAGTAGACATGTTCATCATGAGTGATCATCTAAGCACTCATTTTGCTTGGTAACTTTAATTCCCAGCCTAGTATCCTGCTTATTTATTTTCATAATATCCAAGTATCATGGCTAGACTTAAATCACTAAGTACATAACTTTCTATTACACAGATACTCAAGTTATTAGTGATAAAGAAAATAAACTAAATGTGAAAAACTAGAAACTATAGGAGACACTTAAATTATTTTCCAGTGGTCATACTATTATGAGAATTGTCAAACAGTATGTTTTAGTAACTTGATAAGGAAGGCATACACAGAGCCAAGACTAGAAGCCTAGTGTGATTGAACAAAAATGTAGGTACTTTAGATGGTCTCATCTTTCTTTTTTACATGATGCTTGTGAAAAACATATGGATAAAGGAAATTATAAGATATAAAAATAACTTTTCCCTCAAATATTTTGCTATGTGAATTCTTCAAAACACAGACTGTTGATCTAGTAATTATATTAGTTCCTCCAAGTCCTTAAGATCTGTTAAATCTATATGCTATTAGGACTTTTATAAATTATCATTAATGGCAAAAAATAGTACTATGAAATTGCTGTCATGATAACAAGAACTGACTAATTCTAGGTGATGCATTTTCAACAGGGGTGATATCATCCCCCAAAAGGGTGAGAACTGGTTCATAGGAGGTGAAAAAATCTTACTCTGTATAAATCACAGATACACCTACAGCACATAAACTGATATGTAGTATATCTGTGGTATTAAAATTTTAAGGGAGAGGGATCAGTTAGGAAAAAAAGTCTAAAGAAGCTCCTTAGAAGGCAAAAATGAAAAAAAAGATTGACAAGCACTTCTCTAAGTAAGTATTCGCAAACTACTCTAAGTTAAATAATTCAATAATTTTTTTACTTCCTTTAAGGGGATGATCAGTCATTGTAATATGTTAAATATATTATCTTATCTATATTATCTAATATATTATTAACCATTACATATTATATTATGGAATGCTTGTTATCTGTACAGTATCCACTAAATACCTGGAAACAAATACTTTTCAATTAATGAATTGTGCATGATGAAAAAAGAATAAATGCTTTATTGTTTTCAGCTCTTTTTTAAGGCATACAACTATGCAATAATGGTATAACTTCATTCAGTGACTATAAACCCACCAACACCAGGAAGTCTATCTTTTATTTTCTGAAATAGTAAGATTTATTCTCCTCATGGTAGACTGGTTCGGCTTTGAGATTTTATTTTTAAAAATTCTTGTATCATCTAGTATAAACAAACACGAGAGAGGAATTACAGTGAAAGATTCTTCATTTCATAGACCAAATGTTAAAGTATGCAATACTTTACCCCCAAATACATTACAAACTAAAAAGAAAATCTAAACCTTTAAATAAAAATATACACAGAAGAGATTTGTTAAATATAATGGTAGAGACTTTTTAAAAGTCAACATTATTCTTAATGCTGGAACACCAGCGCTAAAAACTTAAAATAGAAAAAACAAGGATATCTGCTATCAGGATTGATTTCTTAAATTCTTTTGTAACTTCTATTCAACATTTTGAAATATGAAATCTAAACTTCAGCATATTTAAAGGAAAAGACCATATCATAATTATATTTATTCCAGATACTGTTCGGAACAGGAGATGTTGAACATGAAAGACATGAATCTAACCTCAGAGAGCTTACAGTTAACTGAGAAAAATAAGCATTAACAAATAATTATACAAGTATTTAATTCATTACAATTGTGATAAGAGATGTAAAGAGTGCAAGGTGCCATGGGACCATATAACAGGAAAACTAACCTAGAAGGATAATAAGGATTTCTAGGGGAGATAATAGTCATGAATAATGGCCTGAAGTTAATTAGACAAATAAAGCAGTAAAATGCGAAAAGCACACAGAGGGAAATGTGGCATAAAGGGGCATAGTGCCTTCAAGAAATTGCAAAAAAAAAAAAAAAATAGCAGCTCTGGATCATTCTGAGTCCTAAGGGGGAAGGCGCCCAAAGGAGGAACAGGCACAAATCATGCAGGGCTTTGTCACCCATGTTACAAGTTTTAAATTTAAGAGTTCTGGCCGGACACGGTGGCTCACGCCTGCAATCCCAGCACTTTCAGAGGCCGAGGAGGGTGGATCACGAGGTCAGGAGATCCAGACTATCCTGGCTAACAAGTGAAATCTGTCTCTACTAAAAATATAAAATATTAGCCAGGCGTGGTGGTGGGCGCCTGTAGTCCCAGCTACGCGGGCGGCTGAGGCAGGAGAATGGCATGAACCCGGGAGGCAGAGCTTGCAGCGAGCCGAGATCGCGCCACTGCACTCCAGCCTGGGCGACAGACTGAGACTCTGTCTCAAAACAAACAAACAAACAAACAAACAAAAGGGTTCTAAGAAGAGGAATAAAACGATCAAACGTTTATTTTTAAAAGTTCACTTTAGCTCTGTGTGGACAATGGATAAAAGTCAGGACATTTTGGGTAAGAAAAGAGTTGCACCGCGCAGTGGCTCGCGCCTGTAATCCCAGCACTTTGGGAGGCCAAGGCGGGCAGATCACATGAGGTCGGGAGTTCGAGACCAGCCTGACCAACATGGAGAAACCCCGTGTCTTCTAAAAATACAAAATTAGCCGGGTGTGGTGGCAGGTGTCTGTAATCCCAGCTACTCAGGAGGCTGAGGCAGGAGAATCGCTTGAATCCAGGAGCAGAGGTTGTGGTGAGCCGAGATCGCACCATTGCACTCCAGCCTGGGCAATAACAGCGAAACTTCGTCTCAAAGAAAAAAAAAAAAAAAAGAGTTGCAACAGTGCAGAGAAAATAAAGGCCACAGAGATGGAGGATGATGGTCAAATGTGAGCGATAACTAGGAATTAAAAGGAACTGGATTTCACAACTGACTGGATGGCAAGAAAGATGTCAGAGATTATTCCAAAGACTGGCTTGTGCAACAGCGAACAGAGCGAGTGAGCTGTGGATAGGAAAACATGTGGCTGAGAATGCTTTCTGAACCTTCAGAATTAAACAGCAGCTGCTCTGAGAGGCCACACAGAAAGCCAGAAGGATAATGCCATTATTCTTTGACTTCACAGCAGCAAGATCCAGGGGTAGGAATGTCCTGAGTACCTGGAAAGGAAGCTCTACCAAGTCCAAAATTAAATGCACATGTTTGGTGCCCGTCAAAGCAACTCCCATAAATACTAAGAAGAAATCAGTCAGAGTAGTAGTTCCCTAGTGGAACTAGCTACAGCTTTAGAAAGTACAATTTATATTCTGAGAGCAGGATTCCAACAGGATGTACATGGGAAGGGAAAATTCAAGTCCCACCCATCAAATTTGGGACAAATAACAGAAAAGGATGAGAAAAATAGGAAGAAAAATCAAAATGAAGGTTTGTAGAAAGATATTGTTAAATGAGAGGAAGATACAGTATTCTAAAAGCAACAGCATAACATTACTTAAAAGTATACTACAAGAGTGTGAGAAAAAAGAAATACTGGTCAAAGGTCAAAGAGTCAAACCTTTAGCTGTAGGAAGAATAAGAACTGCAGATATAACATACAGGATAGCAACTATAGTTAATAACGTATTTTATACTTGAAATTTGTTAGGAGAGTAGCTCTCAAATGTGCTTACCATACACAAAAAAGGAAGCCATGTGAGGTGATAAATATGTTAATCAGCTTGATTGTGGTAATCATTTCATAATGTATACATATATCAAAATATTACGTTGTATGCCCTAAATATATGCAATTTCTATTTGTCAATCATACATTAAGAAATCTGGAAATAATTAAAAATACAGGAGGCAAAAATAAAGTTTACAAAGCATCTGCTTTGTACTTTCATATAGTTCAGGAAACATGGGCCCGATCAATTCAATGTTTAGGGATGAGCTACAATAGAGTGTGAAGTAAAAATATGAAGTTGGAAAAGAGATATGTGGAAATAAGAGAGTGACAAGATAAGGAAGAGTATAAAAAATTTTAAAAATACCTAAATTTAAAACGCCATTTGTGTTTTAATTTATGATGGTGGATTTAAAAAATGGATTTAAGTAGGAGGCGAAGGCAATAAAACCTTGGAACTAACTTACTGGACTCAAGAAAGCAAAATCTATAGACTGGTAACACAGAATTGTCAAAAGGATGGGGAAACTGGAAGCATTACATCCATCCTGGAAGGGGTGAGGGCTATAAGTGGGAGCATTTGTGAAAGCTGTCTGAGAGCCAGTTACATCTCTAGTTACTCTCCATCACTCCACATCAGTGTGTGGCTGCCCTTCCACCAACCTGGTAGCAGGTTGGAAGATTTTTGTTTGATTGGAGGGTTTTTCTGTTTTGTTTTTTAAGAGACACAGAGTTATCCTCTGAACTGAGAAACACAAGACAGAGTAGAGGGTATGTAGGCACCATACTGAAAACAAGAGAACTGAATAAGCTACAGAATGCTGAATTTGTAACACACTCCCACCCTAACTGCTTCCACCTCTCAGCTCTCCAACAACTTAAGCCAAGAAGTAAGCTTCTTATGTAAAGAAGCTTAACAGTCCAAAAGAGAAAACCTAAATGTATTAACATTAGTGGTTCTCCAACAAGAGCCCTACTGCGTCATTCTACATTGAGTCTCAATTTTTACAAGAGATTTCAGAGTAGTCAGTTTGGAATTATCAATTATTTGAGGAAAGCTTCCAGTATAGAAGACAGAAGCCAAAATAGCAAAGTCAGCACAAAATCTTAGAAGGACAGACTATGCAATAAAAAATAACTTTAAATGGAGGACATGAGAATATTCAAAAAACAAAAATGAAGAGCACTTAGAAATTAAAAGTGCAACAAGAAGATACAAAATTCTGCACACCTTTGGTCAAGAAATCTCCCCCAAAAAAATTATAGCAAAAAGATATAGATGAAGGCAGGAGAGGAAACAGCATTACTACAAGACAAGTTCAGGAGATCAAACAGCCTAACAATAGGACATCCAGAAACAGAGAGGGGGGAAAATCCTCAAATAATTCAATACATATTTTCACAACTGGAGGATATGAATTGCCAGATAAAAGGGTCCAAAAATGCACAGCTCAGCAGTTCATAATGGATCTTCACCAAGATATACATCATTTTAAAATTATAGAACAGAGTCAAGCAGAAGAGAGAGGGAGGAGGGAAAAAGGTCACAATCAAAGGATAAAGATTATCAATAAGAATCATCTTAGATTTTTATAGCAGCAACACTATAGTGAGAAAATGGAGAAATATCTTCAACATTCTCCAGGTAATTATCCCCTCCATAGAATTCTATACCCAGCCAAACTATCGTTTAAATATGAGGGAATAATAAAGATATATTTAGACAAGTAAGGTTTTAAATAATAAATTTCTTATTTATGTTTTTTCTCAAGAAGCAGCTAAATGATATGTTTCACCAAAATGAAACAGTAAACTAAAAAACAATGAAGATATATGAGACCCTGGAAATGTACCATCATATGTAAGAGATAGGAAAAGGTAATTGTCAGGATGATAGTGAAGAGAGATCCCAGGATGAAGTATGTACACCAGACGCAGAGGAAAACCAATCCAGACCGGGGCATGACTCACAGGGCAGACACACTGAGGGCTGTTCTTTAAAAAATGCCTGCCATCCTTGTACTATCTTTTTAGCCTAAAAGAGATGCTTAGGTGAATCTGGCTCAGATTCTTGTCTCAGTTTGTCTTGGCAATAAGCTGATGACATTTTTGCTTTCTCTCCTTCTATTTTCCCCTAAGGTATTCTGCCTGACTCAGCTGAGAACACTCATTTCAGCCATAGAAAAGTATGTTGCATTCACCTACTCAAGAGCTGGAAGTATGTCTTAATGAGCTTAGAAATATAAAATGCCAAGTATTTTATTCTCTATAGCCACATTCCTGTGGGACATCTACAACCTGAACTAGGCTACTACTTTTACATGTCCTGACTGTAGCCACCCTGTTTCATAAATGGGCTTATCTATTAACCTCTCCAGAAGAATCTTAAACTATTAAGGAAGACGAATTCAAATTTTGATCCAGAACAACAGGAGTGAGAGAAAGGAGATAGTTAGCTTTCTATGAAATGCACTTAAAATATGCTCTTTATTTAACATGTATATTTATATTTCATCTAATAGTATATTATAATTTAGCTATTTTTTCTTTATTATGACTATAGGCAAAAGAGTCTTGAAGTAAAAATAAATATATATTTTTATATTTCTGTATCATGCATTCTACTGGATGCCTCAGAATTATTTAAAAAATCACATTAGTAGAAATAAAGGTTAGAATCAAATTACAGAAATGGCTAATCGAGGAAAGAGTCAACTTAATATATGAGAAAGGAAACATGAAAAAGCATTATCAAAAATGAGAAAGAGGTTGCTAGATACAGAGAGCAGAAAATAATGATCTAACTTGGATACTAAATGTTCCTGGGAAGAAATAACACCAGAAAGATAAAAGCATCAAAGACAAAATAAAAGTAAGATTTTATTAAAAAGTAGAAACCTAAGTTTGAAAGGTTTCACTCAATATTAAAAGACACAAAGACACAAAACCCGTATCTATCTAGATATCTATCTAGAGATGGGCTATATGTCACTTAATATTGATCTATTGATAGATATGCATGTTTATTTTTTAAATTCAAGGGTAAAGAAACTATCTTAAAAGTATCAATATTACCATTCCCCCCTTAAAAAAAAATACCTACAGCTAGTAAAGAGATAAACCTGGATTAAAATTCAAATTGTCTGGGTCTCTGAAACTGTGCTACTATACTATATGCTAATTGATTGAATGTAAAATTTAAACTACTGACTGTTAACTATTTATAAAGAGCTCTTATAAAGCCATAATAAAAACAGTGTCCACTAATACAATGAATAAAATATATGAAAAGGTGATTTAAAAATATTAATGGTCAATAAACCAATAAAAGTTTTACTTATCTTTAGTAATTAAAAATCACAACTTAAAAGAGGGTGAAATTGGCAAAGATTAAATAGAATAATAAATCTCAGTGTTGATAAGGGCTTATAAATACAGGCACTCATTCTCTGCTGATGAGAACATAAATTGAGAGGTTTACAATTTGACAACATGTATCAAAATGCATACATTTTAACATGTATAAATGTTAATAAATGAACATTCTATGAATCTAGTCTAGATTATTTTTGTTAGTGCTATTTTATACTTTCTAAATATCCTAATATGAGTACAAATCATTTTTATAATTAAAAGTGTCATTGTCAAAACAGTAACATTTTAGAATGAGTCATTTGACCTAGTAATTCCTGTACTACAAATCTAGCCTAAGTAAATAAAGAGATATGGGGGAAAAACAGTTATACATATGAAAGTTTATTGCAGCATTATTTTTACTAAAAATGAAACAACTCAAACACTTAATAATATGGTATGGTTAAGTAATTTTCAAAGGAAATGTAAAGAAATGCTCACAAAAAGTGAGAAAGTAAGATACAAACCTATAAGTACAGTATAGTCTTAATATGAACAGTATTTGAGAGTTAATAATGGTGTATGTGTAGTGGAATTACAGGTATTTTAAAGTTTTTGCTTTACATTTTTATATATTTTTCAATTTTCTCCAACAATAGTTTATGATATTTTATATTCTAAAATATAAAAACATTATTTTAAACATTACATTTGAAAAGTACATAACTGAAAATATACAAATGTAACCAAGCTTTAAGAGTTATGTAAGAGTCTCAAATTAATAATAGAAACATTGGGTTGGCAAAGAAATTGATAAATTATCCAAATAATAGAAACGAAAATACTTCAAAATTAACTTTATCCATTTATTAGTATTCAAAAGTATAAATTAAAATATAAATAACAGACTATGTCTAGACCTTCTCATTTAATAAAGATATTCAATTTAATTTTTTTTTAATTAGTAGCCAGCCAGTATTTTCAGAGTGGTGAGAGGGGAAGCTTTATATACTTCTGCAAGGAAATAAAAAGGAATTAGACAATATGTAGAAATACTCTTGTGGCAAATATTTGTCATTTTCTTCTAAAACATTTACCTTTCTATACCCCTCTCTGTATTGAACGGAGCTGGAAGCTTAGATGAGATTTCCCAGGCTGCTTTGCCAGCTGGTTTCTGGTTAGATTCTAATGGCAACCTTTTCTCAGGGATTCCCAACTGGCCTGAACAAGACTTTTTCAAAACTATGCTGAAGTTCTAGGCTCTTCCTACTCAATCCTCCTTCCTTCCTTCTCTTCTTTCATGGGTGTCAGACCCTCATAGTCTGAAGGTTCACCCCCTCCTTCTCCTGCACCTCCACTCTTTATACTGCAAAGGTGTTTCTACCCATAAATTTCTGGTGTGTTGAATTCTGTCTTGGAGTCTGCTTCTTGGAAGATGGCACTTTCGTTAAGAAAGACCCAGGGAAAAAAAAAAGACCCAGGGAAGGAAGAAGGCATCTATTTTTTTCCTGCTTCTGGCTTCAGAAGTGGTAAGGTAGGGTACTATGGATGCCCATGGGCTTTAACAGCATTAGCAGAGTCTAGCAGTGTTGGAAGCATTCAGCCTCTCAGGCAGCTCTTGTAGTATCATGAGAGAATTGGCTCCTGGTTTCCTGCTCAGTGGCCATGGAAGTGATTCCTAAATCACAGGAGGGCTTTGGCAGACCCTGCAGTGTGCACAATCACGAGCCCTGTGTAACATTGTGTTGCTCCTTGCTCTTCCACCTGTAGGGGCAGGAACAGCTTTCTGAAGCTACAAGTGTCTGGTGATGTTATCACGCTTCCTTATTTCCTTTCCAGCCCATTCAACACTTTTGTAACCAATTTCCTGTTTTAAACTGCCCTGCCACGATTGCAATTTTCCTGACTGGATGTTGAATGATACACACCTAACCATTTCATTCTTTTTGACACCCAAAATTCTCATTTGTACTAAATATTGAAAAAAATATTATTACATGTGAACAAAATTTTTTATTATTATTATTATACTTGTCCCACAGAGGGGTTGTATTCAGTGACTCTGAGGAGCTGACAACATTCTATTTATTTTCCTGGTTGATAATTGCACAGTAATTTGCTTTATATTTATTTTTCATAATATGTGGGTGTTTTATTTACTATTATATAAGCATGAAATATTTTAACATAAAAAAGAGGAGAAAAGAATCAAGTTAGGAAAGCACAACTCTTAGAAACTACCAACTCTGCCTGCATGGTTTAAAACAGAATCACTAACTCAGGGCAACATAATCTCTCACAACTAGTCTTTGTCAATAAATGCATGAATACATAAAATAATTAATGAACAGCATGCTCTCAAATATGTATAACATGTTTATGAATCAAACCAGATGAAAAGATGTCCAAATGTTGTTTAATAATTTCTGCATGGAAAAATTATGAGTAACTTGATTTCTCTTCTTGGTATTTTTCTTTCTTTCCAAAGTTTCTCAAATAAATATATATTACTTTGAAAATTCAATAAAATACATAATAAAAATGTATCATTAAAAGTCCAGAATACAGTCAGTTTATGTTCTAGTTATTTTTCTTTCTCTTAGGACATTAATCCAATTGTTTTTATCAACAAGAAAAACACTATGAATTATAAATCAGCGCTCTTAAACTTTGGTGTACATCCTAATAGCTGCAAGCCAGCCCAAGAGATCCTACTAATATCCTAGGCTAAATTGGATCAAACAATTTAAACTATAAGAAAATCAGAATTCGGAATATTTCCCCAAAGGATCTGTCCCAGCCACCTCCCCAGGCTAACCGTGCACCACCATCCTCTTTGCTCTCTGCTCTCTGGTCTCCAGTCAGAGCAATCTTATTTCAGCTCCAGTGAATTCTTTCCTTCATGTCTTAGTAGCTTGGCATAGGCTGCTGCTCTTGCCTGGATGTCTAGCCCTTCTCTGTCTTCATTCAGATCTCAGCTCCAATGTCTCCTCCCTAGCAGTCTTCCCTGAAACTGTAGCCTATCCATTTTACGGTTTATATACTCTTATCCTGAAATTTTATCTTCACAGCACTTTAATACCATTTGTAATTAACTATTTGTGTTATTATCTGATTAATGTTTTTCTCCTTCAATATACTGTAAGTGCCACTAGGATATGAGTCATGTCTGTTTTGCTCACTTCTGTTTTGTTTTCTTTGGCAGAGTCTCCCTCCATCACTCAGGCTGGAGTGCAGTGGTGCAGTCTTGTCTCACTGCAACCTCTGCCTCCTGGGTTCAAGCGATTCTCCCACTTTAGCCTCCAGAGTAACTGGGATTAGTGGCACATGCCACCATGCCTGGCTAATTTTTGTATTTTTTAGTAGAGATGAGGTTTCGCCATGTTGGCCAGGCTGGTCTCGAAATCCTGGCCTCAAGTGATCCACCGGCTTCTGACTCCCTAAGTGCTGGGATTACAGGCATGGGCCACCGTGCCTGGTCTCGCTTTTTTTTATTTTTTTTATTTTTTTTTTAAAGAAAGGATCTGGCTCTGTCACTCAGGCTGGAGTGCAATGGCATGATCCTAGCTCGCTGCAATCTTGAAAGCAATCCTCCCGCCTCAACCTCCCGAGTAGCTGGGACTATAGGCTAGGACTACAGGATATCATACCTGGATAATTTTTTTAATCATTTTTCTTAGAAATGGGCTCTCACTTTGTTGCCCAGGCTGGTCTCAAACTCCTGGCTTCAACTGATCCTTTCATCTCTGCTTCCCAAAGTGCTGGGATTATAGGAATAAGCCATTGTGCCCAACCTGCTCACCTTTGTATCTCCAGAATTTGACTTAAAGCCCAACACTTAACAGACAATCACCATATATTTCATGGATAGTTGGTTGGATAAATGAATAAACTATCAAATGAATCAACAAACAAATGAAGATCTGCCAAAAAAAACTTATGGCTATGTCTCCCAGGTTTTGAACTAAAAATCATCTTTATTTTAAAATTTGGTTATTACCACACTGTATACATGTAATGAAACATCACACTGTACTCCGTAAATAAGTACAATTATCACATATCAATTAAAAATAAAACAAAATTTAAAAATTTTATTTTTCTTTGAAAAAGAGCCATTCAATCAAAAGTTCTCACTCAGACCAGTAATTAGCTTGTATTACAATGAGGATAACACATATTCAACCTTGGCTAATCAAACTAACTTTTTTAGGCTCCTTTTTTTCATGGGTATAACTCACCTGTGTGTATCTTTTTCAAACAAAATAAAAATTCTTTTCCAACCCCCAAACCCAATGATGACTCATTCTCCAGAGATTTAGTTTGGATGTGATGGGTAAGGAAAGAAAAGACAAGAAAACGTATTAGCCTTCTAAGATTAATGACTATATTTTTCTGCTGGGAACTTGGAGTCCTAACCTAAAATGTTTGCTCTCTGATCCCCAATATCAGAAGCTGCACCTAATGTAATTGCTTCCAAGGGGGAAAGACTGCTCATTCTTTCTGACTGGCTGTCACAATACTCTGACTTAATCCCTTCCGAAATGCCCAGCTCAATATAATTGTAAGAATTCAGGGCAGAATCTTTCCATGGCAGTTTGAGCAGTAAACTTATTTGTCTGTATGTGAGGGACTGTTAGTTCTCAAAGCACAGAGGTTTTATTAAGAAGATGACAACAATTTCTGATATTTAGATACCCATTTTTTCAAGTCCAAATATTCTGGATTTCTACAGTGTTCCTACATCATGTTCAGAAAACGGAGTACTACAGTTATCCATTGGTGGCTCTTGACAGCAGGATATTATTGTACTTGTATTTCAGTAGAGGTATTTATTTATTTGGTTCTTTCATCTTCTACATTTACTTGTTCCATAATGACCTATCTACCACTCTCTCCCTTAAATATTCTCTGTATGCACACCATCCTCCTTGCTATTTCAAATTATCTATGGGCGTGCTTGAAAGCATTCATACCTATTGCTGCTTTGCCTGGAGCATCCTTTCCCTGAATACTCCACTGGCTGACTCTACTGGAAACTTTAGATCTTACCCAAAGGCCTATTTAAAATTATATTCCCTCCTGAATACTTCCTATATGCTTTCTTCCTTCATATATTTTCCAGAGCATTCATATCATAAAACATCCCATTTTATGTGTTTTTCTTATTACCTATTTTTCCACTTGTAGAATAAACATCCCATGAAAACAAAATTTTTGTCTCTTTTCTGTACCTGCTATATTCTCAGGCCTTAATGTAGCTACTCAAAAATCAATAAGTAAACAAACAACTTTCCCATGAGAAATATCCAACTGAAATGACCAATATACTATGCTATGGGTCTAGGAGAACTTGTTTCCAGAAAGGGGATAAGTTTACCAGTGGAAACAGTAACAGTGCAGCTAAACACAGAGCTACAGCTGTTGCCTGATCATCAATCAGTCTGTGCTCCTTATACTGATAGACCAGAGAGAGAGAGAGAAAAAGAGTCCAATGTTGATGGGGTAAACGTAAAGGGCCCTGATGACCATGAGGAAGAGGGCAGCTGCTGTGCACTAGAGGCAGAGAGGAATATATTAGGTACTCAGATGGTCCACTGGGGCATCTTGTGGCATTCCCGTGCCCAGTGATAACTACCAATGTGTAAGTACAGCAGCAAAAGAATGGTAACCCAGGGCTCAGAACTCTTAGTAAAACATTAGGAAAGCCTCCTACGTGAGTAGAAGCGCTAGCAAAAAGAGAGGAAAATCTAGAATGGCTGGGGGTAGGGTGGACAGACCATGAGCACCAACTGCATTAGTGGGATTCTTACTATTCCTCTTCAAGTAAGTCTTCTTGGAAATTCTGACCAATCAAAATCTTGAATAAGCTTTGCCTGGATGGAGTGACCTTCACTGAGGGCTGTGAGGAGTAGACTGCAGTGGAATGTCGCTGCTGATACACTACCAAAATCTTTTAGGGCTGTGCACCTTTCCTCCACTTGCTGTGAATGTTCTCTGATCACAGTTCACAGATGCCCCCCTTTTTAAATTATTTTATTAGTATCATACTTTAAGTTCTAGGGTACATGTGCACAACGTGCAGGTTTCTTGCATATGTATACATGTGCCATGTTGGTGTGCTGCACCCATTGACTCGTCATTTAGCATTAGGTATATCTAATGCTATCCCTCCCCCGTCCCCCCACCCCACAACACTCCCCAGTGTGTGATGTTCCCCTTCCTGTATCCATGTGTTCCCATTGTTCAATTCCCACCTATGAGGTGCCCCCTTCTTTAGAGACTTATCTTCTGCTAAAGATGAGCCACTTCCCCAGAGAGGCCACTCCTTACCATGGGGAACAGGCCAGTAGCTAACGGCCAGTGGACACAAGGGTAGACAAGGCCAAGGAGGGACCATCTCTGTGGAGCAATTCACGCCTCAGAGATTCCCCATGGGAGCAGATTGGGCGATTCTCCATCTGAGACTCTATTTGTGCTTAGTTTTTATCTCCTGCTCTAGACTGCTTCACTTGCTCTCATTCTCCTGAGAGCACTCTTTCAATAAATAACGTAAACAAGAATTCCTGACTTGGCTCTGCTTCCAAAAAACCCTGCCTAAGACTCATGTCATATGCAAATTGCCTCTGAAATAATACATTATAATGACAGGCCATTAAAATTCTTACAAATACAATTCTGATGAACATCAGCTTACAAAATTTTTCTTAAAAATCAGAAGCCCTAAAATAAATAAATTACCATGAGTGAAAGTCACTAGGAGGAAAACACAAAATTGCATAAAATAGGATCATCAGATAGAAATATATATATTTCTATATATATATACCTATATATATACCTACATATACTATATAGAAATATATGGTATATATTTCTATATATATATACACACCATATATTTCTATTACTATATATGTAGTAAGATATAAAAAGAGAAACCTGAAAACATGAGTGAAAACAAAAAGCTATCGAAAGCTTGCAGATTCCCAGCACTTTAGGAGGCCAAGGTGGGCAGATCATGAGGTCAGGAGATCGAGACCTTCCTGGCTAACGTGGTGAAACCCCATCTCTACTAAAAATATTTAAAAAAAAAATTATCTGGGCATGGTGGCAGGCGCCTGTAGTCCCAGCTACTCGGGAGGCTGAGGCAGGAGAATGGTGTGAACCCGGGGGGCGGAGGTTGCAGTGAGCCGAGATCGCGCCACTGCAGACCAGCCTGGGTGACAGAGTGAGACTCCGTCTCAAAAAAAAAAAAAAAGTATCTACCACATAGATGGTTATGAGATTAAATGAGTTGACATCTGTAATGCTTTTGGGTGCTGTTGAGTTTCTAATATTCACCTTTATTACTTTAATCTTGAATGCTCACCAAGGTGTTCTGGATCAGAAACTGATTTCTTACTAATTAACCCACAATAAATAGAAAGTGAACTGGCCTGCCTTGCCCTAAGCCTTAACCCTGATGAAAGCCAAGCCAAGTGTCCTACATTGGTAGCCAAACATTCCACAGATGACTGACAGTGAACAATGGATTATTTTCATTTATATACAGGAGAGAGACAATCATTCCCCTCCCCATCCTGAAAGGAGAGAAAAATCTTTTGCTCCTTTGAAATGAGGTGGAAAGGATCCTAGGTTCTTACCTTAACCATTTAGAACGTAACTATATCCTTCCACAGGTCAGATACACCAAAGGGGTCTCCAAAGTCTGGGCTTTGTACCTAGGGAGATAGCAGCCCAGCCTTTCTTGGATGGTGAGCACACTAGTAATCATTTTATGAACATGCGCTACAACTTACATATACACAATACTTATTTTATGTGTAAAATAGCTCAAAACAAAAAGGATATTTTGTACAGAAAATGAAAAGAAAGAAAAAAGAACAAAAGGAAGAAAGATGGAGGAGGGGAGAAAACTTTCATAAAATCTTCATCCAAAATATCAGTGGCAGTGTGGAAAGGGAAAAGCAAAACAACAAAAAAAACTCTGTCTTCTGTGATGTACCAGGTCTGACAATTTGAGTTTTCTGACACGATGTGTAATTTCTTATGTTCAAGGACTATTTTCTTGGCCAAAAGAAAAGATCTTAGTTTCAGAGTTAGCATAGAACATAACACAATTTAAATGTCTTAAAGTAGCTTTAACAATAGTATGCAATACACACTGTGAGTCTTTATGAGTGATTCTCTAAGAGACCCCATCATTTGGCTTTGGACAGGAGAAAGTATCTTTATCATGAACACTCGCTGTGTTAGGCTGAAGCCCACAGTACCTATGATCCCCCACTCCTCCAATTCTTTCATAAGCTGGGAAGGGGCACTAAGGTGACCATCAGAATAATGAGGATGGGGTGTGTTTTCTTGTTAAGTCCAAGGCAGGGCTTGGCCCTACTGGATTGCAGCTCTTTTAAAAGATGAGTATTTAATACTACTTCGTTCTTTGGTCTGGTTGATTGTTGCCAATTTGAGACCACAGGGAATGTCCTCCTCATCATCTTTTTAATTTTACACTGATAAAAATTATTAAAGAGAATTTAAAGTCTGATTTGTGGATCAGTGTGCTGTATTAAAGAAAAGGAGAAGAAAAAATATATGAATATATATTCACACACACGAAAACATACTGATGGTAGAAAACAGGATAACGAAATATGAAGAAACTCTTCATAAAATTGTATTTTGCAAGATGTCCCTTTTTGATTTTAAATACAGGGGGAAGAGATTAGTCTTATAAGTGTCAGTCCCACACACCATGTCTTTTCTCTCCCTGGTGTTAATGTTCCATGTAATGCTAATTAAGTGGACATGTGTAACTAATTTAAGTGTTACAAAATTCAAACCAGTCTTAATTCCCCCTTCACCCAAAAATAGAATGAGAAACTTAGTTGTTAGTCTCTAGAGTTTATAGTGGGCAGAGAACTAAATTATAAAATCATATTTTACAGAAAAATCTAAATTGATTTCTCAGGTTATGAATACTTGATTATGATAGGGACAGTTCAGAAATAGCCCCATGGAAAAAGTAGTTATTCATTATATTGAGTCTTATGGCCAAGAAAGAGGGCAGAAAGAACGTAATTGTGAGTTGTCAAGCTTAACACATATGTATAGAGCAAATATTCTCACTCTGGTCAGTGGCAGAATTGAGCCTGCTGAATACTGGGCAGTGTTCAAGTGGTGGTCAAAGTGGTCCTCTGACATAAAGAATCATGACCCACAAAAAACATTGAAAGAAAATTTACATAGAGACATATTATTAATATACATATCATTACAGACACTTCCTTTACCAGGATAAGTGCAATCTGAAACTTATCTTGATTATATACCAACTCAATTTTTTTTTTTTTTTATTTTTTTCCTTTAAAAGCCAGGGTAAATTTTATTTTATTTTATTATACTTTAAGTTTTAGGGTACATGTGCACAACATGCAGGTTTGTTACATATGTACACATGTGCCATGTTGGTGTGCTGCACCCATTAACTCGTCATTTAGCATTAGGTAAAAAGGGAAGGAAAGGCAGGGTTATATTTCCATATTCTTTGCACACTATTTACAGAAATGGCATTAATCCTGAAAATATCATCTTTCTCTATCAAAGCCATCTTAAAGATAACACTGCATTATTACTTAAAGAAAACTGCCAGGGGGAGAATCTATACCTAGTAAAATTTAACACACCAGTGGAGGCAAAACATAACAATCTGTGTTAAGGGTAGTCATCATCCACAAATAGTTGAAAAAAAAAAAAACAGAAAAGCTTACCTTTATGATGGTTTGCACTGGATACAACTTTCCCCCACAAGGTTACAATAAATATTATTATTAGCAGTTTTCCTTTTGTTGCTTTCTGTAAGTATCTCTTACTCATCCTGCAAATAAAAAAATAATAAAAATCATAAATATGCAAATTCATAGCTTTTCCATTATGATTGTGCTACATTGAAAGCCTTCCACTATACTTTAACCCCTTCAACTCCTGAAAACTGTATTTCTTGTATTTAAAATGCTGTTCACTGTATACAAATGATGATCAGAGAAAATAAACGTTTTCCAAAGTACCTTGATATGATGCAAGAAATAAGCAAAGCCCTGCCTCAGTCAGTCTTCATCCACTTAACCATAGCCTAAATCAGTTTGGAAATATTATCATATTTCTCTCCATATAAACATAGATTTAGTTTATTAACAAAACCCAAGGCACGGTCATTTGGATAACCTCTAAATAAATGCCTTATTATTTTACTTTTTTCCTAACAATTGCCAAGTCAAATGCAGAGTGCAACAGTTTAGTTATAATTGCTTAGATGAATTCCTGCACAGAATATGCTCACTTCAAATCTATTATTCCTAATGTGCTTTTTAAAAATCACCTGGTTATACACATTTCTTACTGAAAAGTAACCTGATCCCCCTAATGTGCACAACTCCACTACAGGTGACACAATATTGTTGGACTCCACCTTGATGTAAGTTCCCAGAGGTAGGAGAAAAATGAAAAAGCAGAATGAAAAATACCAAATCAACATTTTCATGTTGAACTCATAAAACTAAAAAGAGCAAAAAATGTTATAACAAAATAATAGCTACCTATAATAAAAGTTCCGAACTTACTTTCTCCAGCACTTTCTACAACATTCTTTCATTTGTTCTGAAGAACAAATTTGGCCTGTAGGTATATCCATCCCCATTTTGTAGATGAGGAAATTTGGATACTTGCCTGGGCCACATTTAATGACAGAGTAAAAATACAAACCCAGAATTGTCTAATTCTAAAATTCTTGCATCAATCACTGGGGGATAAGCAAAACTGATATGAAATCAAGTCCATCTCCATTTATTTATGAGGGAGATTAAATATACGTCTGTCACCCTGTGACTTTCTGATTCAGATCCTATACTGAACTCCACTGTGCTTGACCTGAAGATTCTTGCCTGCCCTGCTTTTAAAGCAATTTCCTGGGGTCACTTGCTGATGTAGCCTGATTCCTTTTCCTCTTGTATTTGCTAGGTTACCCTTTTTTGTACATTTTTACCTCCAAAACATTCTATCTCCAAAAATGTGACTCAAAGGTAGAACAGGTGGCTATACAATTTCAAAGAGGAGTCCTTGACATTTTTTCATGTATGACTAAATGCATGAAAAAATAAATTACATATTACGTATTTTAATATACATATATGTTAATATTTCTTAGCTTGAGGTTATAGGGATTACTTCAAATGTTTAGATGGCAATATTGTAAGAATAAAAACATGAACTTCTAAGTCAGAATACCGGGGTTTGAGTCCAAACTTTAATGGCTTCTAATTATGTGGCCTTTACCTGACTACTTTTTTTGGGTCTCCTGCTTCAGTTTCTTCTGCAAATTTCTGGATCTCCTGCTGCACTTTCTTCTACTGTAGCATAGGATAATGTATGTGAAATTCCTGGCCCACTGACAAGCACGTACTAAGGATTCAATGGCTATGATATTAGAGAATAGTGAGTCATTTGTATATGTTTGATCCTGAAGTGTTTGGGAGGCTAATTCGTGAGATGATCGAAGGGAGTTTCAGTAGCACCAACAGCTGTAAACTCTCCGTGGACCTTAGCCTCACGACATGTCAAAGATAACATGTAAGAAGATAGGTATTTGAGCTTTTAGATCAGACTGTTTGGGTTTAAAACCAGGCTTCCTGCTGACTATATGACTTTGAACAAATTACTTAATAATTCATATTATTTTCATTGTCAGTAAGATGAAGATAATAATATGTACCTAACAGTGTTGTTGGTATGAAGATTAAATGAAATAGTCTGTGTAAAAGATTTAACACTATGCATAGCAAATAATAAACGCTCAACAAACGCTAACCATTACTATAATCATTACTCAGTCAGACTAGCATTTTCCTAAATTCATTCTGTGAGGCACCAGTTCCACAGACTGTTATTAAAGTATTCGTGAAAAATAAAGGGGGGAAATATATTTGTACCATTCTGAGTTCAACCAATTTAACTAGATTTTTTTAACAAGAAGCATATTGCCAAATACGCCTTTTAGAAACATTTTCCAAGAACCTCCTCCACAGTGTAATACAGCACACTAGTGTCCTTGGGAAGCCTCTTAGAGAAATATTGAGCTCTAACAATAACCTGGTTTGGAACTTATTCTCAGTAAACCAAATGTGATTTTAAATCTTCCATTCTATTGCCTTTGTTTCCTCTCTCAGCACTCCTACTATTTGTTTTAAGAATCTTCTCTTTTTTTCTACAATTTTTCAACCATCCTGACTCCCCTCTGTATCTAATCCCTGCAACCTTATTGTACTGCATATCATATAACAGAATGAACAGGGAAACTCATCTGACAGGAAGAGCTGCTTAGCATAATTCTTGATAATAGCTTCTCCTTAGCACGTGGCCTCTGCTACAAGGGCAATGACCCATCATTTTTCCATACCATTGTGCACCCACCCAATGGGATGACAGAACTGACAGCTGGTCAAACTGACAACTAGACATATGGAAACAGAAACACCCACAAAGTTGCCAGGCTGTCAAAGTAAAGAAAGAAAGGAGAATGCAGGTCAACATTTGGAAGGCTGTAAGGACTGGTATTTTCTCCTTTTCATAACACCGTCACTCCTGTCCAGTTAATTACCAGTTCTGTCAATACTATCTCCAGAATATCTCTTAAATGTATATTCGCATACCTATTACTACTGCAACACTGCAATACGGACCACCAAACTTTCTCACTGGCCACAGCATCCTAACTGGACATCTGCCACCAAATTGCCCTCCTATATCTGTCTTTTTCACAACTATATTTGCAGTATTTAGTAAGTGCCTGATAAATATTGTTGACTGAATGTAATGCATTCTCTATGCTATGGCCAAATATGTCTTTATGAGCATGAAACATACTTGGTTAAAACCTTAACATGATTCCTTTCTCTGTTCAGAACAGAAGACCATCATTCTTAGTAGGGTATAAAAATCCTACAGCAGAATATTTTTTTAAGCTTTGATCCTTTATGTCTCTAATCTCATTTTATGCCATTTTGTCCCATCTTTCTCTCCACACACACTCATGCTCTATTTTTAACCCTAGAAAATTTCTCCAATGACTTCCAGCTAAATCTTACCCCCATGCCACCTGAAAGATGTTAGCTATACCCTCCATTCCCACCTACTCTTCAAAATGGGTAACTTCTACTCACTAGCAGAAGGGCAGGTTAGAATTCCTCCTATAGGATTTGCCCAAGACCGTGTTGAGTGCCCTTCATTCTGCACAACAGCCACTTGCCATACCATATTATAATCCACCTACTTATATTCAACCATTATTCTCATATAAGATTCCTAAAGACAGCAACTGTGCCCCATACATTTGTGAATCTGTAGGACTCATCCAAAGTCTAGCTTAATAGCTGGTAAATAAGTACTTATTGAATGTTGGTGGTGCCTTACAGCCACATATATTGCATAGTGGTTAACATGAGGAGGAAGCAAGTATGTGTCATTTCTCTAGACGACAAACAGGAAGTGAAAAAGAGTGGGGGGCGGTGAAACAAGACAGAGCAAACTGAGAAGGAAAAGAGAAAAACGAAATCCAATCTTGAATGTGTTTTATTCTGATGTTTAAATAACAATCAAGTTTGAACAAAGTGAAACGTAAGAGAGTGATCAAGATTTTTGACAAACGGGCAATACCAGAGAAAAACACCTAAAGGAAAAAAGCTGAATGTACATTTCTTCTTTACTTTGCATGACAGCACAAAAGGAGGGACATTGCCTTCTTTCTCTATTTGCTAGCCACCAGGTCTCAGTATAAAATTTCCCACCACAGAAATACTGAATGTGGTCCTGGCTCCAACACAAAAAAAAAAGAAAAAAGAAAGAAAGAAAGAACTGCCACATTCATTTGGGAAAACAGCAAAATTTAAGTGAATTTTGCAACAGCAAAAACAGTGAAAAGAAACTGGAAACCGAAGGAAAATACACATAGAGGAGGAAACCTTGAAATCGCTCCCAGGCAGCAGCAGCTTGCAAGGAGCACAAGGGAAATGAGGAAAACTGAGAAATGGTAACCTTGGCAGTGAAGGATGCTGAAGTGAAAAGTTGTCGAAGTGGAGGACTGACAATTAAATCTCTTGGACTTTCTCCCACTCTTCTCTTCTGTTACATATTTCACTTATGTACACGGAAGTTTAGACTTCTGGATTATTTGAAATGCTTCTCATCCCACTAATGTTAAAAGTACATTTAATTGGCCAGGTGCAGTGGCTCATGCCTGTAATCCCAGCACTTTGGGAGGCCGAGGTGGGTGGATCACAAGGTCAGGAGATCTAGACCATCCTGGCTAACACGTTAAACCCCGTCTCTACTAAAAATACAAAAAATTAGCCGGGTGTGGTGGTGGGCGCCTGTAGTCCCAGCTACTCGGGAGGCTAAGGCAGGAGAATGGCGCGAACCCGGGAGGCAGAGTTTGCAGTGAGCTGAGATTGCGCCACTGCACTCCAGCCTGGGCAACAGAGGAAGACTCCGTCTCAAAAAAAAAAAAGTACATTTAATTGTTAAAAAGCAAGAAATAAAAAACTGTTATGCTATGAGAAAAATCATTTCCCCATGAAAACAGAAAGTAAGTTTAACTGGTCTATAAACAAAAACCTGGAAGGAAAAAAGGGAGGAATAAAAGAGATAGTATAAAGGAGATGTATATAAAAGATAAAAGTGGAGGCTTAGAATCCAACCACCTGGCCTCCCCTTGAGCCTAAGAAACTTCTGTGGAAATAGAGATCACATAAGGGAATATATTTTTTAAGTCTTTTTTGGAAAATTCTTTACATTGATCTAAATATCGGACAAACTTGGTGTTTACTAGTTACAGTGGCATGGACCTTAACAGACAAATCTGGAAAAGAAATTTACCCTTAGGGCAGAATGCTCAGTGGGTTAGTCACATGCCCTTTCTCCTCACAGGAACCAGAATGATAGTTATAAATGTTAATCAAATCACATTACCCCACTGGCCCTATACTTTCCTTAAAATCCCGGAATTTATCTATTCATTGAAATGAGAATAAAATATAAATCTCTTACTAGAGAAAAAAACCCAACATCATCTTCCGTCTCAACCACTGTGACTTCATTTCACATCCCTGTACCCCAGGTTCCCTATGCTTCAAGCACACTGGCCCTCCCGCTATCCCCTCTGCCAAGCTAATTCTAGACCTTACACTGAATGTTAATTCTGCCATGAAGGTTCTCCCACCTGTCTTTGTGTAGTGGTCTGCTTTTCATAATCACCTTCACAGAGATTAACCATCCTGCCCTCCAGAGTCCAGAGAGACCCACCCTGCAGTTTCTCTCTCTCTCTCCCCAAATAGCCTGTAGCATTTTCTCTATTTATTCTAATCTAAAATTATTCTATTCACTACTTTATACGTTTGCATAAGTGTCTATTTTCTCCTTCTTCCCATTAAAATGTAATCTCCATGAGAGCAGAGATTCTGCCTGTAAGTCACTGCTCTAGCACATAGAACATCACCGGGATCATGGAACATCAAGAGATGTAGAGTGAAGAAACAGGTGTATTTTATAATCAGAATAAAAGAGGTGAGTTTTTTAATGGAGAAGTTTTATTACTTCTTTTAATTAAAAAAAATTTCCTTATATTCAACCACTAGAAATGAAGATGTGAAGAACAGTACATATTGGTGGAGCGATAGAAGAAGTGAGAAGAATGAGTGGGAGATGAAGAAATGGAAACAAAGACTAGATTACTCTTTCAAGAAACACGCAGAGAAGGGAAGTGAAGATGGAGTGGTGGCAAGAAACACGCAGAGAAGGGAAGTGAAGATGGAGTGGTGGCTAGAGAGATTTAAACAAGACAACGGAGCCAAAAGAAAGGGAGGAGTTAAAGATACCAAAGCGAGCGTAAATTATGAAAGTTAATTTTCAAATGAGGTCAAAAAATAGGTAACAGTTTTGTAAATGTAAAGCATTCTACAAGTACAATTTATTGTTATTATTCCTTTAGTTTCCTTATTTTTATAGAAGTTAAATGTATCTTCCAAAACTAAACCATTCTTTGTTCTTGCAAATAGATTAATACAAATATCCTACTAAATAGGACGTCGAGAGCTACAAGTTTGACTACATTGTTGCTTTCATCCAAAATCATGTCTAACCTGACTAGAATTTTATAACACTATGCCTGTATATAGAATACCCAAGTTATTACTGAAATAGCAATTGTCTTTGAGGTGGATGGTGCCATCGGTATTAATAGAGATTAAATAGGTATATATGGATATTAAAGCACAAGAGACTCATATGTAAGTTGTATATATAAAGGGTATACAGTAACAAATTAGGAGATAATAATGTAACTCATACATGTAATCATGTATGTTGTGTGTTATATCATCCAGAAACTGAGGTGGTTGATTTTAATCATTTTAATTACTACAGTTTTTCTTTTCACTTCACATCATATATCAGGTATAATCACATGATGGTATTTTAAGCCACATTCACTAGGCACATTATGTGAGTCAGAACATTCCTATTGAAGAACTAGGATTTATATTTCCTATATTGTAAGTTATTATCAAAAGTTTATAGAGTTGTATTTTCACAAGTTAGTCATATGATTAGCCTAACTAGGTCATATTTTCTTAGACAACTTCAAAACACAGACTTTGAAACCTAAATCAGTTTCTAAACTTTGTCTGAACTGAAACACTTGTTTTAAAATGCTCATTAAGTTTGATATATCAGTGTTTTGTGATGAATCCAGCTCTTAATTCTGTTCAGTAAAGAAGTCAACCCTGGAGATTTAGCCAAGAAAGCTGCATTGGTTTCTAAGGATTTCCTGGCAACAAACACAAGCCTCATTTAAGAACCACAATTATCTGCTTCCTTCACCCAAATTTTATGCTTTCATTCATTTCCCCACAATACTGCAATTTTGGTGGGCACAAAAACTCAGGAGCACTATTGCTTTATGCCTAGCTGTGTATAGCCAAATTGTTGGATTTGTGCAAATACCTTTACCACCCACAGATTGAAAGGATATGGAATAGAAATGTATTATCATTTAAATGATTTCTCCAGAAACACAATATTCCAATGTGCCAAGCTCTAACATTCAAAACAGAAAACAATGCTGTAAGGCAAAGATAAAGCAATCATTTACGATTTTTCAGAGCCCTAGAAAGACACCTGAAATGATCAAGGCTAAGCTATATCACCATGCATCTATTATTACAAGTGAATCTCTTGCCCTCCTTTCTGTCTATAAAATGGGAATGTCGTCTATTTTTTTTCTAACAGGAATGCCATTAGAATAAACAAGAAATCATGGGAGAGTCTGAACTTAAAGAAAGATGTGAAAAATCAGAGGTGTTACTATTTCTTCAAAGGCCCTTCTCTCAGAGCATGGGCTTATAAGTCAAAAAAACCAAATGTGATCCTGGATTCCAACAAATAATAGTTAAATAAATTTGTCAACTTTACTTAACATCAAGTCTCAATGCACACATAGAGAATGTATAAATATTATTACATATAATATTGTAACGTATGTAATGAAAGCTAAAGGTATGTCTTTCATTCTCACATGCCCTGCTGAGGCATTTTACTCTTTTCTCAGTGGCTGTAGATAGTTTGAGGAGGGTGCATCCATCATATTTAAATTTCGTATCTCTTTCCACTTCAGTCTTAACCCTAAACTACATTCTTTCTCTGCATTTCTGTTTTTTATTCAGTGCTCCTCTCCTTATCAATTGCTTATTGTTTTATATTATTATCTATCTCCTCCAGGGTCCAAATCTGTTTTTCCCACAGAAAAAAATTAAGGAAAATATGGTACGGTTATATAGTATGACCAAAAGCGAGATTTCATACTGAACCACTGTAACAAGACATATATTATATCAAAAAAAAGCCATCAAAAATTTGAGTCTAACCAAGCTAAAATGTAAAATATATTAGAGCTACTAAATTGAAAATAAATCTAATTTTTGCAATTTAATATGAAATGTATGTGTCCACCAAATCATGATGATGTTTGTAAAGGAGAGGGCTGGATAATTTAGATCTAGACAACACTAAACCTTGTTTTATATTTGCCCTCTGCTTCTACAAAAACTTCAGACAAAAGTACTAACAATTAGAAAAAATTGGATTACCTTCTACTACCCTTTTAACACAATGACACTATGTCACAGTATGAATTGAAACAGGTGGTAGGAGAAAAGCAGTTGATTTGTAGATCTGTAAACAATCCACAAAGCTTCCACTCCTGCATGATCTGGAGATGACTACATTTCACAAATGTTAGGTGGAGCACCATTAAATAGAATAAGAAAGAAAACTTCCAATTATATGTAGCCTTTTATAAATGGCTAAATCATAAGCCTTATATTTAATTTTGTGATTATATATGGTAGAAAGAGAGGTAGCTCTGCACATATCTAATTCTGTATATAATATTCATAATAAAACATTTTCTTTCTTTTTTAATAAGACTTTTATAATGCAAATAATAAGACTTTTATCAATGCAAATAAGCTATGGTAATGGAGCCAGTTCTAAATATTTCTTCAGTCTATTATCATTGGGACTATTTAAGACTTTCACTCCTTTTGTTCTGGTGTACCTGTTCTCTTGGGAAATGAGGCACAGAAGAAATCCACTTCACCTCAGCTCTTTCTCCTGCCTGCTGGCAAAGGAGTGAAAGAGTGAGTGAGAAAAACGAAAACAATCTTTAAGAGTTCTTTGTTAGGATAAAGTTTGTGGTCCAAGAACATTTATTCTCACTGTGGTAACACCTACATATATGAAGGATTCTCCATTTTATGCATTTAACCATCCAGTATGGTCGGTATGCCAGCAAGCACTAGCTAGTTAACGGCACGCATTCGAGAGAGCAAAACAGCTTCACCAGCAAACCATTACAACATGGAACCTCCCCTCAACACAGATTGTTCTCAAAGGTAGGTGAACTGAAGAGCGAAAGTTGCATATCCAAAGGCCTCTACTCATATAACCATCCCTTCTAAAGCATCAGCATCAACATATTTCAACCATACCATCAAAAATTATAAAAGCAAACAAACTGTTTAAAAAAAGATAGTAGTTACGTGGCAAAAAGAATGCTATTCTATGTTCTCAAAAGAAACCAAAAGAGTCCAAGAATAGGCTGTTTAATCAACTTCACTTGAATTCACACTTCTGAGAATAACAGTTTAAGCAAAATTTTTGGACAATTATGTGCACTAGTATTAAATCCCTGAGCACAGCAACGTCACAAAGCACAGTGAAAGAGACAGTGATGCTGGAACCCACACACTTTTATAACTACATTCTATTCACACTCCTTATATGTGTTGATAGTTGTACATTACTTCATATACTTTAACGAGCTGTCTTTGAGGAAAAGGTAGAGCATTATCAGATTTTAATATAACAAAGTACCATACTCAGCTTTCAGCTAACAGCTTAAGCAACTGAGAATTCAACCGATTAAGAATCAAAGCAGCAACCACTCTGTGCTACAAACCTCAGTCTACAGTAAGCCTCTGTAACATACTGCTTTCTGACTTGTTCTTTTTGCAATAAGATTTCAGTAACTTTTAGAATCTCACTTTTTTACTCTTTCCCTTTATGAATAAAATCGATCACATAATATACACTACTCTAACTTCTATTTGCCATCGGCCGCTTTGTTCCACCCCTAACATTTTCCTTATGGATGAATTTGGTTTCCTCAGTCATGATGCAGGTATTTTCCTGCAGTATGCAATCATATGGCAAAGCAGTAGTCAAGTGGTTAAATGTGCAATCTTGAGAAATTTTCCCAGTGGTGAGATGTATTCTATTGTGAAATTATGCCCCAAGGTGGTGGTGGGAGCCTATTACTGGGGTCTATTTTCAAAAAATTCTCCAAAGAACACCCTGAGGAAAGCCCTACATTAAGGGGATATGAAGAACTAGTCCAAACTACAGCCATCGACATTTCATATTGGCTGAAAACCTACTGACCTTATTTCCTCTCAATTTGTATCCCATTACTTCAATTGCTAGGAAGAAGGATTCAGGACACATCAGATAGAATATTACACAAAACAAGTGTCAGATATCACTACAGTTTAGCAACAATTTAACCAGTAATCCCTGAGTTAACACTCTTCCTGCAATGGACAATGGACATGAGAGTACTCTGTAAACTGTATAGTAGTCTATAAATTAGACTTATTACCAAATCATACTAAATTAGGTAATAGGGTGAATGGATAAACAAATTATGATATATATATATATACACACACACATATACATATATACACACACACATATATACATATATACACACACATATATACACATATACACACACACACACATATACACATATATATACACACACAGTGGAATATTATTCAGCCTTAAAAAGAAACTACAACATAGATGAATTTGGAAACATGTTAAGTGAAATAAGCCAGACACAAAAGTACAAATACTGTGTGACTCTACTTGCATGAGAGATACCTAGAATAGTCAAATTCATTGAGACAGAAAGTAGAATAGAGATTACCAGGAGCTGAAGGGAGGGAGAAATGGAGAGTTACTATTTAATGAATAGAGAGTTTTTGTACAGGATGATTTTTAAAAGAGTTCTGGAATAGATAAGCGGTAATGTACAACATTGTGAATGTACTTAATGCCGCTGAATTGTACAAAAAATGTCTACAATGGTAAACTTTGTTATGTCTATTTTACAACAATAAAAATGAAGAAAAACAGATAAAATGGCAAGAGTCATAATGGGAACAGCTCTGCTCATTGGCTCTACCATAGAACCTACATTAATTTTCTTCGTGGCACTGAACAGTATTTGAAATAGTGTTAACCTATTTGCTTACTTCTTTATTGTCTCTCTCTTCCCCTACTAGAATACAATCTACTATAAGAGCACAAACCTATGCCTTCTATTTCACTACTTTATTTCCAGCATTTATGATGTTTCTTATCACAGAATGTGTGCAGAATAAATATTTGTTGAATAAATAAATAGGTGGAAGAAACACTACATATGTCCTTTTGAGTTTGGTTACTCTGCATGATCACACGCATTTTCTTATGCCCAATAACATTTAATGTCTCTACCTCTTGTAAGCAGTAGAATACTTTCAATTGTTGTTTATATTATATGTAAGTCTTGTATCTGTAAATAGAAGCTAAGCTCTTTGACACACCATACACTATAGCTCTATTTCCCCACAAAGTGTCTTACTTTTGCATAGTGCCATATGGTATACTAAGAACTTTTACATCTGTGATCATCTTTGGTTCACATGATCATGAGGCTGGCAGATGGAATCACCCCTCTTGCAGAGATGAGGGAGCAGGCTTAGAGAAGGTAAGTGGCTTGTTCAAAGTCAAAGTTAGTAATTAGCACAGCCAGAACTCAAAACCAGTTATCCACCAGGCATAGTGGTTCATGCTGTGGCTCAACGCTTTGGAAGGCTGAAGCATGAGGATCACATAAGGACAGAAGTTGGAGGCTGCAGGGAAATGTGATGGCACCACTGTACTCCAGCCTGGGCAACAGAGCCAAGACCCTGTCTCAAAAAAATTTTTAAAAGTTCTTCCAGCTTCAGGCCCAAAGTTCTTTCAATTAAAAGTCTGATAACGAAGAAGCAGCAGCTTCTCCACTCCTTCTCGAATCTCCGCCTGGTTGGGGCCCACCTGCTTCCACTCCTGTCTCCACCATGTGCATCAAGGTGACCCAGAAGTCCTACAAGGTGTCCACCTCTGGCCCCTGGGACTTCAGCAGCCGCTCCCTACATGAGTGGGCCCGGTGCCCCCATCAGCTCCTCAAGCTTCTCCCGAGTGGGCAGGAGCAGCTTCCAGGGTAGCCTGGGCGGAGGCTTTGGCGGGGCCAGTGGTATGGGAGGGATTACTGCTGTCATGGTCAACCAGAGCCTGCTGAGCCCCCTTAACCTGGAGGTGGACCCCAACATCCAGGCCAGGCCCTGCACACCCAGGAGAAGGAACAGATCAAGACCTTCAAAACAAATTTGCCTCCTTCATCGACAAGATACGGTTCCTGGAGCAGCAGAACAAGATGCTGGAGGCCAAGTGGAGCCTCCTGCAGCAACAGAAGATGGCTCGGAGCAACATGGACAACATGTTCCAGGAGCTACATCAACAACCTTAGGCGGCAGCTGGAGACTCTGGGCCAGGAGAAGCTGAAGCTGGAGGCAGAGCTTGGCAACATGCAGGGGCTGGTGGAGGACTTCAAGAACAAGTACCATGATGAGATCAATAAGCATATAGAGATGGAGAATGAATTTGTCCTCATTGAGAAGGATGTGGATGAAGCGTACGAGGACAAGGTAGAGCTGGAGTCTTGCGTGAAAGGGCTGACTAATGAGATCAACTTCCTCAGGCAGCTGTATGAAGAGAAGATCTGGGAGCTGCAGTCCCTGATCTCGGACACGTCTGTGGTGCTGTCCATGGACAGTAACAACTCCCTGGACATGGACAACATCATCGCTGAGGTCAAGGCCCAGTATGAGGAGATTGCCAACTGCAGCTGGGCTAAGGCTGAGAGCATGTACCAGATCAAGTATGAGGAGCTGCGGACGCTGGCCGGGAAGCACGGGGATAACCTGCAGCGTACAGACTGAGATCTCCGAGATGAACCAGAATGTCAGCTGGCTCCAGGCTGAGATCAAGGGCCTCAAAGGCCAAAGGGCTTCCCTGGAGGCCGCCATCGCCGATGTCAAGCAGCACAGGGAGCTGGCCATTAAGGATGCCAACACCAAGCTGTCGGAGCTGGAGGCCGCCCTGCAGCGGGCCAAGCAGGACATGGCGCAGCAGCTGCGTGTATACCAGGAGCTGATGAATGTCAAGCTGGCCCTGGACATCAAGATTGCCACCTACAAGAAGCTGCTGGAGGGCAAAGAGAGCTGGCTAGAGTCTAGGACGCAGAACATGAGTATCTACTCGAAGACCACCAGTGGCTATGCTGGAAGGTTGAGCTCGGCCTATGGGGGCCTCACAAGACCCCTCCTCAGCTATGGCCTGAGCTCCAGCTTTGGCTCTGTCGTGGGCTCCAGCTACTTCAACTGCACCAGCTCCACCAGGGCTGTGGTTGTGAAGATCGAGACCCGCGATGGGAAGCTGGTGTCTGAGTACTCTGACGTCCTGCCTGAGTGAACGGCCATGGCAGCCCCTCTCACCCTACCCCACCTGCAGCTGTCCCAGAGCCCATGAGAGAGGCCACTGTGCAGGGGAGCACAGGGAACAGGAGACCCACCTGAGACTCAGCCCTAGCCCTCAGCCCACCCGCGGGGGGGTGTTTACTGCCAGGGGACCCCCCTTCCCCATACCTCCAGCTACAAAACAATTCAATTATTTTTCC